>NC_058132.1:128623844-128940194 GCF_016433145.1 Gracilinanus agilis | reverse complement strand
GAAGGGGAAAGGAGGAGCATGAATCATGTAACCATGTTAAAAATGAATATTAATAAATATTTGAAAAAAAAAAAAGAAAACAAAGGTTGCTAAACCCCGGGGGAGGATTATTCCATGAGGCTTGGAGGAACTTCATGAAAAAGAAGCAGTAAAAATAATGAGAGCATAATCTTTGAGCTAGAAAAATACTGAGTATCTTCAATTAAGTCAATGTTGGAAAACTAGTTCCTTAGGGAAAAATCTATCATCATATGCTATGTTGAGAACAAAAGAATAGTGAAAGACTGTACAGGTTTCTAGGGGCAAAGTCATCCAGTGCTGTATACTGGAAGTAGTGTGACATAGCAGAACGAATTCTGGATATATAGTTTACAGATTGTCAACCTCATTCAAATGTGAGCTCCTTGAGGGCAGGGACTGTGCTTTATTTTTATTCTTTTGCACTTAACATAGTGTCTCACACATAACAACACAATGACTAGCTGGATTTGGAATAAAAAGGCCTGAATTAAATTTCTAATGCTGCCACTTGAGGAAGAGCTAGATCTTGATCAAGTTGTTTAATCATTTGGGCCTTAATTTCCTCATTTGTTAAATGAAGGAGTTGACTAATGACCTCCAACATCCTTTCTAGGACTATATCTAGGATTCTATGACTCTATCACTCCCTACAATGCCATTTATACGTCCTGTCTCTTTTTATCAACTTGTAAGCAAAACTATTCCTGTTGAAAACTATTCCTGCTGAGCCCAATGATCTGTTTGTTAGTAAAGAGAGCAACAACCCTTGGAGATGTCTTATAATGAAGTTTCCAACTCATTTAGATGGGAGCAATAAGCCAGAGAAGTAAGAGATTTCCAAAGTATCTTAAATCTTTTATGTCAAGAGAAGTGTGACTGATACATTTTCCTGAAAGAGTAAACTGTTATCTATGACAAAAACATAGCCAACTAAAGCCAGTTTGGATTGAAATTTTCTAATTCAGGAAGTTTTCCTTTTAAAATGTTATAATCTCACTAAATTTGCAACCACCAACCAACATTAAATAAAATTTATAAAACAAACTAGGTGTTTTTATATGCAACCAATAATGATTTCAATTAGAAATTATCATGTATTCCTCAGGATTAGAGATGTAGAAGGTCAAAGTAAGAGCCCAGTCAATGTACACAAGGCAAGGATTGTACTTAATTCAATGATCTGTGCAATAACAGTTCCCTAGTTCACTATCTAATAAATAAACTCCAGGCAGTGAATATGGCAGAATCAAATTTGACTGAAAATTTCAATTATTCCCATTTGCTACAACTTGCCTATATTGTCCAACTCTTAAGAATATTATATCTTCCACCTAGCTATGATGAATTGGAATTTGCAAATCTTTTGATCACAACTAATTCTGCCTTGTTCATACTAAGTACTCCTAGATTTAGCTTCAATTTTTCTCCTTTCCATCTGAGATTTTTTTTTTCTCCCAAGGCACGTAATTCTTAGTAATCCATTCTGGAATGATTATTTAGAGCCAAATTCTGCTGCCAAGGGAAAACATTCTGATAAAAAAAAAAATTCAGGGAAAATCTGTCACCCATTTGGGGCATGACTTCTAAATTTCCTTACTTACAAAATTTAGTTTTAAATGTTTCCGGATATTTGGCTATTTGCTAATTTATTCCTTCATGATGGCATCATTATGGGTTTTATTAGATCATAAAGAAAATCTGGTGAAAAAAAGTAAAACAGCTTTAGGGGTTTTAATTTAGTTGGATCTGCCATTCAACTGAAGAATATTCAACCATACCCAGGAGAATTTCATATTACAATTATAATTCACATCTAATTAAAGGTAATATGTATATATTATATTAGCAAATAAAAAGTAGCATTAATGATGATAGGCACTGGATTAAAAAAACATTGGATTTTTTTTTAAAAGAAAGAAAGAAAACACTGAATTAGAAACTATAACATCCAGTCAAATTCCAGCTCCAGCACTTTCTCTGTATGACTGGACAAATCACATAACTTCTCTAAGTCTTAGTTCCTTTATCTATAAAATAATATTTGTGCTACCTCAATTTATAGGGTTATTGCCAGGAAAGCTCTGCAATATCTTAAAGAGCTATAATATACACGAGTTATTACTATTTGACTTACATATCAGACTTAAATGTACCCTCTACTCCTGGCCACTGGAATGGAAATGGATCATGGAAACAAACCTGTGTGCTTCTCCCATTATAATGTAACCCTACAACATCATAAGAATTTGAAAGGTTGGGGCCCAGATCCACTGGTACTGCTCCCATCCCATTGGAATCCATGGTCAAGCACGCTGTTTTCTGGAACCTGAGAGATTGAATAATGGAAAAGAGGGGAACTTCTTATAAATCATTATCTTTAGCTCCAGCATTTTTCCCAATGCACATTATAAAAATTTGCTTCATTTTGCTCCCCCAACCCACTGCCTCTGGTTTTACTTTAGGAACATTAGAATAGATCCATATGTGGTTAAAGACCCTCAACTCCTTTGTAAATACTCAAGTTAAAAATATATTGGATACAGACCAACTTTATTTCACCCCTCAGTAAAAAGCACACAGGACCCCCAAGAGCCCATGAACAGTCAAAACAAACTCTCCCTCCATGAACTGCCCTTGTCCACAACACCGCCTCCCCAGCGCTACCCAGTGACTGAGATATTCCCCCAGGGAAAGGCAAGCCACAAATCCTCCAATGAGCAGTTTTTGGGGGACTCACATTGTAGCTCAAATGAGTGACTATTAAGTCAGAAGGGAATTCTCTTATATATATACAAGCAACAAATTCTACAATGAGCAATTTTTGGTGGAGTCACATTGTAGCTGTAAAAATACAGGCATATTTAAGAGGGTTTGATGGAAAGAGTGACAGACCTGGTGTGAATGTCTGTCAACTCCCTTCTCAATACTCTACTTTTACTAAAGACAACAGAGGAGGTTTCTCTGGAATGGCAGATGTCCAGAGAACAGGAGCTGACCCTGGATGCTAAAGGGAAGGCTTTCCTATTTGGAGAGGAGGGTGGTAACGTTGGTTGATCAAGCTCAGACCCTCTCTCTACAGAAACCTCCCCACAGCCAATGTCAGCACCACAGAGGGTCTCTCTCAAAAGGGAGTCTGAACAAAGCAGCTGCTCAAACCCCTTTCCCCTCTTTGCCTCGCATAATGACTTCTCCTTGATCTGACTGCAAATTAGTTTATTTTGTAGATGAACAAGGTAGCTGGAGAAGGGAGAGGATAGAGGAATCAAGGGGGGGGATAGGTTTGAGAGAAGAGGAGACCCTATTTGGGGTTTCTTGTCTTCTTCAGCTGAGCCAAGATGGCTCTGCTCTAAGTTAACTATTCTCTTCTTATCTAATTAAAGTCTCTCTCCTACCTTAACAAGTGGCAAGTGGCCTTCTTGGGAAGGTCAAGGGAAGAAAAGGATTTTCAGGGTGACCCCCTGAAGTAAGGGGATCAGCCCCTTCTTAGCAGCTGTAGTTGTTTGTTCTTCCTCTAATGGAGGCTCTCCAACTACAGGAATCTTCTTTCTCTTCTGGGCAAGGGAAATGGAGGCCAGGCTTTTCCACAGGTTGGGATCTAGAGCTCCAGGACTTTGCTCCTCACTCTACAGAGTTTAGAGGGCAAAACCCTTTCAGTTAACAGTTTTTCCCACAATCCTCTTCTCTCATTCCAACTGTCACTGCCCCTCCAGTCACATTCCAACTGCTGTCTGCTCCATCTCAGTGGGCCGAAATGCCAAAAATTTGATTCAAAGTTTTCCTTTCCGCATAGCCCAAATGAGTGACTATGAAGTCTAGAAAGCATGAGGCTGACAGGTCTTTTAAACTCAGGCATTCTGAGATGCAATTCAGAGGCAGGTAGGTGGCAGTGGATAGGGGCTAGGGTATGGGGTCAGGAAGACCTCAGTTCAAATCTGCCTCAGACACTTATTAGCTCTGTGACCCTAGGCAAGTTATCTTACCTCTGTTTGCCTCAGTTTCCTCAACTGTAAAATGGAGAGGACAATAGCACCTTCTTCCTAGGATTTTGTTGGGAGGATCAAATGAAAAAATATTGGTAAAGGGCTTAGCACAATACCTGGTATTATATATAGTAGGTCCTATATACATGCTTATTCTTTTCCCTCATCCTTACATTGGGCTATGCTGAGTTGATGTTTGCATTAAGTTTTGCCTTAATATAATGAGCTCTCAAAGTAGTGGAAGAGCCCCCCAGGTTGCCTAAGAAGAGGTGAATTAGCCCAGATCAGAAACAAAACAAGTCCCATACTGATCAATAATAGGATTAGGCCCATGAGTACCTCCTATCCTTCTAGCCTGTGTGAGTAAGAGGAAGAAATAGAAAGTACATACCTTTCTTGGAAATAATAAATAAAGAGATGTTTATATTATAGTGTGCAAACACTTTTGCTTATTGGTTAAATGTTATTAGCATATTAATACATATATAAATGTACATATTTACATGATTCATCTTGAGTTGTGAAAGGTTTTTCAGACTTTAAATCTTAATAAACTTCAAATAGCCACCTGCAATAGTGTGGCTCCATATATGTGCCATGTATGTTTGATTTAACTACAAGGCTTGGGATAAGCTAACTACTATTTTTAATCTTCTCATCCAGTTGGTGAGGAGATGTTCAAAGATTCTGAGGCATAGAGTTTAAAAAGGACTCCCCTCAATAAATTGTAGTACCCAAAGACTATGACTTAAAATACCTGAAGCAATGAATAAAAGATAAATGGCAAAAAATAGCTCTACCTGGCCACAAAAAGCATCATGCACATTGCTTTTCCCATAGACAAAACGTATTCTACTTTGAGGCACAAGCATGAGAAACATGGCC
The DNA here is from genome assembly GCF_016433145.1 of Gracilinanus agilis. Classification (NCBI taxonomy): domain Eukaryota; kingdom Metazoa; phylum Chordata; class Mammalia; order Didelphimorphia; family Didelphidae; genus Gracilinanus; species Gracilinanus agilis. The sequence goes on along the minus strand of NC_058132.1, from coordinate 128,935,308 downwards.
TAAGGAAGAATGAAGATAAGCCCATATTTGGGAGAGAATGGAAAACAGCCACATTTCAGAACTAGGGACAAGGTCTTGATCAGGTGCTCTGCCAGGAGTAAGGCATATAATCCTTGATAGGGCACTGAACTAAAATCAACCAAGAACACGTGAATGTGTATGTATTTGTGTGCGCCGTCTTTATTTCCCGGATGAAAGGGAACACATGGCATTTTTTCACTGAGGTTCCAAATTAAAAGATACAATTAGTCACCTTCACTCACCTTGGCAGAAGTTAAACATACTGGCTAAATGTTTTTGTAGAGTGTCATTGCTCCTAGGCTTGGGGAATCATGGTGCACCCAAGGAAATAAATAGTGGTTGTGTGATCTTTTGGAAGAACTCTGTTCAACTCAAGTTCTCCAAATGACAGATCTGTCTTCTCTCTTTTATTGTTGTTCTGTTATTTTTCAGTCCAGTCCAACTCTTCAGGACCCTGTTTGGGGTTTCCTTGGCAAAAATCCTGGAGTAGTTTGTCATTTCCTTCACCAGTTCATTTTACAGATTTAAAAGATGAGACAGAGTTAAATGATTTGCCCAGGGTCACACAGCTAGAAAGTGTCTGGGGCCAAATTTGAACTCAGGAAGAAGAGTCTTCCTGCCACCAGGACTGGTACTCTATCCACTCTGCCACTTAGCTGCCTCTTTCTCCTTTATAGATCCAGTTTGGAAGGGGTGCCTCCACTCCATGATATCAATCAAATCTTTCCCAAATGGCTGAGATTTAATCCTCAGTGAGGTATGAAGGAATCTACCAGCCAAAACCACTCCTCATCCTTTCTCCAAAAGCAACCCAAAATAGCCCCTCTCTCCCTTGAGGCTTACATAGTCCTCCAAACTTCTACTGCTAACCTCAGGGACTGCCCTGAAAGGGAATCTGCTTTTGAGTTTACTAAAGTGAGACCTGCTTCCCAATAGACCAGCCCTAATGAAAACACTTAATAGTAGTAGAAGAAAAGGTGCAGTTCTCAAATCCCTGTGGTGGTCTAGAGGACAGAGTCCAAGTTGTGAGCATGCTCCTCCAGGTGTGTAACTTCATACTTCCTCCTCTTCTCTCTGTAATGAAATAATTTAGAGAATAAAATAGAAAGTTACCATGAGTAAGAAATACCTAGGAATAGGTGCTTGGCTGTCAGCTTTGAACATTCTGGATTAGAATGCAGATGGGATCTCTGTGAAACTGTTATTTTATTGGTGTGAGAGGGGTTTGGAGCAGAGGTCCAGCCAGCAATGACTCCATGAGCTTGGGATCTTTGGGATTGGAGAAACTTGAAGACAACATCTCTCAAGACAACCCTTAGTAGTGGATAGTGTCTGTTTTCTGGTGGACAGCTTGCAGGCATTTTTCCCTACCTGGTACCTTTTGGATTATTGGCTGTGCAAGGAGTTGGTTCCTGGTATCCTAAATCCATCAAGAAAGTGACCTGGACCATTTGTGAGAAACCCCAATGCCCAGTTCTCCCTCTAGTCCTTAGCCAAGGCTGTCAGCCTGACTGAAGTTAGGTTGACAGAGAAATTCCCCCTTAAAACTCCAGTTCTTGTCATTTAGAGATTCCTAGTTACAGATATACCTCTCCCACTCTCCAGACCTTTATAATACAATTAAACTTTTATTTTTCTTCCTGTTTGTTCCCTCTTACCTCAAAGAACCCATAGTGTGTGAGTCATATAATGCAAGGATGCAACAGGGGCTTTTGCTCTTGCAAGAGTCAACTGTAAACATGCTGGCAGTTAGAAGCCTTAGAATCTTGACAGAAAGGCATTTAGAGTCTGAGGCTTGAAGAGAGCTGACGTTCCATCTGAGGCTCTGCTTTTGGCTTTCGGCTTGGCTTGGCCTGTGTTTTGTCTCTGGACAATTTGAACCTAGCTGATTTCTCTGGACCTCTCCCTGACTTTCTCCATATTACTTCCCTGTTATTTCCCTGAATTTCCCTTTGGGCTCTGGGAGAAAGGTGGTTGTGGTTTTGGTAATTAGACTTTGTGGGTTTAGTTTTCTATAGGCAAATAGGACACCTTTAAATCAACTTATCCCTTATTTTATTGATCTAGTACAGGGATCAGCAACGTATGGCTCTTTCTGCAGGAGCCATAAAGTCAATTTTTTTCAGGCGCTGTTACTGGAGCGCACACTGTTACAGGAGTGCACACTGTGAGCACTGTACAACTCTCATGAAATTATATTTTAAAAAATGTGGCGTTTATGGCTCTCACGACCAAAAAGGTTGCCAACTCCTGATCTAGTATATACTTTACTTTAAGGCAGCCAAATCTTTGGACTGGGAGAGCAGGCTCTCCCTCAATCTAACCCTCTCCTGACCCTTTCCCCAGCTTCAGCTTTCTCCCTAGCGGCTATTACAAAATTCTGAACCCCTCTCTCCTTTCTGATTAACCCTGATATTAAGAAACTCCCTTTATTACCTACTCAAACCCTCTGGTGAATCATTGTGTTGAAAATTAGGCAAGGATTGAAGAGGGAAGGAATTATTTTCTCTTTATTTCTTGAGAGAACTGTGGGCATCCATCTTGGCAGGAAGACCTTACCCAAGACTTCCTGCCATCAGTTTCACTGGCAGGGAGGAGCCCCTTCGACTCTTCCTTCAAGGGACTTTTGAAATTAACAAGAAAAGCCCTCAAGACAGATTTAAAACATTTCTGACTGGCCCGCCTCCTTTGTATCTATAAAGATACCTTCCTCACCTTGAAGGGTTCAGCCTATCTCCCTTAGTATCCTCTGTTTCCAGCCTCAGTGTCTAGCCTTTTTTAAGCTGTCTCTCCTGAATACCCCCATCAATTCCCTCACCATCCAATATACCACCACATTCATTCCTTCCCTACATTCAGCCATCCCCTTTCATTCCTCCTCCTAATACCTACCTCACCTTTTATCCCTCCATTCAACCCAGTGATTCAAAGGTTTACCTTATTTCTTGATAACAGCTGTTAATCTTTGTGTTATTCCCTGGTAGTTGACAGAGACCAGTAAACCCAACTGCCATTCCTGTAGTAAAGGGCTATCAGATTTACTCTGCCTCTTATACCCTATCCTTCTTTGTGAGTTTGGTCTGTGAGTGGCAGTTGCCCAAAACACCTGCTGGTTTCTCATTTATTAGCTCATATTTATATAGTCTTATAAAATCTTCAAAAAGCTTTGCTTAGATATTTAAACAAAATTCCTCCTTTTCCCTCCAGAAGTCTTGGGCTAATTCTCCTTATTCAATCACTGCCTCCAGCTACTGCTTTCTCAGGGAGAAGGCTCCATATGGAGCCTCAGGGAAAGGATCCTTGTTTCCTACTGTCCCCATGATTATGTCATTTCCCTCTCCAAAAACTCTTAGATCATTCTGTCATTATCCGTCTACAACTGCCATCTCTATAACTGAGGCATTTCCGGGAGTGAGGGTAGAGGGACACTGTACAAACGTTTAGGCTTCACCCCCTCAACAGACTCAGTTCTATTTCATTAACTTACTTCTTTCATTTAATCAATAATTCATTTGATAACTATAATTATATGACTAGTATTATCATAGCACTGTGCCAAGCCCTAGGGATACAAAGAAGAAAACCAGAGTCCTTGTCCTCAAGGAATTTCCATTCTATGGAAGCAAAACAATATGTGTGCAAATAAATCAACACACAATAAGTACAAAGAATTTGGGGATGTGGCAGGGCTCTAAAAACTGGGGGCATCACTTAACAGATGGCATTTAAGTTTAGCCTTGAAGGAAATTAGAGATTCTACCAGAAAAAAAAAAGAAAAGATGAATAAGAAAGACATCCAGGCACAAGGGAAAGGCAGACAGTGCCAAACTTCTTCATTTTTTCAGATGAATACAGTAAGTCTGAGAATCATATCCCCCTCAAACAAAGAGAGGCAGAAGGATATTTAGGAGGAAAAATACCTATAATGAAAGAACTCTATGTTCAACTCTAGTTCTCTAAATGGCAGACCTATCTTCTCCAGTTTATAGACCTAATGTATCTTGGGTCTACCAAATTCTGAATCAATCAAATCATTCCCAATGCCTCCGACTTCATTCTCAGCTGATTGTGCTTGAGTCTCCAGGTCAAGGGCAATCTCTATCCTTACCAAGTGATCAAAGTTCCAAATAAGTCCAAAGGGCTGTTTGCACCTATGAAGTCCCAAAGGGCTCATCTTTTGACTTTACTATGTTAGCCAAGCTTCCCCCTCTTATCCTACACTATGGCTGCAATAGGATCTCCTGATATCCTACCAGTTTTGGCAAACCTTTACCAAGTTTGAGTAGCTAGAGGGCAAATTCAAGCTGTCTTTGAACCCCTGCATAACAGAGGGAGCTAAGGGAGGAAGTGCAGGCTTTGGAGGAGCAGGACAGGGGGTGAGGCATGAAAAAAAGTGTTCTGGGGCATTGGAAAGAGTGGGAACAGAGCAGCTCCCGGAGTGCACACTCAGCATGCATGCCACGTCTTAACCAACACTGCTCCTAATCCCTATGAAATCAAGAGACCTCATTCACTGAGGTGAAAACTCTACTATTAAAAGTCCCCTTCGTTTTATGCCCCCTCCCCTCACACTCACTCCATTTTCTCATACTCAGGAAAGATCTCTCTCTTAAAGATATTGCATTCCTGGCCCCTCTCCCCAATGAAGGTTGAGCCTCATTTCATGCTCTATCACACACCAAGTTCAGAGGATAATAGTAATAATATTTATTATTTATATAGTGCTTACTATGTGCCAGGCACTCTGCTAAGCACTACAATTATTATCTCACTTGATCCTCACAACAAGCTTGAGAAAACTGAAGCAAAAAGTAGAAGTGACTCCCCCAGGATCACAAAGCTAGTTGTGTGTCTGATGCCAGATTTGTGAGGAGGAGTTGTCATATATCTTGTCCCCCTATAATATTTCTGCTTTCTTGTAAAATGTGCTTTGTTTTTAAATTACAAATACTAATAGATTACCTCCACTTGAGAGGTTTTCTATAACAAAATAAAATGTTAAATGAAACTGATTGTATAGTTAAATTCATCTGAAAGTGTAAATGATATTATATATCTCTAGCACCCTCTAGCTCTATTTTTAAAAAAATAACAGAAACCTATACTCCCTCTCTTACTCCCTATATCTCTGAGGGGAAAAGGAAAACAAGTTACAAATTACTCATAACAAATATGCATACTAAGCAAAATAAATTCCCTCAATGGCTATATATAAATATCTATCATTCTGCATCCTAAATCTATCACCTTACTGCCATGGATAGCCTGTTACATCATTTATCCTTTGGAATAAAAAAAAGGGTCAAGTATAGATTATGTCTCTCACAGTTTTCAAAGTTGATTATTTTTACAGTGTTGGTGTTGGTGTATATATTGTTCTCCTGGTTCTATTCATTTCATTCTTCTGCCATCACCCTTATAAGGATGATATTAAAAAATAAATATTGTTTTATTAGTTTAAAGATAAAAAGTCGAGAAGCTGGCTTGAGGAAGAATGGGAGTTTCAAATAGAGCTGAGAGAGAGTGTTAATTTCAACTGGTGGCACTTATAACCATTATTTCTATGACAGTTACACTTTGTGTGTGGTATTCCATGGCAGTCGACAGAGCCACAGGCAGGTTCTTTTCTCTCTCAGGGCTGGAGAAGGTAATATCTTTGCCTCTCTCTATCTCTGTCTGAGTGAAAGACCTGAAGGAGTGGAGTGTTTTCTTTTCCAACTTGGGAAACACTTTATTTATCTGGTACTATTTATAGATTGGTTAAACTGTGAAAAGACCAAACAAAACCTTGTCTTTGGTTTAAACTCAGAGTCTGTTAAGGCTCAGAGTCCTAACCTGATTCCTGTGGAGACTCAACCAGCTAGCCTTGGTTATCTTTTCTTAAAGGTGAAGTTAAGAGTTAGAGTGGTTAGGTATATTTAGAATAGTATAAATTTGGTTAGTTAGATCAGGGAGGATTAGCATAACCTTTGAACCACAGGAGAAGTGGTTCCTTGTGGGACCTGGGAGTTTATTTGGGTGGATTAGAATCCCTTAGATTTAGAAATCCTTTTTTCCTTTATACATATTTAAATAAATAGTTTGTTTTTCATAAACAAGAGTCTCTTTAGCATTCCTTGCGCCTTGCATCGCTTGACCCTATTATTATTTTTACACCCTGCAACCTCTTCTCCTCTGATACTTACTCAATATCATTCATTCTAAATCTATGTTGTTCTATTACATTAAACTCCAATTCATTTTCCTTCCTTTTTCAAAGAGTTCAGGACCTGGCTCACAGTCTCCACTCCAACCCCCTACCTTCTTCTTTAAGAACTTTGATGTTTCTTAAAACAGCTTAGCTTTCCAGTAACTTCCTAATTCCCATGATTTGTATTTTCATACCACCTATAGGAGAATTGATACCTTAGATTTCAACATCACTTATAACTTTGTCACCTTCATGATCTAGAATAGTGATGGGCAAACTAAAGCCTGCGGACCAGATGTGGCCCCCTGAAATATTCTATCCAGCCATGCAACATTATTCCTAATCTGACAAATACAATGAGTAGGATACAATACAATGAAACTTCAAAAGAGTTGCCTTAGAAATAGACTGACAGATGAGCGTTTCCTTTCCTTTGGCCCCCTCTTTAAAAAGTTTGCCCATCACTCATCTAGAACTTTGAATCTCTCTTCTATGATCTTTCCTTTTATATGTCTATCTTCTGCATTCTTCCTAAACCAAATTTTTGTCTTTACTTTGATCTCAAGCACCTTAAGCAATTCTTTCCTCCTGATCTATTATTATTGCTATGGACTCAATTTTTTTTCTTTTTACAAACTTTATTCTATGTTTAATTAATTCAATAATATATATAAATGAATGAGTCAAAAAAGATCTTGATTAATTTTATGAGTTGTTTAATCAACCTCTTAAAATTATATGGAATGGACCTTTGAAGACAACTAAAGGGCAACTCCACATGTAATGTCAACAATCCACTGGTGCATAGACTCTGTTTTATATGAGTGTGTGTATGGGTATGTATGTATGTATGTATGTATGTATGTATATGCATATATATATATACACATATATTTACCCCTATCAAAAGGCAAGATCCAGGACCCAAAGTAAAGGGAAAAGCAGCACAAGCTTACTATTATATTCTTTTTACTAAACTATGATCCATTTTTTTTCTGTACTAAGGATAAAAGGAGACAAGTAATGCTATATTTACCTAATCTGAGGGAGCTCTAAAGAATATAAATGTAAGAGTGACCTATTTATTGACTGAAAGTAAGAAGCAGATAAGATTACTGGCAGGAGAGAAATCCAATCAGCATCCCTTGTGAGCTGTATTTATTTATTAAAACCAATAAGAACTCTGTGATCGATCTGGAGCTTTTATTAGAAACAGGGAAGGACTGCCAAGTTAAGATCAGAATAAAGTCTAGGACTACCATGAGAAATAGAACTAATCCAAAATTAATTGTATTATTGTCAATTCCTTACACATTCAAATAAGAAAGAAAAGTGCTCATTTCCAATTCCATAAAATCAACCCCCAAAAAGCAGGATCTATTGGAATGAAGTAAAATAAAAATATTAAAATGTGTTGAGATATAATACATAAGTTTATAACATATATACACAGATGTATGAATGTATGGTTCAGATCTATGATTTCACTAGTTCACCCTCAATGAAGAAAGTCCCTCTACCAATTATACAGGTTGGAAGCTGTTTTGCAACTTGAAGTCTTATAACTGTTTGAAGCATTGAGAAGTCATATGAATTTCTCAGGGTCACATAGTCACTTGGTATCAGAGTTAATATTTGAGTCCAGGGTTAATATTAGTTCCTTTGACTAAATCTCTAGCCACTTTACCATACTAACTACATAACTATTTTATATACACATAAAGTAATTATATATGTGTATGTATATAAAAGTTATATGCATGTTTATCATAAAAATTTCAAAGATCTTAATTTATCTTTTTCTATTTTATCAGTCAGCTACTATAATGTTAAACTCCTCCACATGTGAGTAAATAGCTCTCTGTTCAAGTCTTGACCCAAATACTTACTAGCTTTGAACATTGGACTAGTCAGTATTTTTCCTTAGCTGTTTCATTTGGAAAATACAGAAATAATATAATGTTTATCACATAAATGTATATAGTATGGAAGATATTTTACTACATAAATCCTTCTTTTCCCACTTTCTAGCTGAAACTGGACTAAAGACTTTTCCATCATGTTCCTAATTTTGTTATGTTCCAGGACTCCATAGCACTTCCCATTCATCTCCAGCAAGACATATTCATCTGGGCCATTACTTCCACTCCCTTCTCACCTTCTATTTATTATCTTACTTCATTCTTCCCATAGGCTACTCCAATGCCTAGCACAAAATACGTCCTTAATAAATGCTCTATCTCTTCTATATATTGTCTATGTTCCTACATACAGAATGGGCTGAAGTTGCACATACTATCAGTATAGAATTATGATTAGCTGAACTAGAAGAAACACATTTTTTTTAAACCCTTGTACTTCGGTGTATTGTCTCATAGGTGGAAGATTGGCAAGGGTGGGCAATGGGGGTCAAGTGACTTGCCCAGGGTCACACAGCTGGGAAGTGGCTGAGGCCGGGTTTTGAACCTAGGACCTCCTGTCTCTAGGCCTGTCTCCCACTCCACTGAGCTATCCAGCTGCCCCCAGAAGAAACACATTTTTCAAAATCTGGTACTACCAGACCTCCTTCCTTTACACTTTTTCTTAATTCCTTTTACATTCTTGACCTTTTTTTCCCCAAATGAATTTTGTTATTATTTTTTCTACTTTAATAAAATAATTTTTGATAATTTAAATGAGATAGCACTGAATAAGTAGGTTAGTTAGGACTGCCATTTTAATTATATTGGCTCTGCCCACCTATGAACAATTTATATTTATCAATTATTTAAATCTGATTTTATTTGTATAAAAAGTGTTTTATAATTATATTCATATAGTTTCTGAGTTTGTTTTGGCAGATATACTCCTAGTATTTTATGCTATCTTTGATGGGTTATCTCTTAATATCACTTGCCCATTCTGATGGATTCAATTTCTATTTCTCCTCTTATTGTTATTGCTAGCATTTCTAATACAATATTTTAAAGCATATATTATTCTATATATAATATATGTGACATTAACATAATATGATTTGTTATAAATATGCAATAAATTATAATATATATGCTTCTCCAAGAGAAACAAATTCTCACATCAGCTATTTCTAAGAACCTATGTTTCATTCTTTTTTTTTTCCTTTCCTCCTTCCTTTCCCCATCCCCAAAAAGGCAGATAATATTATATATGTTATGCATATATTATCATATAATACATATTCCTCTATTTGTTAAGTTTGAAACAAGAGATGCTGCTTAGACTAGAGAAAAATTCATGAATGAAATAAAGTAAAGAATGATATGTTTTAATCTACATTCTGCTCTTCCTGGTTTAGGTATCAGCACCACATTTGTTTCATAAGAGGAGTATGCAGGAGTCCTTTATGAACTGTTTTAAATAATTTATTTAATGTTGGAATTAGATGATCTTTAAATGTTTTATAAAATTATCTTGCAAATTCATCTGGTCCTGATGCCCTTTTTCTTTGGAAATTCACTTATGGCCTGTTTAATTTCTTTTTCTAAAAATTTCATTTTAAATTTATAAAAATGTATAGATTATTTAGATATTCTATTTCCTCCCTGTTAGTCCAGGCAATTTATATTCTTGTTAGTGTTCTTCACATTCACTTAAATTGCTCAATTCATTGGCAAATAATTGGTTGAAATAACTCACAATAATACCTTTGATTTCATCTTCATTAGTGATAAATTCTCCTTTTTCATTTTTTTATGTTTGAGATTTGGTATTCTTTTTTCTTTTTTTAAACATACTAAACAATGATTTATCTATTATGTCAGCTTTATTTATTAATTCAATGGTCCTCTTACATTCAATTTTAATAATTCCAATCTTAATTTTTAAGATTTCTGATTTAGTATTTAATTGTGGGAGTTAATGTGTTTTTTACTAGTTTTCAAAAATTATATACTCAATTCATTGATCTACTCTTTCTCTATTTTATTGATATAAGCATTTATAGATATAAATTTTCCTCTAATTACTGCTTTTGCTATAACCCACTGGTTTTGCTATGTTGTCTCATTGTTATTATTTGACAAACTCCCTGTGGAAATGTGGGGGACCTTGGAACTACATTTCCCATGGTCCAATGGGTTTCCTGTTTTGGATAACATCTTCTAGGTAAAGGACGTCTTTAAATATTGGGAAGGCGCTTTGAATTTTCTCTTTGCTACCTGAGTGGGCTTGCTGAGGTCCGAGACAGACGGGATGGAAGAAGATAGGTACTGGCGGGCATTTTGAATAGATTTTTTTACAGGCGTGTAGTTGATTTATTCTATCAAAATGGGCCCAAATAAAATATTAATTTTCCTCATATCAGCCTTTATCATTTTTAAAAATAACAATATTTGCATCTTTTTTTATTTGTGAGTTATTTTTGTAAAGGTGCTAAGTAATACTGAAATATAAATCTGCTCCTTAAAATTCCCATTTAATTATTTCCAGTGGTCATTGATATCTAATTTTTCTGATATTTTAAAATATTTAATTTTTTTTCTTTTTTATGCTGATCTAAATCAGAAAGAAGCATGTTGGATTTTCCAGGTATTATTTTCCTATTAGTTAGGCAACATGGTGAAGTAAATATAGTACTGGACTTAAAAGAGGCAGAAAGACATGGGTTTGAATCTTGCATCACATACTTAACATGCGATCCTGGGCAAATAAATTAACTTTTCTGAGTCTTAATCAATTCATCCATAGAATGGAGAAAATAATAGTCACTACCTCACAGAGTGGTTGTAACATTCAAATGCAATAAAGTATATAAAATGCTTTTTAAACTTTAAAGCACTATAAATGAGCTGTTAGTATCATTGATATTATTCATCATAATCATTATTTCTCATTCTAGTCATCTTCCTGATAGAATTAGTACAAGAACAAGTCACTGTTCCACTATTCTTTTTATTTAATGTTCTACAGACTATCAAACAAATGAATGAAGGTTTGGGGAGTGGGAGGAGTAAATGAATGAAAATATTAAGATATAGGTTCATTTTCTTAGACCTGAGGAAAACATCATCAAGACAACTCTAAAAGCAAAAAGAATGATGGAACTAATTTGTAGTTTGTTATGTTGCCACCTAGTTTATTTTCTTTTACTGTTTCTATATTTTGAGAGTTTTTCATTCCATGTTGTTTGGAGATTATGAGTATTTAGTATGGTCACATCTATCCAAAATGCTATATTTAAGCAGTGCTTTTTGTGGTGGCAAAAAATTGGAAAATGAGGGGATACCCTTCTATTGGGAAATGGCTAAACAAATTGTGGTATCTGTTGGTGGTGGAATACTATTGCTCTCAAAGGAATAATGAACTGGAGGAATTCCATGTGAACTGGAACAACCTCCAGGAAGTGATGCAGAGTGAAAGGAGCAGAACCAGGAGAACTTTATACACAGAGAAGGATACACTGTGGCACAATTGAACATAATGGACTTCTCTACTAGTGGCAATGCAAGAATCCAGGACAATTCTGAGAGACTTATGAAAAAGAACGCTATCCACATCCAGAGAAGGAACTGTGGAAGTAGAAACACAGAAAAAAAAAACAATTCCTTGATCACATGGGTCAATGGGGACATGACTGGGGATGTAGACTACAAATTATCACCCTAATGCAAATATGAGTAATATGGAAATAGATCTTCATCAATGACATATGTAAAACCCAGTGGAATTACTCATTGGCTGGAGAGGGGAGAGGAGGGAAAGAACACGAATCATGTAACCATGGGAAAATATTCTAAATAAATTAAATAAAATTTTTTCAAAGTGAAAAAAAAAGAAAAAGAAAAAAGATCCACTTTTGGCTTGAAAAAAATGCTATATTTAAATTTTTGTGGTTTGATATTATATCTAGGTGATATTCTGGCAATGATTTGTGGATAACAATGTTCTACTTCTAGTTTAGTATATTTGATGAACTTTTAAGTATATCTGAGGGTTTGCATTTGTTGTCTACGGCTTTGGCATCTCTTGTGAAGTATAGCAAGCTTAGCTCAGTGCTTGACACATAGTATATGTTTAATAGACATTTGTAAATTTGACTTGCTTTGACTATTCACATAAAATTCTAGCCATGTAATACCTGCATCAGAAAGTTGTAAAACGAATGGCTATATGAGGTATGAAGGGATCAGATAAGGCTAACTATAATAGGTAGTTTTTGAACTGACTTTTAAAATATGGACAAAAAACTGAACTTTTTCACAAAATGCCAAGGTATAGTTTGAAAATAAGACCCTAGAACATGAATCATTTTGGAAAATTGAAAAGATATAAATTGAACCATAGAAATTGAATTCTTCTATTTTTAGTATTACTACTAAACCTCTTCTTCTGGATAGTCTTGATATCTCAATTAAGGTCTTGATTTTGATACTTAATAACTATATGATTCCCAACAAATCCCATCACTTCTATGAGCCTCAGTTTTTTCATTTACAAAATAGGGATAATATTTGTCATATTGTACAATCTCATAGTGAGGAAAACTTTATAAAGTCTTAAATCCCTTTGCTGATATATTTTTATAACTTACTTTTGGGGTGAAAAAAAGGCTAATGTAGGAGTGAGATTTACTAATTTTGTTCTAAGATTTTCAGACCATGTGTTGTATGGATATAGAATGGAAGCTTCAAGCTTACATTGCTATTACATTTTAATATAAAGTAGACTTGCATTCATTAGTTTCCTTCAGTTCAAATGCCAAGTAAAGTGAGGCCAACAAATTATTTCTGGAATGCCAACTATGTGCAAAACATTATTTAGGCTGTAAAGGAAGATAAAAAGGTAGATGAGCTATAATCGTTATATTTCAGTAATTAATAATCTAATAGAACAAATAAAACATCTATACAAATAAAATACAGGTATAATAGAAGGTCACCAGAAGACAGAAAAGGCTCTGGCTAAAGAGGCCAAAAATAAATACATGGATGAGCACCTAACTAACAGCAAGGACCCACTGCAATAGATCCAGTTGTATTTCCTGGTGGCTTTCCTCTCTACTCCATTTCCCTATTCCTCCCCTTTACCAAACCACCTAGGAATTATTCACCCACAGAATTTGTTATTTAACCCACAGATATTTTTATTAGCATAACAGTATAGAAGAGGAATTCAAACTAGATGGCTAATGTATTAGCCTAGATTTTTTTACCTAATATACCACCATTCATTTTCATTTAAGTGAGAATAATAACATTAAAGCAGTGGGATTCAGCAGGAATAATGGCTAAAAACTATATGTAAAATAAATAATTTCATTTGCAATATTCATATCACATTTATAATTTTTATAAAGGATTCCCATTGTAACACACTTTATTAGTATTCACTCAGCTTCTTTTTGAACATTTCCAATTAGAAGGAACCCAATGCTTCCCAAGACAGCCATTTCACTTCCAAAATTGTTATGAAATTTTTCCTGACACTGTGACTAAAATATCTCCTTTGCATCTTCCAGGTTTTACTCCTAGTTCTACCTTTTGGATCCACAAAGAATGAATTTAATTCCTCTTCCATATGAGGACTTTTCAAGTACATGAAAACAGCTATCAGGTCCCTAGCCTTCTCTCATGCAAGCTGAACATTGCTAGTTTCAAGTGATTTCATACAGCATGAACAGGAAGCCCTTCGCCACCTGATTGCCATCATTATGCTCTTCAGCTCATTGTTGACCTTTATGAAAACTCATCTACCTTAGATCTTCTAGACTTGTCAAAAAGTTCAGGTATTTGAAATCAACTCATTCCTCCAAATGCACAAGTTAAGAAGGGAATCATCTTTTTCATTCCTACAGCATACAAAGGAAAAGCAAAAAATATTTTTTAAAAGAATGCTGTGTCAATTTTACACTTATCTGGCTTGGATGTAACTACAGTCCAGACAGATTATAAAGGACAAGAATAAAGGCTGCTAGAATTAATGGAAAACTAAGAACTGAACACAAAATTCTAGAAAAGAGGTTATAATCTCTTTAAACTATTACTGACCAAGCAGAGTATAAAGAGACCATAATCTCTTTTTTCCTACAAGGTTCATCTTTCTTAACCTAGTCCAAGATCATGTTTATTTTTTTGGCTGTCATATCTAATAGTTGACTCTCATTAATTTTACAATTCATTAAAACCTTTAAATCTTTTTCAGACAAACAACTGTTTAATCATGCTTCTTCATCAGTATCCCAGGCTTCTGAATTTATCCTACTACCTCCTGCCACAAATAGAACTTAGCTCTACTGGATCCACTTTTTCAGTCCCACTTTATTAGCCTCATATAAGTGACAATGAACACTAATATCAGATAAACAAATCTAACCTAAGGCATTAGACAACTACTGTGTCTGTGTTCTCCTATACCAGAAAGTGCCCTAATTCGAGTTCCAGAAAACCTATAAGAACAAGGAATCAATTTTTAGATATTGGAGGAAGTATTTTTATAGGACTTCAGGGCTCCCCAAATGCTGCCCTTTTTATATGTTTATAGGACTAGCCCTGTCTTTTAAGTATCTTTAGGGTAAACTGTTCTCGCTAGTGTATAAAGACTTGGCCTCTGATAGATCTCCTTGCAGCCAGTTTTGTTATGAAAATGGTTTTTTTTCATATACTATATTATTTTTATATCAGGGTCTTGGATTATAAAGGCCCCAAATCCATTCCTATATATTAGGGGGATTTTTTGAACTCCATTCATTCTACAGATTTTTGCACTCTCTTTGTTTCAAGGAATGTGATTCTTTCATAGACTCTGGTTAACAGGAAAGTTCTGCAATGATACTTTTACAGCGTCCATGACCTAAATACTAACAGTCCACTAGTGTTGCCACCAATGTTGCTAAATATTTATAAGACATGAAATATAACTGCTTTCAAATAATTAAAAATGAGTATCACATAGAGGGCAATGGAGAGAAGCCTATAGTTGATGTCATCAGGCTGTCAGACATAATGAAAAAGGAAGTATGAAGATTTGTTGTTATTGTTGTTCAGTCATTTCTGTTGTGTCTTTCTCTCCATGACCCCATTGATGATTTTTTTAATTGAAAATTTTTACTTAATTAATTGATTTAGAATATTTTTCCATGGTTTCATGATTCATGTTCTTTCCCTTCCTCCCACCTACCCCATAGCCAACAAGTAATTCCACTGGGTTTTACATGTGTCATTGATTCATATTATTAATGTTTGCATTAGGGTTATCGCTTAGAGTCTATATCCCTGTTGGGGATTTTCTTGTGATTTGTCATTTCCTTCTATAGCTCATTTTACAGATGAGGAACTGACGTCCAAGACCACACAGCTAGTGTTTGAGACCATATTTGAATTGAGGAAGATGAGTCTTCAGACTTCAGGCCCAGGACTCTCTCCATTGCACCATCTAGCTGTGAAGATAACCAATATATACCCATTTTCCTTACTTGTACAGCATACATCTATATCTCTATATCTTGACTATGTCATTTACAAAGTACAAATGAGTGGCACTGATACCAAGAAAAATATATAACTTCATTCTGGGAAGGGTTGAGGATATAGAAACACAATATAGATTTTTGGGTAGCCATAGTTATTAGTCATGAATATAACCAGCCAGTTCTTATTCCAGTTAATTATTTGGTTTTAGCCTCCTGTTACTGGTCTTCTTGTAAATAACTTACTAAAGATGACGGCATACTCTGCAGTACACAGTTTCTACCCCATAAAGTAGATGGGCACCAGAAATGGCCAGTAGATAGCCATCATGTCCCAATATTCCTAATATCCTTTTATTTTTCATATTATTAAACAGAATCAAATATTTAATGTTCTCCAGTGTTTGCTTATCTGTTGCTCCTCTTGAAAAAAGCCTATTTATAGTACTAATAGCCTGGTTTTTCAAGTATGCTGCTTCATCTTTTTTCTGTTTTTCCATTAAATAAGCTATTAGCAGCAAGTCACTGTTCTGGGACTGGGTTGCCTTAGATTAATAAGAATTGTGCATGAATGGCTTTCAATCATGCCCTCCCTATTTGCACACACCTGCTCTAGGCAGATATTTCCACAAGAAATTCCTTTTATAATTCTGCAACATAGCACATGGCTCATACATGAGATTTAATGACCCCCAAATATCATTAATATAATTACTTTGGCCTCTTCAGAGATGTTCTTCATATGAAAAGATAAAAAAATCAGTTTTCAAGAACTAGAATGAAAGAATTTATCATGTTGTCAAGCAAATTCTGAACCCACCTTCCCCCATTACCTAGCAAATATTATATGCTACATATTATTGATTCCTTACTAATTTCTTTCTTCTGTCATATACTAAAGATTCTAGAATAATTACAATGCCTTGCTTCCTAGAAAATCCTTTTCCTTCTAAAGAATGATTTTTCTTTGTGCACTCCTCCAGATATATTTAATTACCTTTTTCATAAATGGGGTATTTGACTCTTTGAATATCCCCCAACAAATGATTTTAAGTGACAGACTAAAGAAAATATCTTGAGTTTGATCTCTAGTGGTAAAAATTATCTTTTTTTGATCCTGTAGTCACCTACTATAGTAGTCCATGTATTTTAGTATAGGAAATACCCATAACCATTTTGGTATAGGAAATGCCCATAACCACAAATATCTGCAAGTCCTAGAAGACCAAGGAATGCTATATTCTTAGAGGAAACTAGGGAGATGATGGGGAGGAAGTGCTGCCACTAGGAGGAAAGTGTAACTATGGCCAATTTTTTCAGTCAGTATATCCTTTTACTTCTTTTTCAGAGTTAAAATATGAATGGCAAAGGGTATGCTTAAATCTGTACATGGTCAATATCGGTCAACAAAAAGACATTTTATTCTTGCTTGGTAGGCACTGAAACAACTTTTTTTTTTAACTAAACTTTTATATGATGTGTTATTATAGTCAAAGGAAACAGTTCTCCAGATCTCAAAAGATAAACCTTTCATCTAGATGCAATGTCAGCTAGTACTATTCTCTGAGTGCAAAATTAATAGTATTTCCACATTGCAGTTCAGATGAACTAGACAGCTAGGTTGTTCAGTGGTTAGAGCAACAGAGCTTGAGTCAAGAATACTAATGAAAATGATGATGATAACTAGCATTTATCTAGTTGCTAGATAAGTTACACACAGTGGTTTAAAGTTTGCAAAGTATTTTACAAATATCTCATTTAATCCTCATAGCAATCACCATTTTATAGAGAAGGAAACTGAGGCAGACAGAAATTAAGTGCCTTGCCAGGGATCACAGGACTAATAAGTACCTGAGGTAGGTTTTGAACTTTGGCAGTTAGGTAGTAAAGTAGATAGAATGCTGAGCCTAGAGTCAGAAGGGCCTGAGTTCAAATCTGTTCTCATATAATTTCTGTGTGATCATGGGCAAGTCATTTAATCTCTACTTACAGAGAGTTCATCATCTGCACAATAGGGATAATAATAGCTCCCAGATTGTTATGAAAGTAAAATGAGAAAATATTGGTAAAGCACTGTACAAATAAGCACTATGTAAATGCTAGCTATCATTATTATGGTTTTTAATTGTCAACAACCAGCCTTCCCAAAAGAAATTCACAATATGTTGTGATTTAGAAATATTTTATTAATAGGATTAAGACATTATCCTGAACATTGTGATTAATGAAGTTCTCTAGAGGCTGTATTTTTAGTTATATAGTATTATTTTATTAAAAAACTACTAAAGATTTCTAAACTAGCCTGTAGACTTGCTACAGAATCTGAACAGATGTTAAAATAACCTGAGTGGGTCCTACCAGAGAAAGATGTGAGCAAAAGCTGCTGAGCCACCAGGCTTGGGAACAAAAGAAGAAAAAACCTGACTACCTGCTTGGAAAGTCAATATATTTTCTCTGTAACTCAAGAGACTTTTTTCCAGAAAGTGGGGGATCTTCAGACCCAAGTCACTGGCATGTGGCCCCATCAAACTTCCAACCCTGTGTCTGCCTGGCTGATTGATGACTTCATCACTCACTTTATTTACAGAAAAACAAGGAGCTAGTCCTTGTAAAAACCTGCTAATTTTTACATCTAGACAAAAGAAAGGAGGGCCCAACCTAGCCTGGGAAGAAACAGTCTTCTGCTTAATAATCAAACTGTTTGAGTTTTCAAATCAAAAGGCTTTGGAGAGAGCCAAAAAGGGGTACAAATTAACTTTCCACAGCACCAGGAAGAATCTAACCTAAAATTCAATCAATGAAAAATAAATTGCAAAGCTGGGATGTTAACATTGTGAAAATATCTCTCTTGTATGTACATCACTGTATGCATATTTTTCTCTCTCATTAAAATATCTTGAGGACAGAGAATGCACTTTCTTCTTTCTTTATATTCCCAAAGTTTAGGATAGTGCCTGGTCCATAGTGTGCTTAACAAATGCTTGTTAATTTATTGGAAGACTGACTAAAAGTCCATAAAATTACCAAACTGAACCATTTTCAAACTGTTATGGGATGTTGTTCCAAAGGCAAATACAGATGGGAAACATCCAAAACCACAAATAGATCTACCTGTGTATCTGAGTATTAAAGGATTTGACTTAGGGATTTTTTTTTAAAACCCTTGTACTTTGGTGTATTGTCTCATAGGTGGAAGATTGGTAAGGGTGGGCAATGGGGGTCAAGTGACTTGCCCAGGGTCACACAGCTGGGAAGCGTCTGAGGCCGGGTTTGAACCTAGGACCTCCCGACTCTAGGCCTGACTCTCACTCCACTGAGCTACCCAGCTGCCCCTTGACTTACGGATTTTAATATAATCTTGGGATAAATAAGTGATATAATTATATATATATGTGAGCCCAATAGTCCTGATGGAGCTTAGAAAAAGGGAATAAAAGGATTTATCAGTTTTCTCTAGTATGGTCCAAGAGAAAAGATACTCTAATTTTGGATAACTAGTCTCAGCCATAAATTTGCCTACACTAAAGAAGGGAAATTTAACAGTTCATAGCTTGAAATGTATTTCAGGAACATCTGACTCTTTTTTCTTGAATTCTATGTTCAAGTGATTTTCTGATACATAATTATTTAGTCCCTGGGTAAGCCAGGATTGCCCCCTATGTAGATGACTGGACTATAATGTAAAAGCCTATTAATAGGCCTTCCTGCTTCAAGTATTTCTCTTCTCCAAATCATCATTCTCACAGACACAAAATAATCTTCCTAAGGCATATGTCTGACCATGATACTTCCCTGTTAAAAAGTATGAGGGAAGATGGGTAAAAGGGCAGGTGCCTCAGTGGATAGAGAGCCAGACCTACAAACAGGAGATCCTGGGTTCAAATATGGCCTCAGACACTTCCTAGCAATGTGATCCTGTGCAAGTCACTTAACCACCATCATCTAGTCCTTACTGCTCTTTGAGGGAAGGGAAGGATTTTTTAAAAATACTCATGTAAACATGTAAAAATACTCTACAATTTTTAAAAAAACAAATAAATAGCTCTACATATTAAAGATACAGAAATACACCAAAGGAAAAGTGAAAAAAAAAATACTCAGTGGCTTCCCATTGCTTCTTAATGAAAACGCAAGCTCCTGAGTCTAGAATTTGAGATTCTCCAAAATCCAGATTCAATCTATCTTTACTAACTTTTGGCATTATTCTCTTTCATGCACTCTACTCTTGGCCAAATTGGCCAACCAGCTATTCCCTCCTTATCTTTGCTTTTCAGAACCAATTCTTTTTAAGCTCAGATCAGTTGCTACAATTTAGGTGAAGCCTTTGTTAATCCACCCAGGTTAATGTTCCCTCCTTTCTCAAAATATATTTTCCAGTTACCGGTTATATCCTCCAGTGAAATATCAACTCTTTTAAGTCAGGGCCTATTTTGTTGTCTTTGTATCCTCAAGGCCAGTTCATTTCACACACAAGGCTCTTAACAAATATTCATTGAATTGAATATATGTCATGAATGATAAAGTGGGTTTTTTCACAACGTCTCATGTGAAAATCATTTTTGGCGATATGTAATAACCTAGTTATATACTCCCAAGCATTTTTCCATTGACCTTTTAGTTATCTATAACTTATATTCTTCAGAGATGATGGCATCCCATACTTCTTATTCATATGACATAACTAGGAAATTATTAGTGTTCAGAAGATGGGCTTTAGTGCTTTTGCCATGGACCTCCAATTCAAAGTCAAGAGGCCATCTAACATGGGGTGGGGGCTCCCTAACTTTCCACTAATATTGCTATAACACAAGTAGAGCACTGGAACTTGCCACTAATTCCTCACTCTTGCCATGTGACTGACCCTCTTATTTTTCACTCAGATTTTCATTTGATGGCATTTTTTATTCAAAGTTTTAATTTAATTTTATTTTATTTAAAGTATTTTATTTTATTTATTTATAATGGGCATTATTTGATTCAAAGGCAGTCTTTATTCAAAGCTTATGATCCATATATGGCACAGTCTAGTCATACTACCATGCACCTCTTCATTAACCTAACTATGATACTCATCTAATTCTTCAGAAACTGTAGCATTCCATCATTTGCAACCATATAACAACATTGTCTGAATACTGATTAAAAAGATAAATCTTTGTTTCAACAAGAAGCTGAAGGTCAGGAGCTTTAAAGAGATTTTTACAATTTCATTTATGGAGGCTTAAGCCAAATTATTTTGAGTGTTTATGAATCTTTTCCAGGATACTTGGCAGAGTGCCCAAGCTTGATACAAGCTCAGCATCATTAACAAACAGAAGAATCTTGAGGAACTCTCCAACAATAAGAAATCCCTCTTTAGTCTATATTCTGTATGTAGCTTCTATTGGAAAAGAATTGTGAGGAAGCTAGGTGGCACAGGGATAGAGCACAAGGACTGGAGTCTAGAGGACTTGAGTTCAAATTTGACCTCAGATACTTTTTAGCTGTGTGACTCACAAGTCACTTAACCCCAATTGCCTGGCCCTTACAACTCCTTTGTTCTAAAATTGATACTAAAAGAAGGTAAGGTTTAAAAGGAGAAAAACAGCTGAGCATCAGGACTCTATAAAGTATCTTTAGAAAAATCTATAATGCAAGAAGGCACTGGTTTAACTATCCACCCTTCAAAAACAGACTGAAAGATAAATGCATATTGCTCTTTACTATGGCATAGTGAATAAAGCATTAAACCTGTAGTCGGAAGACACATGCTTGAGTCCTGCCTCAAATTCTTAAGTATTTGTTTGATTATAGGAAATTTACAGTAACTCTCAGAGTCTATGTCCTCATTTATAAAACAAAGGCAATATATTTTACTACGTACCTCATGAAGTTATTATGAGGAAAATGATTTATGAACCTTAAAGCTCCATATAAATGATTATATTATTTACATTTAAAGATATATCATAATATGATATTCAACTGGAAAATTCATTGAGTTAGCAACACATACACATGTATACATACCTGTATATGTACACATATACAAATACATGTAAATAAATAATCCTGACCAAGCACTATATATGATCAATAAATTGGACCCAGAATTGAGTAGAAAAAAAATCTTCATGTATAGTAGATACTTAATTTTTAGTTAACTGAACTAAAATAAGTCATAGAACTTAAACAGAGAAACACTGCATATAAAACAAAAAGCTTTCCAGAACTTATCAAGTTTAGTCACATAGTGATTTTATTCTTTTGTTTGATATATCCATATTTATCAGTATAACACACAAATCTCCATTTAAAACTGAAGAAAAAATTTAGGACTTTCTTGATAATTGTTTTTAAATATTTGAAGGACTGTTAAGTGGAAAAGGAATCAGAGTTGCACTGCTTGGCCCCAAAAGATTAGAATTAGAAAGAATGGATAGAAAATGCAGAGAGGCAGATTTAGGCTTTGATGTAAGGAAAAAACTCCTAACCATTACAATTACCCAATTTATGGGATCTCCTTCAGAGATAGTGATTTTCTCTTCATTGGAAGCCTTTAACAGCTACATGACACTTTTTGGTAATCACCAAAATATAAATTTGGAGCTAGCACTTAGCACAGTGCCTGGAACATAGTAAAGCTTAATATATTCATATTTAATCCAATGCTCTCATTTACCAATGAGGTAACTAAAGTTCAAAGAAACTGATAAAGTTCATACCCATAATAAGCACCAAAGGTAGAATTTGAACCCAGATCCTCTGACTCTAGGGACAGTGCTTATTTCAAAGATATTTTTTGTTCAAAGGAATTCTATAGGATAGGTTAATCTAGATTGCTTCTAAATCCCTTCCAACTCTGAGCTTCTGTTAAATATTTTAGAAATTAATTCCTAAGAAATATAAATTAATTTAAAATTATCTACTATGTATTATTAACCAAATCTTGGTTTCCTCTCTTAATACCAAATAACTGATTGTATATACCCTAGGAATAATTTCAGTTAAAGGTTGGTGAAAATAAATATCTATTTTTCCCAAATTTCGGATTCCCCCTGAAATCTATCCTTTTTTAGGGGTCCAAGGATGTCAAATTAAGAACCAGGTTTTAGGTAAAATTGGGGGAATTATGAGTACTGAGTTTTATTCTTTAGTAAATGGATAGAAATAGTAAGGGAGAAAGAGAAGCAAAATCGTCCAAAACCACTAATGCTAGGAGAAGAGGAAGAGGCCATAATTTGCAGAAGTGGAAATGGCCTGTTCCAGTAGTTAATTGTTGAGTTTAATTTAATTTAGTTGAATTGTGTAAAGAAATAAGACTGGGAGAAGGACTGACATAACGGAACTCCAGGATAAGGAAATTTTCTCTTTATTACAATGCCACAAAAAGAACCTGATTAGTCTTTCCCAGATAAAACTTTTTTGGGGGAGTGTGAAATTAGGAATAAAGCATTCTTTCCGGAGAGGTGAGAATAAATGGGATTGTTAAAATACCAATAAAGAAGTATGAACAGGTTTTTCTTTCGAGAAATAAAAGAGTGGCCAAATAGGTAAAGGGTGTGGGATATGGGTGAGAATTAACGGTACCAAGGCAAAACCGCGAATCAAGGTACAAATTATTAAAGTTCCTCAAATCTCCATCCCCCGGATAAAATTACAAGATCACTTCCGGGTAACGCCCCCTACGGTTTTCAGTGGCCTTAATAAGACAGAGGCCATCTTTCTACACATGCGCAGTCCATCGAGCCTCGCTTAAGTCCTCGGTGCCTGAGTAGGGCTTGCCGCTTTCTCCCGCCAGGCTTTCAAACGCAGCCTCTCTTAACACCCTAACACCCTCGTCCTGCAGCGTGGGGCGGCGCAGGCGCAGGAAGAAAGGCTACTGTGCGCCGGCGCCGGTACCTACCGCCTCGGATGCTGGGGTCGACGTTGGGTCGGGCAGGTCGGTTGCGAGGAGGGTGCTAGGTTGTCAGGCCCAGATCAGCACCCGCAGCACGGAGACGCAGGGAGCTATCGAGCCGGCTGGGGCAGGCGGCTCCGCCGCCCCCCTGGCCGCTGCTCCCCCAACCCCGCAGCTCACCTTGCTGGTTATGCAGCCTTGCGGCGCGCGAGAGGAGGCGGCTGCCGGAACGGGAGCTGGCGCCATCCTGCGGCCGGTGGCCTTGGTGGCCACAGCCCCTTCCCCAGCCCCGAGGAGTTGCAGCGCCTCCGGGAACCTCATGTCCGGCTATGAAGTGGCGGGAAATGCTGAAGACGAGACCGCCGAGGACGAGGCGGATCTGCTGGACACCTCAGACCCGCCGGGGGGCGGTGAGAGTACGGCCAGCCCGGAGGAGCTGGAGGACGAAGAGACCCACTCGGGAGGCGAGAGCGGCCGAGCGTCCGCGGGGGTCGCGGGCGGGAGCTGCAGCGGGGGCAGCGTGAGTAAGACGTGCACCATCGAGGGCTGCAGCGAGACCACGAGCCAGGTGGCCAAGCAGCGCAAGCCGTGGATGTGCAAGAAGCACCGCAACAAGATGTACAAGGACAAGTACAAGAAGAAGAAGAGCGATCAGGCCTTGAGTTTGGCGGGCACCGGGGCCTCCACCAGCGGAGGTGCAGGCAGTGGCAGCGCAGGCAGCATTAAGCTCGAGGTACAGCCATCCAGTCTGGAATCCTCGGGCTAGTCGGGTGCAGGTGCTTGGTGGCCTGAGCTCTCCTGTCAGTGGCGGGAATCGATTACTGTAAAAGTATTCTAATGTTTGCAAGCTCAGAGCTTCTTGTGCAGTACACTGCATATAATAAGAGCTTAATAAATGTTTGTTGGCCCACAGCCCAGTGGAGAAAGCTCCAGGCCTGCAGTCAGAAAACGAGTTCAGATTTGGCTCCAGACACTTTCTAGCTGTTGTCACTTGGATAACCTGTTGGCCTTAGTTTCCTCAATTGTAAAAAGGGGATGATAACCACCTCCCTGGAAGGACTGTTGGGAGGATCAAATGAGATAAAAATTGTGAAACATAGTGCATGACACATCCTAAGCAATTATCTATTATTATTATCTTCCTTTTAGGGAAATAGATTCTGGGTGTCCCGAAAGTCTTAGCTCAGATTAAAGTTATAAAAGCTTAAACTGAAATTTAAAATTATTAAAGCTGAAACCCTCAACAACAACAATAATTAGCACTGCACTTATATAGTGAAGTGCTTAAAGGTGTACGTATTAACTCATTTGATAATAGATGGATTAATTATACAAGATCTCATTTTGATAAGGTGGTACAGTGGATAAAGCTGGACTTATCAGAAAGACCCAGGTTTAAATGCATCTTGAGACACTTTCACTAGGTGTGGGAACTGCTTAATTGAACCTCAGCCAGGTACTTGAACTTAAAGTTCTTTGCAAACCTTAAAGCATTGTATATGCTGTGGGTTGTTATGGCCATCAGAATATGTGACAAGGAAAAACAAACCTTCACCTGAGGAAAGCAGTATGAACTAGAATGGGTGGGGCATATCTATAGAAAATCAAATGCAATTGACATATTGAAGGCTTAATTATCTTCCTTTTTCTCTATAATTGGTATGATTACTCCCTGAGAAAAAGCATTTCAGGCAAAATATCCCAAGATATTAGGATTTTTAAATTTAGTTTGCTAATATCTACCACTTTGCCAGTGGTTTATTTCATCTCCTTTGTGGAAAGAATAACTCGCTGTGAGCTTGAGCTCAAGAACTATCTTTTACCTTTCTTTGTATCCCCAGTGATTAGCACAGTATGTGACACATAGTAGATGTTTAATAAATGCTTATTGATTTAACACATCTAGGTAGGACTTAACTGCCTAGGACCCTGTGCGGTAGGGAATGTAGGAACTATAATTTTTACAGATGAGGAAAAAGACTTGGAGATGATGCTGCAGCAATTAAGTGTAGTGGTACCAATAGTTCTTACAGGCTAGAAGATAAATGCAGTTCAGAATGTTGTTTGAAATTTCTACAGGTTTGACTAAATCACTTTTAAGATCCCTTCCAAACTGAGATATTTAGGAGACTTTTAGCTCTCCTTGAGGAGAGGTAGTCAGGTAGAATCAAGAGGTCTGAACTTGGAATCAGAAGACCCAGGCTTAATACCTGCCTGGGATAACATAGTAGCTACATGACCATGAGCAAGTCATCGAAAATCTTTAGAACCTCATTTGCCTATAGGAAAATTCCTATATGGAATATTTAATTCATATTTATATATGCTGGCTTTGTCTAAAGTACAAAGACATTGAAGATATGGCCTTTACCTTCAAAAAGCTCATATCCTTGTTGAGAAGAAAAGACTTAAGTCTATAAAAAACATCTAACTAAAAAGGGCATATAATAGGTTTCAAGTTAATGGCAGAGACATATAGTTCCAAAGAGAGATCACTGGAATGTTTATGAGAGACATCATGGAGAGGGGGAAACTTGCACTTAGGATTTGAAGGATGATGCACATAAATTGAAAGGAAGTAGACATATAGACGGGCAGGAGAAAAGCATGAGAAAAGGTGAAGTGATATTGAAATGTTTGTTTAAGGCGTAATATATCTAGACCTTTATATTAGCATTATATCTATGTCTATTTCAACCCTCAAATTTTGAACACGAGTTCAGAAAAGTGCAGTCTTCTACAGTAGTTGGAGAAAAGTGGATTTATGGTCAAAATTCAAGAGTTAGACTAGAGCTAATTGTTATCCTCTGATAAAATTGGAGTCAGATTATAGAGGGGCACACAGGTGATATGGTGTTTATATTTGACTGCAGGTGTTAGCAAACAGACATGGATTATAAATGAAAAAAGGTTAATTGTTTTTATTTAATCATTTTTTATATCATTAACTCTAGGAAAGCACAGATTGCTCAGCATCTATTGGCAAACAAAGAACTGGTTCAATTGGAGATCGTCCTGCAAGACCTACTCTCTTAGAGCAAGTGTTAAATCAAAAACGACTGGTAAATATGATGATTTCTTTTATTAAATTGAAAAAATCTAAAAACGTTTTTTGGAATTTGTTTTGTTTTAAACTTTGAGAGGTAACTGAAGCTTTATGAACTGACCGACACTTAAATTTATAACTTTATATATACTGGAGCCTTGCTATGACTATCCTTAAGGAACAGAGTAATCATGTGGTAAGATAAGTCCTATATATTAATTAAATCCTTTAGTTTTTTCAGCAAAATGGAATTCAATGTGAACCTGTCATCATGAACTATATTTTTAGTGAATAGTGTTCTTTTTAGTGCTGTTGGTCTAATATTAAATGTCTCCTTTGTAAATTTTTGACTAGCTTCTGGAGATAGCCAATATCTTGATCCAAAAAAGAAATCTAGAATCTAACACAGGACATTTATCTTACAAGTTTAGTTATAGCAAGGATAAAACAAAATGATTGCATTTGAACAGTCTTTTCTTTTTAGTCCTATAAGATTTGCAGGATGTTTTTACATATATTATTATCATTTAATCCTCACAAAAATGCCAGGAGATAGTTATTGTTATACTTATTTTGTAAATGAGGAAACCAAAGCCCTGAGAAGTTAAGTGACTTTACTAGGATCTCACAGCTAAGTTAAGTCTGAAGCAGAATTTGAATTCAGGTCTTCCTGACTTCAAGTCTAGCACTGACCATTACACTGCCATCCAACCACTTTGAAAGGACTTTGAAAACTGTAAAGCACTATATAAATGTAAGGTAGTAGTTCTGTTAACATTCGTGTTTAAGTCAACTCAGGAATAATTTGTTCAGATTTGTGGAATAAGAGGGTTCGTTAGGCATATACTCCATTATATGCTATATTATTTCCATTACTTCTCAGTTTCTAAATGTGGAAGTTCCCAAAACTCTGTCCTGAGCCGCCTTCTCTCATTCGCTCTACTCCTGGAAACTTTATCAATTCTCATAGGCTTACTTATTACTTATAGTCAGTGAATTAAACATTTACTAAGCACCTACTCTTCACCAAGCACTGTGAAAAGCACTGGGGAATAAAAAAAAAGGCAAGTCAATCACTACTCTCAAGAAATTCACAATTAATGAGGAAACAACATGCAAACAACTATGTACATACAACTATCCATACAGGATGAATTGGAAATGAAAGGCTTCCTAGAGAAGGTAGCATTTTATCTGGGACTTTAGCGAAACTAATTGGGGAAGATTGAGGAAGGACATTTCCAGCATGGGGGAACATTGAAGATGCTCAGAGACAGTTTACAAATTTTCTCCACGTCAGCCCAAATCTCTTCCTTCAGCCTCAATCCAATCTCACCAAGTGCATATTGTATGCAGTTGCAAACTGTATGACTTGTAGGTTTCTCAAATTTACTGTGTCCAAAACAGAGCTCATCTTTCCCACCCAAATCACTCCTCTTCAAACTTCCTTTTTTTCCATCTTTTTTTTTTTTTTTTTTGCTCCAAGCACTACACTTTTCCCAGTCTCCCAGATTTGTAACTTCAGTACTAGGACTCAACTCCTTATTCTCCCTTTCCCTACAAGTTCATTATATTGTCACATCTTCATATTTCCCCATTTCAGACAACTTCAATGGGTCTCTTCTCTTAGCACATTACTTGACGCCCTTATCACCTCTTACCTAGATAACTACAGTGGCTAACTTGGTCTCCCTACCTCAAGTTTCCCTACTTCAGTGCATCTTCTAATTACATATTACAAACAAAATGATTTTCTTTTAAGTTCAAATTTGATCATGGTGCTTCCCTAATTCCTCAGCTCTGCCATTGCCTGTAAGACCAATCAACATCCACATGTGTTAACACATGAACAAATTATTAAACCTTCCTCAGGTCAAAAACTATTGTAGAAAGCTTGCTACTTTTCATACAAAATCATGACATAACTTCTGTCTTTACTATTATTCTATGATTTAGCATCATAATGTATATCATAGGTTCTGTTCTAATGCAGGTGGTAGCCTTATTAGCATATGTACTATAATATTAAAAATTAATA
Organism: Gracilinanus agilis; assembly: GCF_016433145.1. Classification (NCBI taxonomy): domain Eukaryota; kingdom Metazoa; phylum Chordata; class Mammalia; order Didelphimorphia; family Didelphidae; genus Gracilinanus; species Gracilinanus agilis. Next base: position 128,906,710 of record NC_058132.1, on the reverse strand, counting down.
TTATACCAAATGTAATATGTTAAATGTAATATCTAGAAATTGGTTTGGAAATATTAGTTTAAAAAAGAGAAAATATTATTGTGGTCGCCATTTTTAAAATAACCCTCAAGTCACAAGGGTGATAGTAGCTTTTAGCAATATAATTTTAATATAAACATAGTTTGGGAAGGAAATAAAAAAAAAATATTTCCTAGTCTACCACCCTAATCTTACCAGCCCACAAGAGTGTCTCCCCACTCAGCCACCAACCTCCAGACAAGAATGCCCCTCTCCTCTACCATCTCATTCCTATATCCTCTCTCTCCACATTACTTCCTTTTCCTGTGTGCTGATCTAGTGCATCTCAGGAGCCAATCAGAGTCTCTGTGTTTGGAGCATGTGTCAAGCTAATGGACTGGTTTGGATGAGCAGAAAGTTCATGACATTGGGGGTTAGAGATTCCATTTACACAGTACTAATAATTTGAGTTTAGCATTAGATATTAAATATAAAAAGTTTCATTTATTTGTAGGTCTGTTTTATGTTTTGGTTCCTAACATGAAACTTAATCTGGATGATACTAGATTATTAATATTTAAAATGACTGCATAAATAATCAGTGTGTTATACATTTTTTTTCCCTTCTTTTAAGGCACTTTTAAGAAGTCCAGAAGTTGTGCAGTTTCTGCAGAGACAGCAGCAGCTACTAAATCAACAGGTTTTGGAGCAAAGACAACAACAACAGTTTCCTGGAGCATCAGTGTGAAGGGACTAATTGAAGCTAGCCACAGGTTTAGTACCTTATTGTACTGACTGAAGATATTTTTATATTAAAGAGAAGTAGGTTACAGTGGTCAAGAAGAACACATGCATATGATTGTCATAAAACCTTTACCTAGAGATACATATATTTGGGGTTTTTTGTGATAGGTTTTTAGACTGTGGAAATCTGGATTTTGAAGAAATCTGGTTCAAAGTTACATTTCAAAAACTCCACCTACTCTCACTGTTTTAAAACATTTTTCAACCTAAATTTTAAAAATACCCCAAATCTTCCAACATGTTACCAGGCAAAAGGTCATAAATATGGTCATTCTTAAAATTATTATTAATGAAGAAAACAAGATAGTTACTTTCTGTGGAAGTTGTGAAAATAATAGTTATTGATATTGAATTGTATAGCTTAGAAATTCAGGAGGCCTGGGGTCAGGAGTATTCTTCTCTATGCTTTTCTACACACTTAAAACTGGAGTTAGCAAGGAAACAGTATAAAATGTGTTTATGTCTGTGTAAGAAGAAAGGTGGTAATAATCAGCTGCTTTATAGGACTGCCTCTGTCTTCAAAGATGCCCTGCTAAAGCCAAGAGGACTTCATAAAGGATATTGGAATAAAGAAAAGATAGAAGAAACTGCTTTATTATGTTGCCTAATATGACATTGCTTACTTCATGGGAACTATTAAATAGGATCTCTGTGGAAGAAGGTATTCTTTAAGTGTAGACTCTATAACTAGAGATTGTAGCCGATTCATCTTGTTCACAAATTGCCTGATAAAACTGACAATGATTTCATAACATTACTTTTTTTCATGGAAAATATTGAGAAGAGGAGGAAAAACTCTGTATTTTATGAATTATTCAAGAAATTGAGTCTTTCAAAATTGTTACTATCGAATAGATACCCAAAGAATGAAGTGAGATACTTTTATCCTTTCTTCCTGAGATAAAACTCAAAATCAGATTTAATCATAGCACCCAAAAGAATGTCAGAGTCACTGTGCAGGGGAAAAAACATACTACTGCCAAATGGGTATTAAGCCAGGTTGTATAGAAACATTTGTTTTTGGTAAGATGGTTTTTAAGCCATGGCCTCTACAGACAAGGTTCTCTGATAAACATTCAAAGACCATTCTTGTTCATTTTATGTATATAGGATTTATAACTTTATATTGATACAAAAAATACTAAAATAAAAATTTACATACTTTTGAGTTGTATCTTTGAGTTGTCTAAAATTAATTTATCCTTATATTTAGCTCCTTTAAACTGTAAAGGGGATCAAGTTAAATTGATCATTTATTGTCATGCTGGCATGTGACTCTTGTTTATGCCTTTGTTATTTTGGGCAGGAAAGCCAAACCTCTGTTGAATCTTAAGAATTGAGGATAACTTCTGCTTCTTCATCTAGAATAAGGGGCGTTGCTATACATTTGAGGTCTGAATAAAAAAAAAGAGTTTAAATGACTTAGATGTTAAGATATAAATAATACCAATATTAAGAATACTGTCATGATAAATGATATACTGGAATAGATGCCCTGGAATAGAACAGAGAAACTGGGAAATTTGAAGGTAATGTTGAGCAAGAAAAGTAGGTTTAGGAGAAGTAGGGCATAGAAAGAGAAGAAAAGATTATGATCATTTGGAAGAATTTTTGGACATGAAGTAGAACAGTTGTGGATGATGGCAAGATCAAGAGAAACACCACCCCTGTGTATCGCTGAGATGGAGTCAACATGCAAGCTGATCAGGAACTAGGGTTAGTGTGTCTGAGAAAATAGTAAAGTCCTCTGTTATGAGAGGGGGAATTGGGGTGGAGAAGACCATAAATCAGGCCCTGAACTGACTGAGAAGGACCTCCATCACTCAACTAAAACTTTTATCTCCAAAGTTATCAGTAATGCCACGGCCTTTTCTCATTCCTCAGCCTTCATGACCTCTAAGCAGCCTTCTGCACTATCACCCTCTTCTTCTGGATAGTTTCTCAAGTCTTAGTGACATGCTCTATCCTGGCTCCTTTACCTCTTCTCTACTTCAGTGTCCTTTGCTAGATATTCATCAGCTCATACTCACTCCCCTTGGGTTCCCCCCAGCAGTCTGTGCTTGGTTATCTTCTCTATGGTACAGTTGGAGATTTCATCAGCTCCTATGGGTTCAATTAACACTTTCAAGCCAAATGAGTCTCATCTGTTTTTCCGTTGTAACCTCCAATCTCACATTCACCTGTTCTACTGGACATTATGGCCTGGATGTCTCATAGAAGACTGATAGTAACCATTGCTGTCACCAAGTTCATCTTTCTCTACAAACCTTGGATTTCAAATCTCCCAGTTATGATCAAGAGCAGTGACCCAGCGTCCCAACTCTTCCGTTGTCTTCAAATCCCTCACTCTACCTCTTCACTCTTGTCCATCTTATAATCTCCTACTCTGTATGTTTCCCAGATTTGCCTCCTTCTCTGCTCACACAGCCATCACCTTTGTCCAGGTTCTTATCACCTCACACCTAGACCATTGCAATAGCCTGCTAATTAGACTCCCTGTCTCCAGGCTCTTCTCCACTTGGCTATCATCATGATCTTCCTTAAGGACAAATCTGCTCATGTCACCTCCTCTCGTACACTTGATTTCCAAATACTTTAGGACATAGCAGCAAGGTTGACCTTCCTTGTTCCTGGAGTTCTTTGACTTCCTTCGTAGCTCAGCTTATATCCTACCTTCTGCAGAGGGTCCTTCTCTGTGAGGGTTCCTGGTCCTGACACCTGCTGGGTGCCTGCCCTCTATAATTGTCTCCCATTTACCTTCTATATATGTCTTTTGTTTAGGTAAATGCTTCTCTGCACCTTGTCTCCATCATCAGAATGTGAGCCCCTTGAAGGAAGCCTTATGCCTGTCTTTGCATCCCCTACATTTAGCAGAGCACCTGGTTTAAAGTAAATGCTTAATAAATGCTTGTTTTGTTATATTTGCCAGATTGCTCTACAAAAACATTCTTTAAATTGGTAATTTCATCAGCAATCAGTGAATGAACGTATTTCGCAGTGGATAGAGCATCCCTGGAGTTAGGGAAACCTGAGGTCAAATCCAGACGCAGACACTAGTGAGCATGGGCAAGTTATTTAATCCTGTTTGCCTCAATTTCCGTATGTGTAAAATGAGCTGCAAAAAGAAATGGCAAACCACTCCAGTATGCCAAGAAAACCCAGATACAACTAAAATAACTCAACAACAAACAAATTTTATGGGTATGACAGTGTACCTCAAAATTGGTTTATTTTGCATCTTTTTGGTTATTATTGGTTTTGAGAGTTTTTTCAAGTATTTAATAATAATTTGTGTCTCTTTAAAAAATTATTCATGTCCTTTGACTCTTCATTATGCACTGGGAATTACTACTTTGTCTTTTTTAAAGGTTTCCTGCCAGTTATGGTGGCATATTCCAATAACTTCAGTTCCTGGGGAGCCTGAAGTTAGCATATTACTTGAGCTTGGGAGTTCTGAATTGCAGTGGATGGCTCTCTGCCAGCTGTGCATCTGCACTAAATTTGGCATTAACAGAGTGAATCTACAAGGTGGATTGAAAGAGGAGGGGTGCCACAAAGTTGCTTAGTTTGGCAAACCAGCCTAGGTCATTCACAAAGCAGGTCAAAGTTTCCATGAACTGGTAGAGATAAGAAAAAAAATCATTTAAAAATTTTTAAAAAAATAAAATTCCATATATTAGGTGTAAAGTTTGTATATATATTTACTCTGAATGTTTTCCTTGTCATTTTTCTTTTTATTTCAATAATATATGTTTATTATACAGAAATGTTTTATTTTCCTGTGGTCAAGCACACCTCCCTGGCAATTACTTTTGGTAAATTGAAAAAGAAAATCTCTCCTCCAATTGAGATATTTTATTCCATTCCTTTCATCATTTTTATAGTCATAGGAGGAGTGTATGGTCTAAAATATGAGTCTTTTCCTGACCTGTTGCCAATTAATGTCCCAAGTTGTTTGTTAAATAATTTTATTCTAAGTTTATATTTCCTATATTTATCAAACACTAATCTTTTGTGTACATTTAGTTGATACTCTAGTGCAGTGATGGGCAAACTACTGCTCTATTCTATTCTATTGATCCTCAAAAAGGCCACCTACTTCTCTCCTCACTCTCTTAACCCTTTACACTTTGACTTTCATCTTATTTCATCAAAGCTGCTTTCCTCAAAGTTACTAATGTCTTTTCATTACCATACCTATTGACTTCTCATTTCTGTCTCCTTGCCTCCTCTGCCACGTTGGCAGTGCTGATCACTCTCCTCCTTGACACTCTCTTCAGGTTTTTGGGACACACTCTCCATTTCTGTCTTCTTTGCTGGATCCTTCTCAAGATCATACCCTCTTACCACAAATGTCTCTGAGGGTTCTCTACCCTGGGCCCTCTTCTCTTCAACTTTTATACTTTACTTGTTGATCTCATCAGTTCCCACGTATTTAATTACCATCTCTCTGCTGATGATTTTGATGATTTTCATATCTACCTATCCTGTCCCAAACTCTCTGCTGGCCTAAATCTTGCATCTCCACCTGCTTTTTGGGCATCCAGAACTAAAATAACTCAATATGTCCAAAACAGAATGCATTATCTTTCCTCCTAAACCCTAAATCACCCACCTCCACAATATTCCCCAATACTGAAGAGGGTAACCCCATGCTCCTCACCCCTCAGGCTTATAACAGGAGTCACTCTGGATTCCTCCCTGTCTCCCATCCCCTCATATCCAAACTGTAGTCAAGGCCTGTCCATTTCACCTTCACAGCATCTCCCAGATAGTCACCCTTTTCACCTCTGACAGTGTCACGGATCTGCTGCAGGCCCTCATCACCTCACACCTGGATTATTGCAGTAGCCTGGGGGAGGGGGGTCTTTCCCCCACTCCAACCCATCTTCCATTCAGCCACTAAAGTGACTTTCTTAAGGTATAGATCACCCCTGTCCCAACTCCCCACTCAATAAACTCCAGGGGCTTCTTATTGCCTCCAGGATCAAATACAAAATACTCTATCAGCATTCAAAGCCCTTCATGGCCTAGCCCCCTCCTCCATTTCCAGGCTTCTCATACATTACATCCTAAAGCACAGTCTTAGATCCAGTGACACTGGATGGCAGTGACCCTAGCGGTACCCCAATAAGACTCCGTCTCTTGACCCTAGGCCTTTTCTCTGGTTGTCCTTTTGCCTGGAATGCTTTTTCCTCTGCTTTGACTACTGATCTTTAAGTCCCAACTAAAATCCCATCTTCTCCATGAAGCCTTCCCCAACCAGTGCTTTCCTCATTTCCCATGATTTCCTTCTGTTAATTATTTCCTATTTATCTATATTTAGCTTATTTTGTATAGACTTGGTTGCATGTTATCTTTTCCATTAACTTATAAGCTCCTTGAGGGCAGAGACTGGCTTTTGCCTCTTTTTATATCTCCAGTGCTTAGCACAGTGGTAATATTCACTGACTGATGGATGGATTGATCTGTTTCTCTTTTCCCAGTAGTAAAAAGTTTTGGTAATTGATAATTTGGAATATGTTTTAGAGTTGGGAGTATAAGACTATCTTCATCTATGTTTCTCCTTAGTGTGCTTCTTGATATTCTTGTCCACTTGTTTTCCATATAAATTTCACTGTGAATTTATCTAGTTCTATAAAGAAATCCCTTGGTATTTTCATTATTTCACTAACTATATAAAATAATGTAGAAGGCATTGACATTTTTACTATGACATGTAATCCATTCACAAAGATTGACTGTAATTCAAGTACTTGTCTTCCTTTATTTTGGTCACAATTTTAGCTTTTTTAATGTGGCGCTTGTGTATTTCTAGATGGGTAAATTCCTAAGTATTTGAAAGTTTCTGTTAATGTAAGGATTTTTAAAATTGTTTCTTGATTCTTATTAGTACTGTAAAAATAAAATAGGTGAGCACACAATATAAAGGACAAAGAACTAGAAAACAAAGGTTCAAAACTGTTTCTTTGTCCTTTTGATAGATGATATCAAAGTATCTTCAGTGGTAAGTCAAGTGAAGCTCAAATATGAACTTCCCTTCAGGGCCAGGCCCAAGGAATGCTAAAGAGACTCTTGTTTCTGAAAAATAAACTATTTATTTAAATATATATAAGGGAAAAGGATTTCTAAGTCTAAGGGATTCTAACTCCACCTAAATAAACTCCCAGGTCCCGAAAGGAACTACTTCTCCTGTGGTTCACAGGCTACACTAAAACTCCCTGATCTAACTAACCAAATTTATACTATTCTTCTTCGCCTTTAAGTTATAAAGATAACCCAGGCTAGCTGGTTGAGTCGCCACAAGATAAATGAATAGTGTTTCCCATGTTGGAAAAGAAAACACTCCACTCCTTCAAGTTTTCCACTCAGACAGCGATAGAGAGAGGCAAAGATGTTACCTTCTCTAGCCCTGAGAGAGAAAGAAGCTGCATGTGGCTCTGTCAACTGCCAGAAGCCCCCTCCTGGAATGCCACACCCAGAGAGTGTAACTGTCATAGAATGGCGGTTATAACTGCCAACAATTGAAATTAACACTCTCAGCTCTATTTGAGACTCCAATTCTTTCTCAAACCAGCTTCTCTACTTCTTCTCTCTAAACTAATAAAATAATACTTATTTTCTAATATCATCCTTATAGTACTAAATAAGAATGCAGGTTGAGCACTGTCTTATTTTCCTTTATTAGGCTATTTGTAATTCTATTTACCTAAGATAGTTGTGTTTAATGATTTATAGAATATGTAATGTCAAGTGAATATGGTGTCAAAATGATGAATGTTTTTCTTTTTAAATTTTTTCCATGGTTACATGATTCATGTTTTCTCCCTCCACTCATCCCTCCCTACTCCTGGAGTTGACAAGCAACATATATACATATATAATCACTCAAACCCATTTCCATATTATTCATTTTTGTAAAGAGCAATCCTCTAAAACCAAAGCTCTAAATCATATACCCATATAAACAAGTAATAAATTACATGTTTTCTTCTGTGTTTCTACTCCCACAGTTCTTTCTCTGGATGTGGATAGTTTTCTTTCTCATAAGTCCCTCAGAATTATCCTGGATCGTTGCATTGTTGCTAGTAGCAAAGTCAGTCACATTTGATTGTCCCACAATGTTACAGTCTCTGTGTATAACGTTCTCCTGGTTCTGCTTATTTCACTGTGCATCAGTTCATGGAGGTCTTTCCATTTCTTATAAAAATCCATCAATTCATCATCCTTATAGCACAATAGTATTTCATACCATTTTATATCACAATTTGTTCAGCCATTCCCCAATTGAGGGACACCCCCTCATTTTCCAATTTTTTGCTGCCACAAAGAGCACAGCTATAAATATTTTTGTACAAACAGGTACTTGCCCAGTTGTTGTTTTTTTAGATAAATTTTTAAAATTGTTTTATTACTACGTTTGAACTTGTTCATGTTACATTAGGGTATTTACTAAAGAATACTTTTGCTGTTTTAGTGCCTAGTTTGGCATTTTATATTTTGTTTTGTTTTTGTTTCCTGGAGAGGAATAAAGATTTTTACTATCCATTCTTCCCACCATAAAAAAGTGATCAGTATAGAAAAAAAATTTCCATTATTTGCCTAAACTCTTTCCATGATTTCTCACTATAGTTTATAAATATAGTTTTAAATAAACATAAGTATGGTTTATAAAGTAACCCCTATAATACCTAATTAATTCATTTTCTTCATATTCAAAAATGAATATTCACTGCCCCATCTATATCAATCAATCAAATAATCGTGTGCAAATAAAATATAACAATGGAGAGCAGGGCTAACATAGGTCTGAGATTTAGGACTATCACTTTGCCAACAGGGTAATGATCATATTTTGTTTGGATGGTTTTATTTTAACTATTCTTTGAACTCGAAGAACTTTTAAAGTCATCTTTTATGGTGTGCAGCACATTGAAATGTTCACTAAAAGTGATAGTTATCTAGTAAATAGCATTTTAAAGTAATGCCTATAAGTCTTAATATTTTGTAAGCAATGTTCACAAGGCTTCCTGAAAACCTGAGTAGTTTGCTAGACCCATTAGGCACTTCGAAATACTTAATGTTGTTGACTAGCTCATTTAGGCTGTCTTTAAGAGGATTGTTCTTTCTAAAAGTCATTTCCCTAACAGAATTGAGGAAGTTGTCCATAGATATGAGTAAACAATTCTCAAAAGAGGAATTTCAGTTGCTACTATCACTAATGATAGAAATGAAAATTAAGACAACTTGAGTTTCATCTCACACACAGCAAACTGGCAAAGTTGACAAAAAAATGTAAGTAGTCGGTTTTGGAGGAACTTTTAAAAGAGAAGCACTCTAAACACTGTTGGTAAAACTAAATTGGTATAACCCTTCTGGAAAGCAATTATAATTACACTAAAATACAAATAAGATATTAATACCTTTTAACCCAGAGATCCCATGACTAAGCATATATCCCAAGGAACTCAAAGCAAGAAAGGTCCCAGGAATATAAAAATATTCACAACATGTTTTGTGGTAGCAAAGAACTTGAATTAAGTAGCCCAACAGTTGGGGAATGACTGAAAACAGTGGCACATGGCTATAAAGGAATATTTCTATACTGTAAGAATTGACAATTAAGACTTCTAAAAAACATGACAACTGATGAACAGCAAAGGAAGCAGAACCAAGAGAACAGCATATGCATTGAATACACCAGTGCAAATTCAGCAATCTCTTAATCTCTCAGTTTCAGGCAATTCTCTAAGACTAAATTTCAGAGCTGAGCTGTGCTGATAAATTTTCCTCACCTGGAAGTTCCCTATAACAATGAAATCACAGGCCCAGACCCAATCCCTACTTTTATCCTCTCTTATTAATTTCCTTGGGTTCTAGTTGTCTTTAACTGTATTTGGATCTTAATAAACTCTTTGAGAGCAAAGGGCAGTATTGTTTTTCATCTTTTATCTTCGGAGCCTAGTGCAATGCCTTACCCTCACACCCCTTTTTTTAATATTAGATTCAGACCTGTGATTTCAACAGGGTAGGAAAATCCTGGTGAAGAACTTCCTTTCTCCCTTTGCAGGTTGGCACCTTCACTCAACTGCTGGTCTCAAAGCATTGCCTGAGACACTAAGAAGTTAAATGACTAGTCTAGGGCCATACAGTCTTCTTGACTCTAAAGCTAGCTTTCCATTATATGTGAAGCTGCTTTTACGTTGTAGTAACAGGTATGTCTTGGGAACAACATAGAATGATACCTATTTGCAGAAGCTACTCACTTGTAAGTAGGCCCCAAATATCAATAAATTAGCAAATAAGACCTGCCATGTACAAAAAAATCAATTAAAATAATGCATCTTAAGAAAACCCCAAAAGGGTCATGAGAAATCTGACACAATGCAACAACTGAACAACAAAGTTCAAAATTGAATAAATTAGTATAATTTCAATGAAAGTGCTATTTCTTGTTTTTCTTGGCACTTGAGCAGGTCATCTAATAATTAGCAGATAAGCAATTTTTACACATGGACCTCAATTTATATTTACTATTATGTTATATATATTATATACTTTAAATATATCGGACTGTTTCCTAAACATATAGACAAATGCTCTGTTCCTTGTTCAATAAAACAAAAATTGAATCCCTTTTTCTCTGGGAAGCATAATTAAGAAGCTTAGAAAGCACTCAGCTTTTTCTAAAGCACACAGCATAATCAGGGAAGTTCATTTTCACCAGTTATTTGTAGCTTGGGTTTAAGAAAAACTCAGGCATGGGTAGGGGGAAGGGGGAGGTGACAAAAAAAAAAGGGAACCCTGATGAAAACAAATCCAGTAGACAAGTTGTGACCAGTAGGTTTTTCTATTCTGTTTATTATTCTAAAATTAATACCTTGTATTGTTGCCTGGCTCCCACTTGAGGATGGCGGTTGGTGTTGATTAGGTTTCACACTGGTTGCCTTTGAAAATTGACTAAGGAGGCTTTGCTTTCACATGCCTTCCTTACAAGCTGGTTGTGCCTCTAATACTAACAGCTCAACATTAGTATTGTTTATGGCGTGCCTGAAAAAATGATTGCCTTAGAGTGATAATTAACATCTGAGTTGTACCTGCCTCTATCAAGAAGCCATGGAAACCTGTGAGAACAGCAAGTAGGACTTTTAAAAATAGTTCAGAAATGATAACTTATTTGTACTGATCTTCAGGAACGTCCTGTTTGTGTAACTTTGTAAAATCAACTTGATTGTAAACCCTTAAAGGACGGAAGCCATGTCTTACACTTTCGTATTACTCTCACCTGCTAGCATAATATTTTGCACTGAGTGGGTGCTCAACAAGCAGAATCACGAGAAATTTAAAGCTGGAAGGGTTTTAAATATTAGTGCAGTGCTCATTGCATCAATGGAATCATAAACTACACTTTTAATTCATTTGTCATTGTATGTTTCTTTTTTATTACTTTCGCATAGTGCTTATTTATAGAGCTCTTTTAATGCTCCATATAGTAATTAAACAAAGTAGATGCAAAAATAATTTCGTTATTTTATCACAGTATAAAGGTATGATCTACATGAAATTGTCCCAAACAACCTAATTTTCCAATATGAAATTAGTCTAAGTCCCAAAGTAAGTTCAGTTCCCTGCTACGAAGAAAGACCGTCTCCTGCCTGAATACCAGCCCAATTCAGCTCTGAGATAGGTTGAGTTTTCATCCTTCATTTATGTTTTTAAACATTAGGGAAGGGTCGAAGCAGTTTTCTTATTAGGACTTTATTGGCAACCTCATTAATAAACAAAATGGTATCAGGTTCATTGTTCTACCTTGCTGTAACACAAAGAAAAGATTGAGGTGGGGGGTGATTTTGAGGGTTTAGAAATGTTTAGCCTGACTACTACAAATTCAAAGTCATTGTCTCACTGGTTACCCTTTTCTTCCAATCACAATTTCATACTGGACTGCAGTTCCCAGTACCCTCCCTCTACTACATATTGTTCTAAGGCTGACTATTATTCCTCTGGGATGATGAATTGTATCTTCCTAGCTATGGACAACAGATTTTGAGAAATAATTTTTAGCTTCCAGCTAGGATGATAAAATGATCCAAAGCAAAATAGACCAGTTCTCATACAACTACTCCAACAAGGATGAAAAGGAGCACAGAATATGTAGTGGTCAAGACATTTAAGTAAAACCTATAATTAAGTACATTATTCTAGCCCAAATCCACACAAAAGACAGCTAGAAGCATGCAGGTACTGGGGAAGAGGGCCTGACAGCAAAACTTTGTCTGCCTTTGGAAGAACCAGGAAAACCTGGAACCCCAAGAGTTGCACGTCCCAGGGCCTGAAGGTTGAAGTGAAATCAGGATAGATAGAGACACAGGAAACCGCATCCATGTCCCACTCATGCCAGACCAGGATGGGGAGCCTACAAAGCTCAGACTAGGAAGGTAGCAATCAGAAAAAACCCAGGACCTTAAACGTTGGCTTCCCAGTAGTCTGAGCCTTCTCTAAGGTCCTTTTAGGACAGTCTTCAAAACCTATGAAACATGAGGCAGGATCTGAACCGAATTAGTTCCCTCCATTCCTTCTAGAAGTACACAGAACCTGTCCCTGACTGGAAGTAACACTGGAAAACAAGTAAAACAGAACATAGTGATAATTTGTGCCTAAAACTAAAGCCAGAACAAGAGAATAATTCCACAGCATTTTTATACACAAAACCTTAAACAAAAACATAGTGTGTGCATTCACAAAACTTCAAATTCCAGGAAGTAATGAAGCAAAAGTTTTAAAAAGATATTAGGTGGTTAACATAGTAAAAGGGAAAAAAATGGCAGGCAGTGTAGTGGTAAGAGCACTAGGTCTGAAATCAGGAAGATCTGAGTTCAAATCCAGTCTTGGACACTACCTGTATGACCTGGGTTAAGTCATTTAACTGTTGCTTGCTTCAGTTTCCTCATTTGTAAAATGGAAATAATAGTACCTACCTCCCTGGGTTGTTGTGAGAATTAAAGTACTTAAAGAATGCTTGTTTCCTTTCTTATGAATGAAATGAGCCCTCTAGAGAAAAGAATTAGAAATGAAATGAGAACACCAAATAAATGAATCAGAAGGAAATTAAAATACTTTAGTATGTTGCAAAACCTTTTCAAGGTAATAAATCCCTTCCCTCAAACCATCTTCCCACACCCACTGTGGGAGTCTTTTCTTGCTCCAACTTCCTCAGTGCTTTCTCTCTGCTAACATTTTATTATATTTACTTGTAGCCCTCTCAAATGTGGGGCTCCCTGAGAAGCTACGCCAAGGTCAAAGTAATTGCTCAGTCCTCTTCCGCTCAAAAACCAGAGCTTCTGAAGTCCTCCCCGATTTTCCTGGTCAGCCAGAGTACACAATTATATCAAGTCAAAGCCATATAATGAATCAGCGGAGTAAGAAAATCAGAACACACACAAGAACAAAAAAAAAATCAGAACACATAATGGAACACATGTTTTCCTAATTATTCTAGAACATTTCTACCAGTGCACACACCCTTTGTGAAGAGAGGGGCTGTACATAGGGATCACAAATGAAGGGCACCCCTTTAATTAGAAAATAGCCACCATGAAATACGCATCAGCCATGGGGGGGGGGGGGGAATCTCAGGGGTGGGTGGGTAAAGGGGAAAGTAAGAGCATGAATTATGTAACCATGTTAACTTTTCTAAAAAATAAATATTAATAAATTTTTTTAAAAAAGAAAATAGCCTCCATGCATGTGTGGAGGAGCCCATGTACAGAATACACGTGAAGGGATGCCTCGGATGGCTTGTAAAGCTCTCCTGGAACAGTCTCCTTCCCCCTCATGCTGGGCCCTGTTAAGCAGGTCTGCACATGAAGGTGCCATCCCTCGCCTTCCCTCTCCTCGTCCCAGCGAGAGTCCTCCACCAAGGTTCCAAGGTGCAACTTCTTCACCATCAGGCGAGTGGACTCTGGCATCTCTCTTTTAGCGCAGAGCCCAGGTCTTTGCTTTGGATGTTCTAGAAGGAAGGCCCTTCACCATCTGTCATGTGGGGGGAAACAGCTTTTCTTTCCACAGACCTGTTGGTTCCCAGATTCTTCACCTCCAGCTGCTGAACTTTTGGAACACAAGCAACCTAAGAACCAAGAAGCCTGAAGTTGAGTCTAGACTAGGCTGGGCAGGTCACTTTATTCCCCAACACTCTGGGCAATCGCTAAGGCTACTTCAGAGAAAGTGTCCATCAGCATTGGTAGAGGGGGTTTCCTCATCCAGAGAGGTCCCTGGATCATCAAATCGTAGGTCCAGTTCCTGTGCCTAACAGCCAGCCAGCTCATTGGCATGCAGGCATTTATTTAGTTTTTTAACTCCCTGTAATTATGGCTGAATCATAGTCTATCATTTGGGGCAACAACATGACTTAAAGTTAAAAACTCTTTGTGATGACTTTAATTCATTTCACAAGCTGTGGGCTCTGCTGAAGAATCTTCACTTGGTCCGTGTGGGTTGGAGGCTCTGCAGTTTTTCTGAAGCCCTCGAGATGCTTTGGATATCCCATACAAAGGAAATGGGTATGAGAAAAACAAAAATGGACATATATGGCTGCCTTGTTTGAAAATCCTGACCTTATGATGTCCGTATATATGTGGATATACCTTCAACACTTTCAGGTACCCCAAATATTGTGTAGATATTAAATCCCCCTCCAGTGGAACTGAAGTTCCTTGAGGGCAGCTCTGTTAGGAAGTGCTTTCTGGAAAGAAGCCAAAATGTAGTTTCCACCCAGTAATCCAAGATCACTGAATTTAGAATGGAAAGGCATCTTAGTGTTCATCTAGAGACAAATCCTTTCAATTATAGATGAGGAAACAAAGGGCTAAGAAGAACTGATTGGCTCAAAGCTACTTACATCTTAGGGTAAAAAAAAAAAAAAAAAAAAAGCTAGGATTTGGACCTAGATCCTGATAACAAATCCAGAGCCCTCAAGCAACATGTAAAACAGCCCTGCTTCCCCTCCCATTCCCATAAGAATAGCATTCACTGATTCAAATGAAAAGCATCCCAATTTAGAAGCTACAAACTTCAGAATTAAGATGTTTGGTTTATTACATGATTTTGCAAGATGACCTCCTTAGAGAGCTGTCTGAGTAACTGCTGATTAAAGAAAAAAAATCCACAGGCATTAGACTAGTGAAAGAATCCATTAGTCTCCTGAACAGGAAAGCAATTTCAGAAACTGAACTATGAGAATGCCAATCTACAGAGTATAGGTGGCATTAGGATCCTTCAGTTTGAAGAAGCTCTTCCTTTATCCAGATGCATATTATGGGGTCTAGAATATGGTACACCTAAAGGGAGAGATCTTTAGAAGATACATTTCAAACAAAAGTTTCCTTTGAAGAGACAGCACTATAGAAAAAAGGGAAACTAAAATGGAATCATTTCAGTGATAATAATATGGCAGACTATACAAGGAAAGTAAAAGAACAGTCCAAAAGAGATGGTCATTCATAGTCATCAAAAGTGTGACTAATATGGAAATTCTAGGCAACTTTGATCAATTTAGAATGAAGGTAAATACATTGCTGATTAATATGCTTAACATCGGTGTTTATTTATTTTATTTATTTGTTTATGTATAATAAAATAAATTTTAAAATTTATTTATTTGTTACATTAAAAGAAATGGCAAGCTGGCAAGTTCTGGAAAAACATGGAAAAACCTACACAAAATTAAGAAGTAAAACAAGCAGAACCAAGAGAATATTATATACAGCATAGTTATGTATTTTAACTCTTTGTGCCTAAGTATGTTGCTTTGATTTCCAGTAAGAGATTATAGGATTTGAAAGCAAAAATAAGTTTAAGGGTACATTAAAATTATTTCCATTTCCTAAATACAAATAGAGATATACAAAGACAATAATATTGGTACCAGGATCTAACTTTGTTCAATGATCCTTTGATTATTGATATCACAGGAGGTTTATAACAGAAACATTTTCAGTTGAAAGGTACCCACCACTGTCATGGAAGATATCCTGGACAAAATCAAATTATGTTCCCAATAAATGGCAAAGCCCCTTGCTCAACAGTTTCTTAAGCGTGTAACATGTGAACCCCTGGGGAATCTCTAAGACTCTTTCAGAGGTCTGAGAGATCACAATTATTTTCCTAATAATACCTATTATTTACCCATTAAAATAGGCTAGTTTTGAAATTAGAAAGAAGTGAGGCTGAGTTGCATGCAGTCATCAGCCTCATTCTTTCTTCCAGAGTTATCAATGTCCAGTGACAAAGCAAAAGTCAAGACCACTGGCGATGGCTCAGGATGCAGTGGATGACCTTGGCATCTTCGGTGTCTGACCAAGCTCTCTGCACTCCACGGCACCTCCTTCATAGGCACTGGAACAAATTGTTCATATCTCCCTGTTCCACCAGGGAAATCTTTACATGCTTGAGGCAGACATTCATTCCCCTAACCCACCAATGGATTTCAAGCCTGTTGGTTACCTTCACCTAGTTTAAGCCATCTGTGGGAAATAACTACAGACGTAATCCACATAAACAAAAGCTTGGCATCCTCAATAATTTTTAAGAGCATAAGGGAGGCCTGAGAATGAATAGTTTAAGAGCCATTGCTCTTGTTGCTATTTGTGAATGAAGTTGCTTTGATTGCAACAAACCCCCTCATTCTGGAGTCTCCTTACAAAAAATGTACAACTTCTGGGAAGAACCAGTGAATGAAGAATGCCTATTGTCCAGATTATAACACAGTTAGATGGGCAGATCATTGATTTAGCCCAGTGATGCCCAAAGTGGGTGCCACCATCCCCTGGTGGGTGCTGCAGCGATCCAGGGAGTGGTGATGGCCACAGGTGCATTTGGGGGCAGTGATAGTATATGACAGGGGGCGCTAAGTAATATTTTTTCTGGAAAGGGAGTGGTAGGCCAAAAACGTTTCGGAACCACTGCTCTTGCCCATCAGTACAGAGATCTCCAATAAACGCTGCAGATGAACAATAAGCTGGGAATAGGAAGGAGACAATGGACTAGAATGGACTTGCAAACTTATAGAGCTTACAAGCTGTCTTCATTTTAACATCAACATCTGGACAATAGGCATTCTTCCTCCATTTGGTTCCTTTGAGTAGTCATACTGGTGATCCTCAGTTTCCATGTCTGTAAAATGGAAATATTATTTGAACTGGCTACCTCACAGGGGTCTTGTGTGGATAGTTCTTTGTAAACTGTGAAGTATTTATTATATAAACAAAAGCTACTATAATTGACTTTATCATAGAACAGTGGTTTCATCTTCAGTTGACATTGGATTTTACCCATTTGCTTGGCAGAGTGCTTTCGGTGAGATTAGGAACAAAAGAAATCAGACAAGAGAAAGGTACAATATTCTTTATTCATAAACAATCATATCAACAGATCATATATGCACTTAGAAGGCCGGCTACACTTAGCTACTACAGCCAAAGGTTTTAGGATACCTAAATGGAGACAGCTTTTCAGATTTTGGCATTAATTTTAGCTTACACGGCATTGAACAAGATCACCTCTTCTTATCATCAAGTTTAACTGTTTGAATATTGTTAGGAAAGATATGTTTGGCATGACAGTTTCTAGTTCAACTAGTATATGTGTAGTGAATACTAGGGATGTAGTCCCAGTGAAATAGGAATGCCAGCAAAACTGGCCTAACTAAAAAGTTCAACAAGGACTATTTAATATTTCCATCTTTTTTTTCCCCTTTGACTATGGGAAAAACCAATTTCTTTAAAGACACTAAAAACACAAGGAATTCTACATTCTTGGTTAACAGATTTTTTTATGTGATTTACAATAAGCATAAAAGCTGAAAGTAATTGTGTATAAAAGTGACATTTTAATAGTTCCAAAGCACTGGCAACTATAAAAATATCACCCTCAAACAAATACTTCATCCCAATTTTTTTAACTGGAAAATAACTGACTTGAACCACAGGATAAACACTCTGGGTGCTGTGAGCAGGTCAGAGTATCATTATTCTTTCTTGGTATGTGTCGTTTTTCCATAGCAACCTGAAACTTGCTCTGAATTGCTGTTTCATATAAATGCTTAAAATAGCAATCTACAAAAACCTGCCTTTAGTGGTGTCCCTTTAAGAGTCATTATTACATTTTGGGAGCAACTTGGTTATTAAATTTTATTTGGGGCCAAACATCAAACACTGGTTTATAATTGCTGGGCAGCAAAAATGATTAAAACTTCCATATTTCTCACCTAGATTGATCAGTGTCCAAAAGTGACTGGATGACATTTCAACACCTTTAGATACCAATTTGGGAATCTCATTTCTTTGCTGCAGAATTTATAGGATCTAGAACTGGAAGGGACCTTAGAGCTCCCCTATTCCAACTCTTCCCCAACAAAGTGGAACTGAGATTTGAATCTAGATCCCCTGACTCCAAGTATAGTGGTCTTTCCATTATAGCTTTCTATACTGCCTCACTCAGGTCCAGTTCCACAAATATCTTTGGGGGATTTTTGTGAAAGTTTCTAAAAATGACAACATGTAAAGTAGAAAGAACATTGAAGCTCAGACATAAAAGTCTTCAGTTCAAGTCTTGACTCTGTACCTTACTAGCTGTAAGACCTTAGAGAAATTATTTAACCACTCTGAACTTCAATTTCTTTATCTATGACAACGGATTCCCAAACTTTTTTGGCCTACCCTCCCCTTTCCAGAAAAAATATTACTTAGCGCCCACCTGGAAATTATGAAACTATTTATTGAACTCAGAATAGAATGTAATACAAAAAAAGTGTGGCCATCACCGCTTCTCTGGATGGCTGCAGCACCCACCAGGGGGCGGTAGTGCCCACTTTGGGAATCACTGATCTATAACGTAGGCGAAGTAATTCCTACTACCTGCCTGACTCACTGAATTATAGTGACAAAAATGCTTTGTAAACTGGAAAGTGCTATATTAGTGTACACTATGTACTAGATAACTACATGAAAGCCCAAACATTTAAAAGTAGATGGTTATGAGTAGTTAATTGTTCTGTTCTTTATAGAATTACTTTAGTGATTTACCTATGTAAGAGCATTTATATAAGTAGTATGACTACTTTGCAGAATTTCAAAATATTGGAAATAGAATTCTCAAAAAAATATAAAAATGAAGGAAGGGAGTAAAATTTGTAATATTATGAGTTGATGTTTTTTTAAATAAAAGGGATTAAAGTTTGAAAATTACTTTCCAAACACATTTTTATTACTTAACTAAACATTAAATAGTAGATGCCTAGTTTCAATGTAAAAAGACTTTAATTGATACAGCAGATTTGAAATAACATTATCCATTATCAAATGATAAACTATATTATATATGTAACTGGATAATGACATATGACACTAACTTTTGATATCATTTAAAATAGAAGCTCTTAAACTGATGTCTGTGAACTTTTTTAACACAAGGATAACTATTTTCAACATCATTTCTTTGTAATCCTATATGTTTTATTTTATGCCTTTTAAAATATAATTCTGAAAATTTACCAGACTGCCTTTGGGGCCTATGACCCACAAAAAGGTAGAACTCTTGATTTAATATCACTTAATTAATATATGCATTATTGTTGGAAACAGTTCAAATAAAATAGCCTTTTGACTAAAGTATCTTTTTTCAGCAAAACTATCATTCTATATTTATAGATGTATCTGCCTGCCTATAATCTGTTCCTTGAAAATACACTATCTAAGCAACATGAAGTTGAAAGTGTATTGGAGTCAGGAAATACTTGGGTTCAAATCTTGATTTTTCCACAGACTAGTTTCATGGCCTTGAACTAGTCATTTAATTTCTCTGAACCTCATTTTTCTCACCTGTAAAATGGGGCCACTAAGCCTACATAACTCACAGGGCTGAAGTAAGGAACAACTGAGATAGTGACCATGATACAGGATGTCATCTATTATTAGTGTTATTACTAGAGAAGGGGGAAGTTAGGGAAGGATAGTTCCAAAGGCATACTAACATCAATGGGTCATCAGCTGAATATTAGGGCAGGTCTTGGTGGTCTTTGGTTAAAACATATTAACAATTTTAAAATTTAAATTAATGTCCAGTAACTCCAAGTACTATCTTTTATAAGATTTATTAATAATTACTTGAAGTAGAAGAAATACAAGAACAAAAGTAAAAGCCTGAGTAAAGCCACGTGAGTAAAATTCTCCTGCCTGGCACTCGCCCAACTGCCACAGTTGCCTTCCCAGGAGCAGAGAGCAAGGATGGAGCTACACAAAACTTATATCTTCCCTATGTTGATGTAGATACAGAAATGGGATGCCGGGAAAGAGTCCTGGGGAGAAAATTCTAATTACACAATCCTCCCTGTGATTCCACTGGGAAATAAGCATGTAGAAATCTCCCAGATTTACCTGCCTAGTTTCCCTAATGAATTAGTACACATAACCAACTTTTATCTCTAAAGATTTTTAACTAGAGGTACATACAATATTGCACTTTCTAAGGGGAAATTACAATACAATGGAGGCAGCATAGTAGAGTGGGAAGACTACTGAACTTAAAGTCAGAAGATCTGGGTTCAAATCTTAGGTTATGTAACCTTTGGGCAACTTTACTTCTCTGGCCCTTCATCTCTATAGAATGAGAAAACTAAACTAGAAGATTTCTAAAGGTTCTTTCCAGCTCTGAAAGTAATATAATTATTAAGCATTTGTGAAGAATATTTCTAAGATGATGCAGTGCTTAGTGGGTGTTTTTTCCATAATGTGCAATGAAGTTTTAAACATTTCTTATTATTATACTTAAAGAGTGAGAGCATTCTGCAGTGTACAGTTTTTAAAAGAGCTTCCATTATTCAGCGCCTCCTCCTATAAGGGTCCGAAGGCACTCCGAAGTGATTAACATTTTATGGGTGAAGTGTTTGGGGGTCACAGCAAAAGAGAGAGGCTACAGCAAGTTTGGGGCCAAGCTGCAGCGACGTCAATGTGAAGGGCCATTCCGCTTCACAGCTGGTCACTTTTGCAAAATGTCCTCACAGTGTTTCACACACACTGGATGGCTACTACTTGCCAAGATCAGTGGCTGAAGAGAGACGGAAGCCATGGAAGGATCAGGACAGAAGGACCAGCCTCCTGGAGGCTGTACCGTGGCAATGGAAGCGTGGTCCTTCTAGGTATGTGATCCCTCCTTCCATGACAATTGGTCTTCACTCTCAGTGGCAAGGCGTAGAAAGAGGACCTGGCACAAACACAGGAAAAAGGGATTTATTTCCCCAGGGGGAAGACAGCTTCAAGAGCCAAATTCCCATCTGATCTATTAACATATATGTGTGAGCCTTGGAAAATCACTTATTTCTAAGCCTTCTGTCCTCACCTGCAAAATGGGCATACTTTTGCTACCTACCACACAGTGTTATTGTGATAAAAGTACCTTGTCAACGTCAAAGTGATAAATAAATGAGTTATTATTATGACTATCCAATCCACAGCATGTTCTTAGCAACTGATTTTTTTTTCTATCCATTTTCTCTATGAGGAGTTTCTTCCTAGATAAGAAACTTTACTATGATGGATTAAAACAGAACAAACTCTAAATCTCACAGTTCCTGTCTCTTGTCCCATCACAACTTAAATTCTTTTTTAAATGCACCACTAATATCAGTAGAATAGCCTAGTTAGGGGTAGTTCTATTTCAGAAACAAAAGATGTCTCTGACTTATCTTGTAAGATTCGTTTTATGTGCTTGATTTGTTCTTGCCAACAGCACTAAAAGTGGAATAATTTTAAAATATGTGGACTTGGGTTTTTTGTTTTGTTTGAAAATGTCATTTGCTTGGTGCTGCTAGTACCGTATATTTTCTGTATAAACAGTTTAAAATATTCCACTGACCCAGAACATTCCCAAAGTCTTGTAACGATATGAGAAACAGCAGCTGCTTTTCTCATTTTAGCAATATCCTACAAAATCTATTGACACAATGTCCCTCATTGTTTCCTCTGACAAAAGCTGCTTCTTAACAGAGCACAGACACAATAAATCTGACTTCCTAATTTCATTGTATTGGCATCCTTCTAACTTGAAAGCACAAAACAGACTGAAAAAAAATATGGCTAGTATATCATTGTATTTACACATATATTTAGAAACTTCAGTTAACTGCAAATATGAAATGATATAAGCCACTGCCTGCAATAGCATCTATTCTATTAGAAGGGTAGCTTCAGAGATCGCTGTTAAGATACTGAAGAAATGGGGTTATGCGGTGAACCCATCTGTGTCAGAACTTTGTCCAGCCACTGCAGTGGTCCATGAAGATGAATCTCAATCCAGCAGGGTGTGCTGGTGACATCCTGACGATGATATTCAGCTCCCCAGCCCTGAAAAACCAGAATGTGGAAAACTCATTATTTCTGATCTGACCATTAGCTGGCAATTACAGAGTACCTTTTTTTCCTCTATCATCTCGTTATGGGGTCTCTGTTCTAAAGTCAGATGCTGACAGATTCCCACCAAGCACCCTCTCTCCCAGCAACATGGTGCCATGGAAAACATTGGACTTCTAAGTCAAAAGATCTGAGTTCAGATCTTTGCCACCCATTACCTGAGTGAACTTGGGCTACCGGGCTTCAGTTTCCTCCGCTGTAAAAACATCGTCTTTGGTCCCTTTCAGCTCTAGGGCTACAATCTAAAGAACTGTAAGCTTTTGGAGCAAAGGAACGTATTTTGCACTTGTTTGTATCCCCTTCCTTACCTAGTAAATTAGTATGTAGTAGCAATCAATTCATAAGCATTTATTAAGCACCTATAATATTCCAGGTATTGTGCTAGGTAGGTAGTACAAAACAGAAAGTGAAACAAAAATTACTTGAAGAAATAGGTTTAGCTCAGTGGTGCAAACTCAAATAGAAATATGATGTCTATATGTCACATCCTGATTTAGAGAACTACAAATTACAGTAATCCCTCCCTTACACACGGTTCCACTTTCTGGGATCTCAGTGACCCCTGGTCAACCCCTGGGTCCCAAGATGACAGACACAGGTAGAGGCAGAAGGAGTGAAGCAGCAGCCTCCTCTCTCTGCCCTGGAGGTCTGCCTGCACCAGCAGTCTGCCCAAGGCTTTAGGGACACCCTGCTTATGAATACTGCAAGGACTGGCCCTCCACTGGCCACCGACGTTATACTAAGATAACTAAATCTTAGAGTGACGAGGTCTGAATTGCAGTCGACTCTTCAAAGGTTTGCTCCCGCATCTGGCTGACTTTCAGCCATTCCCTCTTTATCAATACCAACGGGTGGGTAAAATAAATGAAAAGAGATGAAATCTCAAGCAAGGCCATCTCATGACCTGAAGTCAATATCCTGCAGTAAAAGGAAAGTTCCTATGGGGAGTGGGGAATGAGCTAAAACACTGGCAGAAATGGTCTCCTCATTCCTGGTGAATATTATCCCCATCCCCACAACTGGAGAGGATGAAGGATCTGACAGGCAGCCATCTGGCTTTGTCGTTGTTATTGTTGTTTTAATCACTGGTGTCGGATAGTTTAAAATATGTTTATAAAACATGTTGTTTTTCCAATCATGAGTAGTTCATTTTCTGAGTTACATAATTGCATTAATCTAAAGTTGCCTATCTTGAGAAAGACATTGGCTGACCAGGTGAAAATCAGACTGTTAAGTGTGTGTAATAGTATGCTTACCCACACCATATTAATATTATATTTTAATTCTAAGGACAACCAAGAATAAAAAATATTTTTAAAAGAGCACAAGTGAATGGCTATGAAACAGTAATGTGCTGCCCTCTGCTGACTCTATGGGAAGTAAGAATCACTGGCATGTTTTTATGCTGTCGTGGACTTTAAAATACTCTTAAGATCATTGGTGTGAACAGAGACTGGAAGGGGCTTTATTTGTGCCACTAACAAAAAGAATGCTTACTAAGAAGTCATGTACTGCTGTAAACGAAACTCTTGCTGCTTGTTTTCACATTTCTCTTGAAAGGATAAATGAAAAAGGCATTGAGATGATGAAAAAAACCTTATTTTTGAAAACAGGAAAAGACTATTTTAGAGAGCGATCCCTCCTCAAACTAGCTCTAAACTGTACCTCAACAATATGACAGAGAGTGGAAAAGGACTGTGAGAGAGAACTTGCAGGGGCCAAAGAATTACAGAATTTCCAAGTCTGAAAGTATACCAGGGGCTACCTCATCCCCCTCAATGATGATCCAGCCTCCTTGTGAAAGGGAGCCCAGGCCTTCTCCAAGCAGCTGATTCTACTTTGGGGGACGGCTGATTTGGAAAAGAAACATTTCCTTCCATCAAGCCTAAATCAATTTCCCTCTAACTTTCATCTTAATTTTGTCTTCTTGGGCTAAACAGAAAAAATCTAACATCTCTTCACATAACAACCCTTCAAATACTTGAACATTGCTAACATTACCACCTTCCTTTACTTTGCAAGTTAAATATCCGGAGTGTCTTGCATGGATTAATCCCCACACAGCCCAGCCCCTCGGTCTTTGCCATCCTTGTCACCTTCCAGATACCCTCCAGCTAAAATGGAAAACCAACAACCAAGCGCAATATTCCATGTGTGGTTTGAACTAAGTGTGATGATCACCTCTCATATTTTGGATACTACTACTAAGAGTGAGTATTTATATAGAGCTATAGGATTTGCAAAACACTTCCCAAATATCTCATTTTATCCTCCCCCCAACTCTAGGGTGTAGGTGCTGTTATCCTCATTTTACAGATGAGGAAAATGAGGGAGACAGAGGTTGAGTGACTTGCTCAGATCATATAGGGAGTATCAGAGGATGGATTAGAATTCAGGTCTTCCTGACTCCAGCTCTAGCCCTCTATCCACTGCCTCTCTTGGTGAAGTATAAGATAGAATTATTTTTAGTTGCCACTTCACTGCTGACCCATATTGTTCCTTCAGCATACTATATATACCCCCAAATGTTTTTCACTAGAATTGTGTCAACCTGCACTTTCCCAATCTTATATTGTAAACTGGTTTTCTGGAAAACATTCATCCTTTTTTAATTTGATTTTTTTTTCTAGCTTTAGATAGTCTTTATCATTCTCAACTTTATGCCACCTGCAAATTTGCTAAATACACCATCTATATATACCTTCACTTCACTGCCAAATATACTCTATCACACAAGGTGAAGGACAGATCACCAATCCCCTTCTTCTGAGTAAATATTAACTATTCTTATTCTGAGTCTAATTTACTTAGATGTTCTATTATCTATTATATGTCTCTCCATCTTGTCAACAGAGAGATGACATGAGAGACTTCATCAAATACTTTGCTAAATAAAATTTGGGCAAACCCTATTTGTGGCATTTTCCTAATCTAATAGTCTAGTAACTTTATTAAAAAAAAGGTAACGAAGATGAGTCCACCATCACAAATTCTTAATAAAATCATTCTGCCACTTAATGATTAACACTTCAATTTCTAGACATTGATATCTCTTTAAATAATGCAGTCTCAAATTTTGCCAAGGCCTAAAGTTTAGTTCGCAGGTGTATAGTTTATAGAATCTACTCTTTTCATTTATGAAAAGGAGGGAAACATTCACCCTTCACCCTTCTCCAGTCCTGTGTCACCTCTCCTTATTCTCCATGATCTTTCAAAGATGAGTAATAATCAAATGCCCCAGTTGTCTCACTCTACTAGGATGTCATTTATCTAGGCCTGGGGTGATTTAAACTCATCATATTGCTCTTACCATCTCCCTCCTTATCTTGAATTTCAGCTCCCCCATAACTATTTTTGTGCTGTTTTTTTCCAGTCCCAAAATCACCTCCTTTGGTGCTCCTTTCCCTGCCACCGTCCCCTTTCCTCCCAAAATAGAGGCAAAATAAGAGCTAAGATCTGCCTTCCCACATCATTTGTTTTCACTGCCCCCCCCCCACTCACCCTAAGAAGTTGTCCTATTTCTTCTTTGGGCCTCTTTATTCCCTAATTTAGTTGAAAAGCTCTTTTTTGGTTACTCTTACCATTTGTCTTCAGTCTCAGTTAATTCTTAGGTTATTATTAATATTCTTCTTAGAGGATAATGTCACCTTCTTGTATTCATCCTTCCTTACCTAACTTTGTTTCCATCCTAACTTGGTTCATGGATTTTCTTTACATCTACACTGGTCTTTTTCATCAGTTTCCTCTTAACTGCCTTACTTTCTGGTTGAATTCTTCAGATTTTCACTTTTGAATTTTCTATCTCCCCTCAGCTAACTTCCCCTTTAGAATTTTAGTTCATCTTTTCCTCTGAATCATTTAAAATCTATGCTCTACAACTCTGCGGTGCATGACAGACTATGCCTGGATTTCTTCTTCTTCCACAGCAGGAATTCAATTATGAAATTATCACATCATTCAAGAAAGATGTCTTTTGAGCCAGGCCTAGAGACAGGAGGTCCTAGGTTCAAATTTGGCCTCAGACACTTTCTAGCTGTGTGACCCTGGGCAAGTCACTTAACCCCCATCACCTAGCCCTGTAACAAATAAAAAAATTAATATAGAAGGATATATATAAAAAAGATATTAGGGTTTAAAATTTTTTAAAAAAAGATAAAAAAATAATATATATTATAAATTAAATATAATAATATATTTATAAAAAAGAAAGATGTCTTTTTTGTGTCTCATTTTAGAAGTCTAAAAGAAAGTCACCCTTACCTTAACAAAACTCATTCGAATAGTGCACATCTTAGTTAGCTCATAGACGACTTCAAAGCCATGATTAACTGACTGAGCAAGCAGCTGGGCAAAGAGTTGATTGTTGAAAATCTTCAGGCTGCAGCCACTGGGAATCTTGCAGACAGTGGCTGGGTGAAAGCCATGCTGATAGTTGCAGTTACGGCTCTGTACAAAAATGCTGCTATCACTTACGCATTCGGCATAAACTTCTCCCCCAATATAATACAGGTGAACACCTGCAAAGACAGTGACAAGAAAAAAAATTTCAGACTAATACTAAAAATATGCTCTTATTCATAATTTTAGACTTCCTTTTGGACAGTATCACATTTAATTTACACAATACATTATCACCACAGCACATTTCATCCACATAACTTCTCAAAGTTCAGAATTTAGTAGTATAGTTGTAATTTCACATATTTCTAAATACTTATTTAGTAAAGAAAACTGGATGTGACAATTATTCTATATTTTAAAAAATTATGCTCTAGAGAATTTTAAATGAAAATGTTAGTTTCATATATTCTAGTAATTTTAAAATCAATTTTAGTTTATAAATTCTCAAATTAATATTATTAAAGGGCTACATAAAAGTATTAAGGGCTACAAAATGATCTTTATGCTCGTTTATAACCCAGAGGTAGTACAAATTTCCAGTTACAAAAAAGAAATTTTATATATAGCTAAGTATGTGTGTTTATCTATCTATATGTCCTTCTAATTAAAAATCAACTTAACTAAATCTAAAGTCAAATATATCTTTTATCAAGTTGCTTTAGATACCTGAGATTAATGTACAAGGAAAAATCTTGGAGTTATCAGTATTCCACTGAAATTTGTTTTCTAAATTAGATTAGGAAAATTTGAAAATTGTCCATAAAGGGAATTTTTTGAATTTTAGCCCATTCCAGGGGCAGCTAAGTGGCTCAATGGATTGAGAGCCAGGCCTGGAGCTGGAAGGATCTGGATTCAAAAAGAGCCTGATACTTCCTAGCTGTGTGATCCCATGTAAGTCACTTAACCCCAATTGCCTAGACCTTACCACTCTTTTGTTTAGAACTGATACTTGTATCAATTCTAAGATAAAAGATAAGGGTTTAAGAAAAAAAAATAATCCAGTCCAACTTTGAAATTCAGCATTAATTTAAATGTATTTAAAGCAAGAAACTGAATTTAAAAGGAGGATTTTTTTTTTACTATAAGGAATATTAGATAATGGAATGTTACTGAAAAAAATTTCCTTGTCTATAAAGTTTTAAAAAATAGAATTGATTGCAATGGTTGAAAACAATTTGAGGCCATTATTAGATGCATCCTTTTATTCCTTACCACTCATGGCTCCCCTCACCCCCCCACCTCTTTCTGTCTCTTATCTATATTTTAGAATTTTAACCCTTTAGTTACTTGAACACTACTGAATCCAACACTCTCAGTTTTACAGATGAAAAAAATGATGTCCGGAAACAGTAAATGCTTCAACCAATGTCACAAAGTTAGCTTATCTGCAGAACTGGGGGGGGGGGGGGGAACCTTCGAGTTTCCTTATTCCCTAGCCAATCATATTCTACTATATCATGTGCTTCACTTCTTTTATTTTTCATCTTCTCTTTTCATTCTCCATTGCTTATAATTTGTAACTGTCATTGAGATCCACAGGCATAATATAGCCTCATTCAGAGCACTTAAGATCAAAAAAGTCCTTTTTTACAGCAGGTGATCAAAGAACTACTTATATTTGAAGTGCTTCTTGTCAGTATGCTTGTGGAATGAGTACCAATTTATGGTGAGGGGAATAGCAAAAATTTTAATACTGGTATGTATTTTTAATCTAAAATAGTGGGGCTTCATTTTAATATCCATGTATAGATTTAATCTATCAGGGAATTGATCTTTATAAAAGATGGAGTATGGGCTTGTAAATGTGTTATGATTTACCTACAAGACTCAATTAAATTACTTCTGGTTATAAATTTCTTTTTCACCTAATATGTCAAAAAAGTAAACTTGTCTATCTAGGTCTGATCTATAATTAATATTTTACTTAATATCTTATATCCATAGTTTATGATACTTATGGTAATAAAAGCTTTGGAAACATTTTTGGTCCTACAGGTATAATTTCTTTCCATTATAGCCAGAGGGCTCTTAGAAGATAAGGGGGTATTCAACAGCTTAAGAGTGATGGGCAAATGGATATTTAGTTACTCCTGCTGAGGAAAAACATGGCAGGATACAGAATTACAGTCTTTGGCAAGGGGCAGCTCATCTGCAATGGATCCAAATGGCCAGATGATTTTATCTGAATCCTATTTATATCCTGAAGTAATAACTTTAAACTATATTTGCAAAATTCATGGCCTGTATAAATAAGAAGTTCTGCCTATCCATGTACAGTAGGCATTGAAATTGGAATATTATTTTTTACTAGCTGATCTGCCGTCTACTTTATATGTGTCAATTATTTTCATGAAATCATTTCTTTGGAATGACAGGCCCATTCTGTTCATGAACACTAATTGATAATATCATTCATCTGCATGTTTTTCTTCTATTAGCAAAATCAAAGTTTTCTTTTCCACTTCTGAATCTTGGGACCTCAAACTCATTATCTGTGAATTTTGTGAGTTTTCCCATTTTTTCAGATTCTTTCCCTTTAAAAAGATAAATAACAAAATGCAGCTATGCCAAGTGTTTTGTAGCCTACATTTCAACAGACTGGGACTATCTTCTGGATTACTAATCTTTTCTTGCAATGCTTAAAATTATCACCATTATTTATTGTAATTAAAATGAATAATTTTTATAATTAATGATATACTTTTCAAAAAATGCCTTATTTCACAATTCTTATGATTCTGAAATAGCACACATAAAATATTTTGACTATTACAGATGAGCTGCCACTATTCAATTTAGACCCTGGGGAAATATGATCATTGGGGGGGGGGGTCCATGAAGCCCCAGACAACATGGCTTTTAATAGGCTAGAGCAGTGATTCCCAAAGTGGGCACCACCGCCCCCTGGTGGGTGCTGCAGTGATCCAGTGAGGCGGTGATGGCCACAGGTGCATTTATCTTTCCTATTAATTGCTATTAAAATTTTTTAAAAATTAATTTTCAGGGGGCTAAGGAATATTTTTTCTAGAAAGGGGGTGGTAGGCCAAAAAAGTTTGGGAACTACTGGGCTAGACTGTCTGCTGTGTAGGCTTCTAGAACTTTACTTTTGCTTAGATGGGGTTCAAGCATGTTTCTGAGCTAGCAGGCACTTTTGTCATTATGAGAAGTTTGAAGCCCTTGATTGAGACAAAGGTTAAGTAAGAAGGGGGAGGTACCACCCATTCCTTTTTCTATGATCCATTCAACAAAAAGGTCATTCCTTGCTGTTTTCCCCCAAAAAATGGACTACTTTAGTGGAATGGTATGTGCAGACTATAAAAGACTGAAGTGACTGGATAATGAAGAAATGGAAATAGTGAACAAAGATCATTCATTACATCTGTTTAGCTGAGAAAGAATGTAAATGAAATTAGAGCTGAAAAAAAGTCAATTGAAATTATAGCTGAAAAAGGAAACTGGGGGAAATATTTTTATTGTTGCTGTTGTTTTTAAATGATAAAAGAAATGTATACATGTTCAAAGGCAAAAGTAATCTGAAAACTGTTATCACCACAAGGAAATCTGTAATTATCTAATATCGTCCACCACCAGGAGGCAATGGTTCATTAGCTTAGTGTCTTCACCATAAATGGCAGAAGCACAGAGCAAATAGTTAAGGGCACCACTTCTTAAAGTATCATTTTCTAACCAGAATTTCAGCAATTTTCCTACAATAATATCTCTTGCAACAACCACATGTTTGAAAAGCAAACATGCTATCACAGATATTCTCACATGAATCCTCATCGCAAATGTGGGCTTTTGCAAAGTGAAGCTGCAGGAATCTAATTACTGACAATTCAGAACCAGTTCAGAACAATACTAATAGCTCCTCTAGAGAAAAAGACAGTATTCCAATCTATTATATTAGCTGAAAAGAGCATTCCAAAATTCTCTCTAATACAACTTTGTTCATAGCCAATCAGCAAATACGTCTTCTATGATGACCATTTTCATACTACTTTAGAGAAAAGAAATCTAAAAGATAGTTTTAAGTGATTTGCCTAGGTTAAGAGGGAGAATATAAAATCTATTAAGTGAGACTATAATGCTTTAATTCTAAGACAACATTGCTGCCTCTAAAGTCAAGTGGAGGCTTCTTATGCTTGACTAGAATTAACTATTCTGTGGTTTATCATGGCAAATCTGGTTAGAGAATCTTGCTAATGAGTCTAAAGCCATTCAATCCCCCAACAGCAGTTAACTTTTGCTCCTTTGCAAGGTTAAAGGCATCCACCTTAAGTCTAGCCAGTTATCTTGAAAATGTATACCCTTGATCACAAGGTTAAGTAAAGAATGCAGATGAATTAGCATGAATCCACCATCACTACTGGAAAAACAACTCCAAAGC
This sequence comes from Gracilinanus agilis, assembly GCF_016433145.1. Classification (NCBI taxonomy): domain Eukaryota; kingdom Metazoa; phylum Chordata; class Mammalia; order Didelphimorphia; family Didelphidae; genus Gracilinanus; species Gracilinanus agilis. The sequence continues at coordinate 128,875,657 of NC_058132.1, read as the reverse complement.
CAGTGATTTTCCAACTTTTCTGCCTTACCTATATGAAAGACTTGTATGTGTCTGTTTTATTTTGAAGTAACCCCAACACTACTGAATCTTTAAAATATCAATTTTCAACTCTATGCCAATGATTCTCATGTCAACTTGTCCAGCCCTAACCTCTCTCTCAACCTCCAGTCTCGCATCTTCAATAGCCTGTTGAACATTTCAAACTGATGGTCCTAAACACATCTCAAACTCAATATGTCAAAAACTGAACTAATTTTCCTTCTAAGCCTTCTCCTCTTTCCAACTTTCCTATTTCTGTGAAGAGTACCTTCATCCTCACTGGTATTTAAGCTCATAACCTAGGTGTCTTCTTTGACTCCTTCCTCTCACCCCATCAATATCCAATCAGTTGTCAAATCTTGTTTCTATGTTGGGAATGTCTCAGATATACACCCCCTTTTCTCCTTGGACACTGCCTGGACTCTAGTGCAGACCCTCCACACTTTGAGCCTGATCTATTATGCCTTTCCGGATTGTTTCCCTGCTGCAAGTCTCTCCCACTCCCATCTATCTTCCACTCATCTTCCAATCAAAATGATCTTCCTAAAGTACAAGTCCAGCCATGACACCCTCATATTCAATAAATTCCAGAGGTTCCCTTTACCTCCTGTTTGGCTTTGAAAGCCCTTCATAATCTGGTTCCTTCCTACCTTTTTCAGGCTTCTTATACTTTCCTCTCCTCCATTTACTATGTAGTTCAGTGATACTGGCCTCCTTGCTGTTCTTCCCACGTGTTCCTCTCCACTCTTACATCTCCCAACGCTGAGCATTTCCACTGGCTGTCCCCTATTCATGAAACTCTCTTCTCATCTCTGCCTCCTAGCTTCCCTAATTTCCTTCAAGTTTCAGTTCAAGCCCTACAATCTGCAAGAAATCTCCTTATTCTTGGTGTTTCCCTTCTGAGACTATGCCCAACATATATACATTTTTATGTGTATGTATGTACATGTATAAATGTGTACAGATATGATGTATAACTTGTTTGTACTGATTCTCCCTGATTTCCTTTAAATCCCAAGTAAAAGCCTAGCTTCTGCAAGAATCCTTCTCTAATCCTTCTTACTTCCAGGCCTTTCCCTCTGTTAATTATTTCCTATTTATCTTGTATATAGCTTGCTTTATATGTATTTGTTTGCATGCTTCCTCCTCCATTAGATTGTAAGCTCCTTGAGGACAGGGGCTATCTTTTGCCTCTTTTTGGATCTCCAGTGATTAGCACACATTGCCTATCATGTAATAGGCACTTAATAATAAATGTTTATTGATTGATATTGATTTGCAAGTCCTTTCTTCCCCCCAAACCCCATTAGATTGGGAGCAACCTGAGAGTAGACTTTGGTGATTTTGGCTATCTTTGCATCCCCAGTGCAGAGTGACTGGCACATAGTAGGTACTTAATAAATACTATTAAATGACTGTCTTTAGGGGTTTTTCTGAGATCTTGAGTCCTAAGGAGAATGTGTTATCACTCTCACTAGTTTGCCCTAGCTGATTCGTGTTGTATGGAGGTAACAGCTTTAGACAAATTTATATAGCATAAGGTTTGTTTTGTTTTCTCTCTGTAGCCTTAGCAGAGGCCTAAAGTGTCATTAAATGCTGCCATTTTGGAAGAGAAGGCAGTGCAAAGTTTTGCCACTTCATTCCTAAACTCTGACAATGTCTAAATAGAATTAGCTATAGCCCATTCATAGTTAAACTCTTACTTACCCTAGGCATAGAAATGATTACAGTCCAAATCAATGTAGAGACTGCCATTTGTCCCCTTGAATTAGAGGTGGACCCACGGGAAGTGATGAAGGACACCATCTCTTTAAGTATGTTGGTGACTTCCTGTGGAGGCAGTTCCCGCCTTGAACTTGGTGCTGAAGGAGCTCCTGAGACCACAGACAGCTTCTACTCTGTATTGTCATGTGGGTAAGTTAGGCTGACTTCCTTGGCCTACCTAGGCCGCTTCCAAACTCTGCCTTAAGTAGGCTTATAGCCTCTCTGGTTGCTGGGCCTTGAGGCTTGCAGCCTAATTTATTTAGCCTTTTAACCTTCTCTCTCCTCCAGGCCTCCACAGGACTGGACTAGCCTTTCCCTTTCTCTTTATTCCTACATCTTTACCTTCCTAATTGTAAATAAACTGCCTAACCCAATGCTGACTTGGGTCTGATTTAATTACGGAATCAACCTGAATTATTGATTCCTGGCGGCCACACTTTAAATACATATCTATAAAATACCTAAATTCTCCCTCTTACACAAAGAAAGGATACTTTCCAGGCTAGAGAATGAGCTTAGTCCCGATGGCCAATCAGCCTTTTCAACTGTGAGATTCAAAGAAGAACCATATCACATTAAAAGTTCTCTGCCCAGTAATGATGCCATTAATCTACTAAAGAAAACCAAAGTACTTGCTCAATAACTAGCTTATATTCAATGTTCTTCCAAGTTAATAACTAAAAAAGAAACCTAGCTACCTTTCAGTGGTCATAATCCAGAGAAACCTTTGCTTCAGAAGTTATCTCAGATAAAACCTTTTAACAAGTTCAAATAATGACCAAGCACTTGTGCATTTATTCCAGTGACCCAGTACGTTCACATCTAGTATCTCATTTGTCACCAAAAAATTCTATGAGATGAATTATCACATAGATATAAGGTATCATTAAACCTATTTCAGACATAGGGAGAACACAGAGACAGAAATGGTAACTTGTCGAAGGTCAAATCAATCATAAATTGTGATGCTTAAGCCTAGAAGTTCATTCACTTGGTTTATCAGCCCTCTGAGTTCTCCACTATTTTATACTGACAATATACAGATGATATCTGTCCATTGCCAAGTTCATACTCATAAGGATATCAACATTGGTTCTTACCCTTTCCTATATGTCTCCGAGTATTTTCTATTGTTGAGTTTCTGTTTACATTAGAAAGAAGTCCAAGACAGAACCTGTTCCTGTTATTTGAAGGATCTGTAAATCCATCTATGAGTACACTTCTAGAAGAAGCCTGAAAAGTCTCCCCAACGCGGTTGTTGAGCTCATAGTAGGCAACGGAACACCAGTGCTGAGGCTCTTCATAACAAACGGGCCGAAAGTCTAAAGGAAAAGAAATCAGGTTATGTATCCCCGTGGTATTAAGCCTTTACCTGGGCTTCCTATTCCAGGACCCAGTGAGTCAACCCTTTGGGCAGCAAGTTTGTGACAGATGCGGCCGCTTTATTCTTCTCTCAAAATTATCATTTTCTCTGGAGTTTTAGAGGTAAATGATGACTTGCAGCTAGCTAGCTCAGTTGATTAATGTCCCATGCTAAAGGACTCATGTTTAGATCCTCTCCATGGATCAGAGAGCTTTGTTCTGCCCCACAGACTACACTCCCAGCTCTGGCTTGGAGTCTTACAAAGGTAAGCTGGTAGTTACAGAAGGAAGGGAAAACCAGATCAAATGCTCTACCAGGGCTCTCCTCTGTTGGAAATACAACTTAAGACAAGTGGTAGGATAGTTCCATCCACGATAGGGTAAAAGAGACATGGTTGGGTCAGCTGGGTAGCTCAGTGGATTGAGAGCCAGGCCTAGAGACGGGAGGTCCTTGGTTCAAATCTGGCCTCAGACACTTCCCAGCTGTGTGACCCTGGGCAAGTCACTTGACCCCCATTGCCTACCCTTACCACTCTTCTTTCTTGGAGCCAATACACAATATTGATTCCAAGATGGAAGGTAAGGGTTTAAAAAAAAAAAAGAGAGAGACACGGTATTTTGTTGTTCATCTTTGGCCTCAGTCTTATTGTCTTCAGAGTTAATGCCTACTCCCATTTGATTTTTCTCAAAAAAAATGATGGTATGAGCATCCAGTTGTTGGCCCTCTCTGATCTTTTTGGTGATTTCAGTTAGCTGTTGGATCTGTTCCTTTAATGCTTGCACCAAGTCATTGTTGTCTTGTTTAGGCTTTCCCCACAAATGTTCAATCACCTTCTTTAAAGCCTAAAGTCCCTGAAAAATCGATACTACAATAGCAGCTAGTGTAGGCAGGAATGCTATTAACTCTGCTAGGCTCACAGCTAACCACTTATAAGAATCATAGATTAATAAAATTTTCAGCAGGTACTCTGGTATTGTTTCAAACCACAGAGTATAAGCACCCTGGGAAATGGTGTAGATCATTAGGTATAGACTAGACACGATAAAAGTCATTCTTCCCACAGCCATTTTCCTTCTTGATGTTAGATTTGGTTCCCTTTGACTCACCAAAAACTGTTAAAACTGTTTTCCTCACCTACCATAGGTTCATACTGTTATTTTTGTCTTTGAAGGACAATGAATGAATGCTTTTAGGAAGCAATGATGGGCAACATACCATTTCCCAAGCAAGAGTCTGGAATGGGTAGATTAATTTGGATAAAGAACCAATTGGAAAATCTACCCAGGAGTGAATGAATGTACCAAAAAAAAAACAACCAAAAAAACTTTCCTCACTAGCATAGGTTTTCATTCTCCTTTTTGCCTCATCTGTGGCTAGTAGCAACTTCAAAGGGAAGTGATTTCTTTGAGAATCATAGAATTTGGGGGCCGAAAGGTACCTTGAAGGTCAAACAGTCTGACCCATCCTCCCACATGAAGCCGCCTCTGACCATTGTGGCGAATAAGATGCTTGAAAGTAAAATGAGATGTGTGGCTTTGAACAAAATCTCGAGATTTCCAAAGATCATCTGATCCCACCCTTGATCTCAGACACATATTATATTACTGTCATCTCCATTATACAGATAAGGCTATCATAGTAGAAGAGGGATGAATAATACTCAAGTATTCTGCCATAACTGACATTCTAGTTGGGTATTTTCTCCAATACACTCCCATTACCTTTCAAAAATCTTCACTTAATAACAAGATTCAGTGGATTCCTTTAGGTCAAGGGTTCTTAATTTTTTTGTGTCATATTCTCTTTTGGCAATCTAGTGAAACCTATAGGCCCCTTCTCAGAGTAATTTTTTAAGTGTGTGAAAGGCTTACAAAGGAAACCAAAGGTTAAAGGAAAAAACTACTTATGTATATATAAATACATTTATTATTATATACTATATATAAACATATAAAACTATATATGTAAAGATATACCTATATTTCATGGAGTCTGTGAACATGAATAGGAAAAAACTTAAATATATTTGTGTATAGCTATATATGTGTATATAGGCATATACCAATATAAACATACATACACATATATGTGTGTATGTAGTTATATGTATGTGTAGGAGTTTTTCCCCATTCATGTTCACAGACTCCGTGAAATCTATCCATGGACTCCTCAGGCGGCTGTGAATCCAAGGTTAAGGACATTTATTTTTAGGCACTGAAAGTTGTCTTCAGAAAGTAGAATCTGGACCCATGATTAGAAACTACAGAGAGATGGATTTTTTAATTTAACATGTGGAAAATTTCCTATTAATCAGAACTGCCCCAAAATAGAATTGGTTGCCCCAGGAGCCTACCATGACCTGAGGATTTTGGACAGAGGCTGGATAACCATTTGTGAAGAAAATTTCATGTTTCAGAGTGAAAGACATCAGAACTATCTTCCAACTCCGAATCTGTGAGTTATTAGAAATTCATAGAATCATCACAAAATGCTAGAAGGAATTTTGGCAACCATCTAGTCCAAGGACCTTATTTTACAGATATGGAAACTGAGAGCTAGAAAACGGCAAAGTCACTGACTCAGGGTCTCACTGCTAATAAATAACAGTGGCAGGGATCAAAACTAGGTCTTCTAACTCCAAGACTAAAAATGTTCTTTCTGCTACATCACTCTGCTTCCGCACCACTAAAACATTTAAAATAATTAAGTTTCATAGGAATCCAATAGTTTCAGAGTCAAAAAGGGTCATAAAATGTAGGAAAAAAATGCTTTCCATGAAAATTTTTCAGGAATACATTTGCTACCTAAAGAGAAGTGATGCTTGAATAAATAAATCTGTGGAGATTTTATAAGAATGCATTATCGACCCTCAATAAATATTGGCAAAAATTAGAACAGACTTTCCTGACACTTACAGTAACACACTAACCCATACCACTGTATAGATATTAAAAATGATAAACTTATGAGCACGATGATTAAAATAAATAATTAACTTATTCCAAGAGTCCAGGTAACAAAAAAACACAAAAAACAGTCCTTGTTGTGTTTTGGAGAGGCTATCAAATTGAAGTTAGAAGTCACAGCAGCCCCCATGGAAATCATATGTCAAATAATAGTGCTTCATCTTTAGAGGGAAAGTGGGGAGAGGATGATAAAGAACTACTACCAAAAAGTATCAGTGTTTATAGTGCTTCATCCACAAATTTACCTCCATTAGGCAATGACAACACTAAATGGCTGTCAGCTGAGGCATCTAGAGGTCGTCCATTGTGGCTCCCTGGTGTTTCTGTGGCATGATAAGGTGGGGGTGGTGTATCAACTACAGGGGGAAAAAACAATAAAAAAACAAGGAAAAAAATCATCAAATAAACCGATTCCTTAAGAACAGAGTGATTCCCCCTTCTTTGCAACTAAACCCCCATGGGCAATATCACTACAGGAAAGAAAACAGTTAATGCTAAGATGGTGCTCAGCATTGCCAACAAGGAGGGAGAAGAGACTTGCTACTCTAGGATTCCTGGTAAAGAAGGGGTTGGCTAACTTTCCCTGGGCTTCAGGAATTGTCAAAGGATGATAATTACTTCATCACTATCTTTTTCAAGAAGATGTATTTTTCCTCAGTGGCAAAACAGGGTAATTAATAATCTGCTGCTTAATTGACTGTGTAGGAAGAAAGATACATATGCTTTGGGGGAAATTTATTATTATAGTAGAATCAGAAGTAGTCTTGAACTCAGATCTTCTGACTCAAAATAATGGACTTCTTCTTTATCCTTTGCTTCCTCTCTCTGGAATCTGGTTGTATCTTGTGGGTGAAAGAGCCGGGAATGAGATGGAAGGGTCAGTTGTCTTTACACAAATATACGTAAAGGCTACTATCCCCAAAATGTCTGTAGGTAGACAGAAAGGTACACATGGAGTGAGAAGAGAAATCTCTTCTCCATACTTGGCACACAAAGTCCTTTTAGAATGGTGCCTAGTGGCATTAGGTACATAGCATGTTTGCAGCAAAAACTTTCCAAAATGAGCTAAAGGGAAGCATTCTTTGGGTTGGTGGAAGAATGTCAAGACCCAAAATTATAATAAGAAAGGAGCAAGGTATGAGCTTGCCGAAAATCTTTGTACCTCCAGAGTTCGGTCTACAAGAATTTGTTAAGCATGATGTGCCTTAAACTATGCTTAAGTGCTGGGGTATATACACAAACAAAAAGATTTACAGTTTCTACCCTCAAGGGCAAACTGACATTCTAATGTTTTTGTTGTTCAGTTGTGTTTGACTCCTCATGATCCCATATGGGCTTTTTAAATTTTTTTAAAGCAAAGATAATGCAGTAGTTTGCCATTTCCTTCTCCAGCTCTTTTTACAAAGGAGGAAACTGAGGCAAACAGGGTTAAGGGACTTGCCCAATGTTACACAGCTAGTAAGTGTCTGAGGCTGGATTTGAACTCTCATCTTCCTGACTCCAGGTTCAGCATTCTATCCACTGGTCCACCTAGCTGCCCAGTTACATTCTAATAAGGGAAGAAAATACATAATAAGGAAATGAGAAGTATGGATGATGTGTTCCCTTCTTCAAAATGGAGGTTCAGAAGGAATTCACCAACGGGAAAATGGGTCTGTAGGGGCTCAGTATAGTGCTTAGCACATAATAAGTATCTAATAAATACTTGTTTTTTGTTTCTGAAACTGGATCTTCCTATCTCACTCAGGCACCCAATGCCAATATAAATCAGCATGGAAGCTCTGATCTGCTATTTTTTTTCTAACCTGGACCAGCCTATTCCATCTTGGTCAGCCTGGTGACCCTCTATTCCAATTGATTTATTGTTTTGTTGATTGTCTAGACTTAAGAAAGTGATGAAGAAAATGTTAACAATACAGATTAAAATATAAAAATGTGTCCTACTTTTTTCCAGAGAGTTAGTTGTTAAACATTTACCAATATATTATCCCCCAGCAACAAGGATTACAAACATGAGCTACCATATCTGACAATAAATGCTGGGGACCAACTGACTAACTGGGTGATCCAGGGTGAGACCATTAGCCCAAAGGCTAGGAAGTATATGTTCTAGACTTATAATTCTGTGCCTAGACAAGTCACTTACTCTCTGGTCTCAGTTGGTCATCTATAAAATAAGAGGGTTTTAAACTAGATGATTTCTAAGGTTCCTCCTGCCTTAAAAATTAGATCATTCTAAATCTATTTGGTTCCCTATCATCCAAAGAGGATGAATTTGTTTTGAGGTGAAAAAAATTCGTTAATTACTTTTTCAAGAAATTAGAGAAGGATGGCTTCCCAGTAAGCTTAAAAGAGGGTAGTTACACTATGATTTGTCACTGAAAAAGAAAAGAAAGACATTGAGCCCATTAATTTAACCAAAGACAGAGTTCAAAGTCAATGCACAAACTGCCTTAAGTAGTTGTTACATGAACTAAGAGATCCAATATAAGTGATAATAGATGTACATAGAGAGTTTTACAAATAATATCTAATTTTATCCTCACAATAACCTTGGGAGATGTTTTTATTATTCCCACCTTCTATGTCATCATATAAATTCCTTAATAAAACTCCTGAGAAAAAAAGATCCAATCTTCTTGTTATACCCTAAATGCTTGAGCTCCATAAATATCACAAATGCATACCAAGCTTAAGCTCCTTGGGAGTAGGGACCATTTTTTATTTTTTATTTTGTCTACTTTACTTTAAGTAGGTGCTTATTAAATAAATATTTCCTGAATCAGATTCAGGTTTGTTGTGAGGCTTTTTCTTTTCTCTCTTAACATTCTATTATAAACTCTCTTTCAGTGTTATCTCACCTACTCTGAGGACTCTGACAATCAGCTCTATACATACATAGGATTTGTACTTCTTTGTAGCTGGTGCAGACTTTCCTCTTGAGCTTCACTCCCACATTTCCAACTGTCTACTAGGCATGCCCATTTGGATTTCACTCTAGAATTTTATACTCAATAGGGTATTGATAAAGATAACTAGCTGTAAAATGTTATTCAAGTCACTTTATTCTGTTTGCCTCAGTTTCCTCATCTATAAAATGAGCTGGAGAAGGAAATGTCAAAGCAGCATCTTTTCCAAGAAAACACTAAATGGGATCACAAAGAGTAAGACATAACTGAAAAGACTGAGGAACATTAGCCATGTCCTTTTGGGATTTCACTCTTGTACTTCACACTCATTGGGGCTCAAACTAAATTCACCTTTTCCCATATGAATTTAATTTTGCCTTCTAATTTCCATATTCCTATTTATTATCTACATTATAACTCACCCAATTAGCCAAGCTTGAAACCTTTTTTAATTCTTTCACATCTTCCTGTTCCCTAATACATATTCAGTTGCTGGGTACTATTGATTTTTATTTTACAGCATCTCTTGAGCCAATTTCTTCATTTCTCTAGGCAGCCAGGCGATTAAGTGGATAGAACCCTAGGCCTATAGTCAAGAAGATCAGAGTCCAAATCCAGCTTCATTTTAATTAATTTCTAATTAATAAAATTAATTAATTTTATCTAATTTTGTTTATTTATTGTTTGTGTCATTTATGATTCATATATTATGCTACATTATTTATTTATTTAAATAGTGCTTATTTGATTCATAATTAATAAGTAATATTTATTTAAGAAATTTAAGAAATTTTAATTAATAAAATGGATTAATTTAAAATTTTTTATTAATAAATTAATTTAATTAATAGCTTTGTGGCCTTGGGCAAGTCACTTAACTTCTGTCTGACAGTTTTCTCAATTGTAAAACAGAGATGATAATAGCACCTACCTCCCAGGGATGTTGTGAGGATCAATAAGATAATATCAGTAAAGTTTTTAGCATAGTGCCTGGCACATAGTAGGGTATGTCATAAATTCTTGTTCCTTTCTTCTTTTCTTTCCTTCCCAGTGAAATGTTTATTTCTTTATTATCTCATGCTTGGAGAGATAGTGTGTTAGAATGGAGAGCATACAAGATCTAAAATTAAGAGGACCTGGGTTCAAATACTATGTCTACTACATCATGACTAGTATGAATTTGGGCAAGGCACTTATCCTCTACGAGCCTGTTTCCCCATCCATGAAATGAAGGAGTTGGACTAGATGACTGTGAAATTCCTTTGACTCTAAATTTATTTTCACAATGACTATTAGGAAAATCTGCTAAAGGGCAGTTCTGTTACTAGCCTCTCCTACCTCCAATCCATGTTGAACATCACTAGACATAGTTATCCCTAGTGTTCATCACCTATTAGGGAGCTCCTTGAAGAATCATTTTGATTATAGCACTCTCCTGCCCAAAATCTATCACAGGCTCCTCATTACTGAGAAAATTAAGTCTAGATGGTCGGGCAATCCAAGAACATCACAATTTGATCTGATCCCAATCCACATTCTGAGTCTGATCTCCCACTACTCTCCTAAATATCAAAGAATCTCAGAACTGGGAGAGACCTCAAAAAAAAAAAACATCTTCTGGGGGCAGCTGGGTAGCTCAGTGGATTGAGAATCAGGCCTAGAGACGGGAGGTCCTATGTTTAAATCTGACCTCAGACACTTCCCAGCTGTGTGACCCTGGGCAAGTCACTTGACCCCCATTGCCTATTAAAAAAAAATCTTCTCCAATATGTACCACAGCATGAAACCCCTCCACAATATAACCATTGAGTAGTTATCTGGCCTCCACTTGGAGTCCACCAGTGACAGAGAACCTACTAGTTCTACTTTTGGTCAACTCTAATTGTCAGAGGTTTGTTTTTTTTTAAACCCTCGTACTTCGGTGTATTGTCTCATAGGTGGAAGATTGGTAAGGGTGGGTAATGGGGGTCAAGTGACTTGCCCAGGGTCACACAGCTGGGAAGTGGCTGAGGCCAGGTTTGAACCTAGGACCTCCTGTCTCTAGGCCTGACTCTCACTCCACTGAGAGAAGGTTTTTCCTCACAACTTTAATCTGCTCCTCTGTAACAGCCAACCCTGGTCCAGTTCTACCATTGGTGGCCAAGCTGAACAGATCTAATCCTCTTCCACAAGAGGGTCTTCTGTTCTAGTCACACTACTTTCCATGCAACAATATTTATTGAATATATGAAAGAATAAAATATTCTTGCATTTGGTACTGTCATTTTCACTTGTCTCTAAAGAGTCACTTAGTTCATGATATTTCTCACCTCAATTTCTTTTAGATGCATCTAGTTATATACCTTGCTTAATTACTTTAGCCAGGCACACAATTCCTCTCCTAGCTGGGCTTGAGCCTCCAGACTTTCCCTACCATGACTCAGTTGCCATCTCACCCTGGAATTTTTCCTGCTGCCTGAGATCTTCTCTTTGAGTTTCTTCTGGAACCTGCATTATGCAGACAAGCCCAGGCCAGTCATGCTTCCTTCCCCTCCTGCCTGACTTTACTACCCCAGGGAGGTGCCTCCTCCCCATGTTCTGCTTCTGGGCTCCCTTAATGTGTTATCTCCCCTGATTAGAATATGAACTACATGGGGGCAGGGACTCTTTGTATTTGTGCTCCCAGAGCTTACTGTGTGTCCAGAACATAATAAGTGCTTAATAAATGGTTTTTGCTTTGCATTATACATTCTATATATGCTTTAGTGTGGATATTATGAATTGTTGTGTTATTGTCTTCTACTTATATAAGTAAAATACCATTTTGATTATGCTACACTCCCACTCTCTGTGCACTGGTGTACATGGAAGATGTCTTCCCAGTTTTCCCAAATCTCACTGACTCATTTCTTGGTTTTATACCAAGAGAACCAGTTGGTTATCTAAGAAACTATATTCTTAGCTATATTTGATGACCTGTATTCTATTTCTTCTCCTTATAATCCCAAACTAACACAAGAAACTTGTATACGCAGAAACAGACCTTTAGTTTAAAGGGAAGCAAAAGCAAGAATAACTGCTAAGGTCATTATATCCTGAATTCTATGCTGGCCATTTTGCACCTGATTTCTTGAAGGGAATTTTTCTCCTCTTGCTATACCTTATGTTCATATCCCTGGGCCCTGAAATACCTAAATTCCTAAGGATGTTTTCACATATTAGTAGAATTCTCATGAAGAATATTTAGAATCAAACTAGGCTTGGCTTCTGGCTCTACCCACTTATACCCTGTATACCTCCGGTGAAGTACCTGACTCCTCTGGTATTTGTTTCTTTATATGTAAAACAAGGCTGTTAGACTGAAGAACCTCTACAGTCCCTTCTATCTCTAAATATCTGATCCTATGATTTAGAAACCCTTAGAGCTATATAATCATATGCTCTAATGGCTTTTAATTCCCTCTGTATGATAGTTCTCTTGGCCATTCCTTCATCATCTCTCTAACAGGTTTTCTTACCTGTGAGTTGATATGGACTCCCTGGTCCAGAAGAACTTCCTGGGGAATGAGGGTAGCTTATGGTGCTGGGAGACGGCAAGAACATGTGGCTGGGTGATGATGAGTAGGCAGAGCCTGTGGGCTGCTGAAAAGACTCGGGATAGGTAGCATTATGTGGCATCAGGGGCTCACTGTGGAGGGATGCATTCCGAAACTTGGCCAGAAGACTGAGCTGGGGGTTAAATTCACTGTGTCTTGGTACAAGCACAGGTGGAAGCACTACAACGAGAAAGAGAGACTGCAGTTAGAACTGAATGCTCTCCCCCATCATTAAATTTATTTTCCCTTCAGAGACAAAAAGAATCTTATGACCCCTACTAGCTTTTTGAATTTCAGATTTGTTATTGATGCTAAACAGAGAGAATTCCTATGGCTCTGATGCAAAGATGTAAAGGTAAATACTTTTTAAAAGAATTCAACAATGTAGTTTATCTGCCAATTGGCCTTGTCTTCCCTTAAGAGTATTATAGTTAAAAAAAAAAGAACATGGATCTCTTAGCTGTGACTCTCTGCAGGAAGTTAAATTGTAGAGATTCAAATTCCCAAAGCCAAATGTCTCCCTGAAACTCAGAGTTCACATCAGTTCCAAGTATTTTTTACCCAGAATGACCCATCAAAAATGATGATGCTCAGTATAGTATTTGTCTTTTACCATGTTGCTTCATATTTCTTTCTGTATCTGACTGGGAGAAAAACTAAATCAAATGACAAATAATAGGTTTTAAAACTTCTAACTATAATACAGAAACAAACTGTTTTTCTTACAGAAATGACAGATGAACGCTATAATATGTCCTTTTTACATATTCCATCTACCTATAGAGATACAGATCAATTGAGAAGATGACCTTTTTCTCATAAAACCTGTTTGTAAATTGCAGTATATGATGGTGATGGAACACTATTGTGCTGTAAGGATTGATGATCTGGAGGCTTTCCATATGAACTGGGAGAATCTCCAGGAACTGATGCAGAGTGAGATGCCACTCACACTGCAAGACCATTGTACACAAGACCATTGTACACAGAAAGTAAAACACTGTGGAAAAATCCAATGTGATGGACTTTGCTACTAGCAGCAATGCAACAAGCCAGGACACTCCTGAAGGACTTATGGGAAAGAATGCTATCCACAATGAGAGAAAGAAACTATGGGAGTAGAAATGCAAAAGAAAAACATGTGACTTTTATTTATTCTCCCATTTCTACCATCCTGGATCATGAAAGGCAAACCAAATCCCTCATTCCCATAACAATCCTCTAAATATTTCAACACAGCAACTATATTTCTTATCTTCTCTTGTTCCTTCAAATAATTGCCACATATAATGATTTCTTACCATCTTGATCACATTCCTCTGGCTACTCCCCATTTTGTCAATGTTGTTCCCAGAACTGCACAGAGATTTGGTATGACCAGGGCACCCAGTCATCTGATTCTGAACTAAATGCCTCAACTCATTGTGTCCAGAGATTCCATTAGAGCCATCAAATCTTTTTTCAAACAAGAACTTTATTGGGGTAAAGAAAAAGAGAAAAGATGGCCATTTTTCCAGTCCCTTGATTAAGGCATAATGACTATTCCTTGCACGTGGATGTAGATTTTCCAGTGATTTATCTAAGCAGTTCAAGGATAATAATAAAGCTAGCATTTTTATAACACTTTTAAGGTTTACAAGTATGTTACTATTCTCACAACCACTCTCTGAGATAGGTAGATATTATTATTGTCCCTGTTTTTTTAGTTGAGGAAAGTGAGACACACAGAGGTTAAGCTGAAAGTTAAGTAACATAGCTAGCAAGTATCTGAGGTCAAATTTGAATTCTGGTCTTCCTGATTCCAAGCACAGAACATTATCTACTACACTATGACCTGTACAAAGGTGCCATAATTAATTTGCAATGTCACTGTTTTAGAAAGAGAAATTAAGAGAATGAGAATGGCATTGTTTAAAGTAAAAATCTGTTTATGGCAATTTAGGATAACAAATGTCACAAAACCTATGGAACTTTCAAAGCATCTTGATTTTTTCATTGTTCTTGAACCATTTATATGCAGATGATACATGTTCCAAACATGTCCTAAAATCAGTAGCAAGAATAATTGATTTTTTTAGCAGAGGAAAGTCAAAGGATGAAATGAGAGAATATGCGAATAAAACACAGCTTTTTAAAAGTCTTTGTTATAAAACTAATTCTGAAACTATTTCTTCTACTGTGGTAGTATGAACTCTTATCTACCTCTGTGAATATCTGTGTCAAAGCAATAAGTTCCTTCCCCATGCAAAAAATGACATTAAGCTAAGTTTTTATGAAAGACTGGATTACAAATATTCTTCTATTAGGTTTTGCTTCTCCTTGACAATGAGAAATTATCTATAAAACCCAATAGATGGAAAGAGCACTGGTTCTGGGGTTAGAAGACCTGAGTTCAAATCCTCCTCTGTCTCATATTAACTTTGTTACTCATACAAGTCACTAATCTTCCTAGGCTTCAATTTCATCAACTATAAAATGAAGGGGTTAAATAAAATAATCCCTCATGGATTTTTTAGATCTAAATTTATGATCATATAAAATTTTACAACTATCCTAGAAATTCACTATGGCAATATCTTTGGGGTCCATGGCATGGACCTATCTTAAAGAGATATGTGGGTGAGATGTAAGATAGACCTAACATGCAGATTAGTGTTAAAACAAGGCTCCAATAGGTTTGTTGTTAGTTTATTCAACTAAATCTCAGCTTCTCTTTTATGAAGAATTTAGGGAGAGAAGGGAGGGGAAACTTCAATGGATATTTTGCTATTTAATTCACTTAAAAATTGTAGAACTACTAGTTTTGCAAGAAATAAAGCCAAACTTTTTTATTTTTTAGATGAGGAAACTGAGGCAGACAGAGGTTAAGTAAGTTTGCCAAGGGTCACAGGAGGCTGTGTGAGGCTAAATGATGATGATAATAATAATATTTATATAGCATTTATTCAGTGCTAGGCTAATCACTATATAATCATTATATCATCTGATCCTCACTATAACCCTGGGAGTTAGGTTGTATTATCCCCTTTTACAGATGAGTAAATGGAGGAAGAGGTTAAGTGACTTAACCAAGGTCACATACATAGTAAGTATCTGAGGTTGGATGTGTACTCAGGTCTTCCTGACTCGAGTCTAACACTCTCTCAAGCCACTCTACCCCTGGAAGTTTTTAGGTCCAAAACTACTTCTCAGTAATTCTTTCAATGAATAGCTACAAACAGACCCAGATGGGGGAAAGCTTTTCCCTTTCATTCTCCTTCAATCAAAGGGCAGTCTGGATCTTCTGCAAGTCCTGGAACTAATGAAATATTTAACTCCTCTGAAATGCACTTAGTATAATTCTTCTAATGATGTAGGAATTTATTACCTGGGGTTTCCACTCGGCGGTAGTGATATGGGTTAATGCACACTTCTTTCTGCTTTGAACCAAATGGAAATTCACAGCATTCAAGTGGTTTTAATTCATGGTGAGACTGTAGATCTGGCCAGCGCCATACCCTGCAGTATATCACATGGGGTAGACCCTTTCGGTGGGACACCTGCAGCCTTCCATCTAGGGATCGTGGTATGGTGACACATTTACTGGGCTGGCCTGGGCAGCTCAGAGCCCTCTCTAGTTCTTCCATAGCTCCCTTCTTCTTCTTTAGTTTCTTCACCAGAGAGTCAACAGCCTTCTCAGCCCACTTTTCCTCTTCATCTCCCTGTTTCCAGCCAAGCAGTCTTTTTACTGCTGGGCTAGTGAAGGAGAACAGAGAGCTAATAGGGGTGCTGGAGTGCATAAGAGGCAGATGGAAAATGGTAGGTTCAGGCAGAAACAAAAGATTTCCCTTCTCTGACTAAAGATCGAAGAAAGTGTCATTCGAGTAATCTCAAGGACTATCCACATATACAGCTGCTTCCTTGTTTCTGGGAGCAGATGGGAGAGATTCTGGTTGGGAAGGATGTTGTCTTTTTCCCAAAAATCTGAAAATGCCGGTTGAACCTGAAAAACAAAGAGAATATAATAAGAAAAATCAAAATGATTGTGCTTAAAGGAATAATGAACTGGAGGAATTCCATGTGAACTGTAACGACCTCCAGGAACTGATGCAGAGTGAAAGGAGCAAAACCAGGAGAACATTGTACACAGAGACTGATACACTGTGGTACAATCAAATGTAATGGACTTCTCTACTAGCAACAATACAATGATCTGGGACAATTCTGAGGGACTTATGAGAAAGAACACTGTCCACATCCAGAGAAAGAACTGTGGGAATAGAAACGCAGAAGAAAAACATATGATTGATCACATGGTTCAGTGGGGATATGATTGGAGATGTAAACTCTAAATGATCACTCTATTGCAAATAGTAATAATATGGAAAAGGTTTTGAACAATGACACAAGTATAACACAGTGCTTGTTGGCTCTGGGAGGGGAGAAGGGTGGGAAAGAACATGGATCATGTAACCATGGAAAAATATTCTTCATTAATTAATTAACTGAATGTATTTTTTAGAAATGATGGTCTCAAAGATGACAAATGGGGAGAATTCAGGAACCTTTACCATTTATGTGTAAGACCTACCTTCCTTATAGATTTCGGGATAATTTACTCCCCAAAATGAAAAATTTAAGTCCTGGCTGCTTATACACAGAAAAACTCCTTTTCAAGTGACCAAAAGAGCTCGACCATCTCATTTACATTCCCAATATTGATTTAACTGGAATGCCTCAGTGGAAATCTCACCCTGGAACTTCCCTCCGTGCCTTGGGGCTTCTTCCCCCTGAGGAATTCATCAACTTCCTCCCAGATGTGTTTCAAACTTTCTAAACTTCAATATCATGACCTGATATTTTTTTTCTCCTGGTCCCTCCCATTTGCTTTTCAGCCTCTTTTTGTTTGTTGACTTCTCACATTAGAATGTAAGTTACTGGGGGGCAGCTGGGTAGCTCAGTGGATTGAGAGTCAGGCTTAGAGACGGGACGTCCTAGGTTCAAATCCGGCCTCAGTCACTTCCCAGCTGTGTGACCCTGGGCAAGTCACTTGACCCCCATTGCCCACCCTTACCACTCTTCCACCTATGAGCCAATACACAGAAGTTAAGGGTTAAAAAAAAAGAGAATGTAAGTTACTTGAGGGCAAGCACTATCTTCCTTTTTGCTTGTATTTATGTCTAGGGCACTTAGCACAATGTCTAATAATAATAAATAATATAGGCAGCTAGGTGTCACAGTGGTTAGAGCCCTGGGCCTGGGGTCAGAATTTCCTGAGTTCAAATCCAGCCTTAGACACAGCTAATTGCATGACCTTGGACAAATCACTTACCCTCTGTCTGTTTCCCTGTTTTAAATATATAGATAGTAATATCACCTACCTCCCAAAGATGTTGTGAGAATTAAATGAAATAATAACTGCAAAGTGCTTAGCATAGTGCCTTGCACATAGTAAGTACTATATAAATATTTAATATCTATTTAACTATATATAAAAATAATATATGTGTAATTAATAATAATAAGCATATATTGCTTTGCCTTGCCTGCATATGTCTTTTCTCCAACTTGAATTAAAAGAAAGAGGAACATACAATTACTAGGAATATACATATTCATTATCTTTTATCCCATTTATTACAGGCCAAATTCTTAAATTCTTTAAATGTAATTGCTTTTTTTGCTCTCTTTTTTTGCCCTTAATAAGTGAGTCAGTCAGTAAATCAGTCAACATTACTATAGTTTCATTAAATGTGTGCAGCCCTGCAGAGAAACCCAAAAGAAATTTAACCCAGTTTCTGGCTTTATGGACTCACAATTCAGAATACAAACAATTCAGATAAGACATAAGATAATCATAAAGCAACATGCAAATAAGAAAAAGTGAACACAGTAGCAAAAGAGAAAGCCAGAGCCTAAGAGAACCCTTTATATATCTCAGGGGCTTAATAAATGCTCTTGAATTTGGTGAATCAGGACTGTGGCAAGACAGGGCAGAGGAAGGAGCAGCTGACTGAGTTATTCAACATTAGATGTCACATCACTTTACTTCAGCTTTCGGGTTTCTCAGAGCAAGTTCAAATAAAAAGTTTAAAAGGTTTGACTTCTTACAGGTTGAGGGCATACTGGAAGTAAGAGTAAGCAAATGCGTGGTTTTCCTCAGAAAGGGTAAGCTTCTTGGAGAGGGGGAGTATCCACAAAAGCTTGAGTGAAATAACCCCCTGAGAAGATATTGCTTTTTTCCTGAGGAAAAGAATTTTCTGGATTTCCCCTCATAAGCAAAGTATGAGCAGTCTATGCATCTGATATATGCCTGGCATCGTATTAAGCAGAGAGGATACAAAGACAAACCGAAAGTCTCTGTTCTCAAGAAGGTCACAGTCTAAAGGGGGAGAGGACATGAAAGCAACTGTGTACAAACAAGACAAAGACAGGATCAATTTAAGGCACTAACATGAAGAGGGACCAGAAAAACTTCTCATAGAAGATGGAATTTTAGCTGTGACTTGAAGGAACAAGGAAACCAGGAGGCAAAGATAAGGAGGAAGAAGATTCTAGTCAGGAGAAACAGCTGTAATAGATAGGTTGGCTGTAAGAAGAATATGCTTGAACATAACCTTCAAGAATCTTGTGCTGGATGTATTGAAATCATCTGTAATTCTTCTAGCTGCTGAAGAGACAGTATTGGGGGCAATACTAAGTGACTCGGTAGAATGAGAGCGAGGTCTGGAGATGGGAGGTCCTGAGTTCAAATTTGGCCTCAGATACTTCCTCACTGTGTGACCCTGGACAAGTCACTAAACCTCAAATGACTAGCCATTACTGCTCTTTTGCCTTGGAACTGATACTTATATGGATTCTGAAAGAAAGGAATTTGGACAAAATGCAAAGTGGCAGAATAAAGATAGAGGAGTTTGCTGAATTGCAGAAGACAGAATGTGCAGGAGGGAAACTCAGAATTCTCAGAGAGGGTTCTGAGGAGAGGTTAACTGTCAGATTGGAGGAGGGAGTGATAGAAAGTAAGGGTTATTTTTTAAGATATTTTATTTTCCCAATTGCATGCAATAACCATTTCCATGTATGTTTTCTGAAGTTATTAGATCCAAATTGTTTCCTTCTCTCCCATCCCTCCCCTCTCCTTGAGCTCGTAAGAAATTTATCTGGATTATACATTATCACACAAAACATATTTCCATACTGTTCATTGTTGTAAGAGAATATGAATATAAAACCAAAACCCCAAAATAAAAACATAAAAAATAGTATGCTTTAATCTGCATTCCAACCCCAATAGTTCTTTCTCTGGAGGCAAATAGGATTCTTTGTCATAAGAGGAAGGTAAGAGTTTTTAAAAAAAGGCAAATGGCATGAAGCAAAAAGATCAATAGGCTGGAAGTTAGCAGCGTGAGATTCTAGCTGTGCCTCTGGCGCTTACCAGGTATGTCACCCTCACTGGTCTCAGCTTCTTCATCTGTAGGAGAAAGCTGGGCTAGATCCTGAATTCTTAACCAGGAGTCTATGAACTCCAAATGTTCGTTTTAACATTTGGAGAATTCTATTTCATTATAATTTCCTTCCATTGTAATCTTATCCATTTGAAAACATTATTCAGAAAAGGAGTCCATAGCTTCACCAGACTGCTCAGAGAGTTCCAAGATAAAGAAAAATTTCAGAATCACAAGACTGGAGTACATTTAGGGTCCTTATAGCTATAAAAGTCTGTGATTCTTCTTACATACCTTAAATCACAAAAAATCCTATTGACTTTTCTTTCAAAGTGCCTCCAAGTCAGTCCTTTCTCATTTCAGTTTCCAAAATCTTGCAACAAGCCTTTATCACTTCATATCTGAATTATTATAATCTCTCCTGACTAGCCCACTCTCTTTGGCACACTGCTACCCAAAACTGCTTTCATTGTGTCATCATCCTATTCAATAAATTTTAATGGATTTCGATAGTCCAGCAAAGTCCATACCAATTTGCCCAAGCCTTGAAGACCCTCCACAACATGTCCTCATCTCCACCTACTCTCCAACACCAGCTACCCTCTCCTCTAATAAGGATAGTCTCTTTGACTTTCCTCCACAGTTAATGTTCTTCCTGCCTTCAAATATTTGCTGTTACTTTCCCTCCTACCTCCAATGCCTTCTTCTTTTGCATATAAAACCTCTGGCTTTTTTTTTAAATACTTTCTGTCTTATAATCAATACTAAGGATTGGTTCCAAGGCAGAAAAGCAATGTGGGCTAAGTAATTGGGGTTAAGTGACTTATGCAGGGTGGCACAGCCAGGAAGTGTCTGAGGCCACATAGGAAACCCAGAAACCCACATCTCCAGACCTGGTTCTTAATGCACTGAGCCACCTACCTGCCCCTCCCCTGGCTTTTAAAATCCTTCACCACCTGGCTCATTCCTACCTTTCCAGTGTACTTACATTTTACTATTCAACATGAATGGCTCCTTGCTCTTCTTGTCACGTGGGCCACTCCATTTCCTGACTCCATTCCTTTTCATGACTGTCTCACCTGGAAAGCTATTTTTCCTCATTTCTGCCCCCTGATTTCCCGCAGGACTCTGCTCAAATCCTACCTTCTACAAGAAGTCTTTGCTGTTGTTCCTGACAGAATAACTGGCTATTTCAAACCTCACATCTTCCCTAAATACTCTAGCCTAACATAATCTCTTATTTCTCTGAAGTCCTATAACACTTCTTATAGGTACCTAAATATAGATATATAATTATATACACACACCTCATAATCATGTAATTTATGTGTTTTGTTGATGGTTTTGGGGAAAGCCCAGAAGGATAAACTCTCTCTACCAATGCAGAGTCTTAGAGAGTCAGGGGTGGGGATGGTGGGTAAAGGGGCTGGCCACTGAGAAACTAAATGTCTTGCCAAGGATGATACAAGTAGTAAGCATCTCATTCCACCAAAATTGCTCTCTCCAAAGGTTACCAAGTCAGTAGCCTCTTCTCACTGATCGCTCTGCAACCTTTCACACTGATTCACTCTCTTCTCGTTACTCTCTTCTATCTTGAGTTTTTAGGACACCACTCTCTCTGGTTTTCCTCCTATCTATGTGGTCCCTCCTTCTCATTCTCCTTTGCTAGATCACTCTTCAGATCATGCCCTCTAGCCTTATATCCCAAGGGTTCTATCTCAGTGCCCTCTTCTTTTCTCCCTCCACACTACTTCATTTAGTGACCTCATCAGCTCCCAGGGATTTAATTGTCATCTCTATGCTAATGCAATATATCCACAAGGATTATTCACTATGACCAGTTAGGATTTATAACAGGAATGCAAAGCTGGTTTAATATAAGGAAAACTAGCAGCATAAATGACCATATCAATAATCAAACTAACATATATCCCAAATAACATTCAAAATCACTAAAATAAGGAGTTTAACAGTTATTTACAATGGAAAAACAAATGGATAAAAAAATAGCTTATGCTCAGTTTACAATGCAATTAGATCAACAATCTATATAACTGATCTAATATACATGCATCTTGGACAGACATTGTAAGATAGACTATGAACTGAGCTCAGAAATGAATAGGAGTGGGGTGGATTGGTTTTGACAATGTTTTGAATAACTCCAACTTTCTCCCTAAAACAAAGGACCATTTTTTCAAAGGACCATCTTTTTAACAATACTCTTCCAATAATGCTGCATTGTTACAATTCATAGAATAACACAATCTACAAAATAATTAAACTTTGATAAGAAGCCAAGAGCAATGAAGAGGAATGTGATGAGTGTAAGCAGACTACAGCATGACATAAAGGATATATAACCAAAAGCATATATGGATAGAAAAGGAGATGGGCCATTCGAGCTGTAATAATAAGGAATAACTATGGGTTCGCTCTAATGGTATCCTTTGTTAGGATTAAAATATTTCAAGAAACTGGTTTTTGGGTAAGAATATCAATTTATTGATTAGGATAGCAAATAACCAACGGATTGATAGGTCAATGGCCTCCTTGATGACCAGAGAAGGTTCTTTAGGCAAATCTACAAATATATTTTTAGGAATTCATTATTCAACCCCTCCTTTGAAAATCTCAAGGCATCTCTAATTGGAAAATAGCTATTTAGGGGGTCATCCATCAAATCTTCACCCCTTCTCTACCTATAGGTTATGGGAGTCAGATAGACCAGGAAAGAATCATTGTCTCCTTTGCCTAACAAGATTTTATTAAAAGGAAAGAATTCATTGTAATTCCTAAGAACAAAGGAAACACAAAAGTCCATGGTCTAGTTAGAGCCAGTGATCCAAGACACAAACACAAGAATTCTTTCTAATATACGGGAATTCTTTCTAATCCAAGCCCCTGAAGCAGTCTATAAAAAATAAATTCTTACACCATGCAATGTCAAGAAACATATAGGATGTACTTTGTACTTTGAATGTACCCACTGTGAGGGACTCACAGAAAGACATGAAGAACAGGTTCACAGGTTAAAAAGTTACAGATAGATTACAATCTATACTACTGGAAAGAATACCTGTCAATGAGCTCATAAATCTATGGAAGTATCAAAAAATATGATATAGTTAATGCATAGATTGAACTCTGAATTCTGATTTTTTCCTTTTCCATTATTTTAAGATAGATTTTTCACATTTCTTTTTATTCCCCACACTTATTAATAATAGCAACATGATAAACCTTTACATTAATGTGGCAAAGTCTAGCTATTCCCCTATATTATTGTTCCATTCCTATCTGAGGTTATTATGAAAAATGTGGCTATAAATTTTTTTACAAAGAGTCCTTATTTTCTTTTTAATTACTTCCTTGGGGCATATTTTCAATAATGAGTTAATTACGTTAAATAGTCCAGTCAATTTTATTAGTCTTGTTTTCCAGACCTCTCTTCAGGAAGATTGAAGCTGTGTACAAAGCTCCTAGCAATATATGAGTATACCTATTCCCCACCCCAAACCAAATTTAATTTTCTCAAGATCAAGCTACATTTCCTCTCCTATAAAATCACTGGCTTAACAAAACCTCTGCCCTCTTCCAGAGTATACAAACTTCATTAATGTTAGCCTGATACCATTTCAGAAGCTGACTCATTTAAGTATCTTGGAATCAAGTAGCTTATTACCTCCAAAATTCATTTGTTTCATAAACAACGAAACTTTAGATCCTTGGAAGGCAAAATAAGCATTTCTGAGCCCAATTATTTAAACTGTTATTTAAATAAAATTATTATTATTATGACTGTCCCTTTTCTATCATAAAGTCTGTCCACAGTCTGCTTCCTGTGAGCATGTAGCAAAAATACAGCACTTCATTCTTCTCCTGGAATCTCAACCTTAACAATAAGCTCAAAAAGTGAGCAAAACAACCTCACATTTTCATGTTTTTAAATAAACCAGACCACTTGAAAGGCAAGCAAGACTGGCCACATGCTTTAGAGCAGATGCCATAAAGACATTATTCTATGCAAAAATATAATTTGCTGGAGCCAAATAAACATTTGGTAAATAAGAGCCTTTTAATCCTAATGGTTGGTTTAAATCCAATACAGAAGAATAGTTGGTAAAAGTTATTTCTACTTGTTTGGCACCTTTAAGGGAGTGAGTTGGTGCTCTCAATCCCAATCCTAACAGATGTTCTAAATGGTATGCTGCTTGGCTGCACATGAAAGCAATAAGTAGTTCTACCTACTTTTGAATGGCATTATCTTTGTGATTGTGACACAGAAAGTCTACCAACTTTTCCTACACACACATACACACGCACACACACACACACACACTAGCTCTAATGTACATAAATTATAGGATTACAGAATTAAGAGCTATAAAAGCCCTAAGTGCTCACTCTCTCTCTCTCTCTCTCTCTCTCTCTCTCTCTCGCTCTCTCTCTCTCGCTCTTTCACATTTTCATCTATTTTACAGTTGAAGAAACTGAGGTCCAGAGAAGTAATGATTTCCTCAAGGTTATATAGTTTATAAACAACTGAAACAGTATTCAAACCCCTATCCTCTAAATAAAAAATCCATCATTCTTTGAGATATATCACATTGCCTCACTTACCTTAAGAGCCAAAAGAGGACTGTTCACAAATATAAAACGTAAGTTTTCAAAAATACTGAAGCTGTATCAAATTGGATCCATAGCATAACCAAAAATAAGATGACCTCTATTTATCCAGTAACAACAAACTGATGATTTAGCTAAGTAGTATAATGAACACTGATTGGTAATATATATATTTCATTTTAATAAAAACAAACCATTTTCTAAAGCATTTATCAAAACCTTTTAATCAGTACCTATTTGCATACCAATTATCATTACAATAATTACATGTTTAAGCAATTCGTTTTAATTAAAATAGTCCCAAATAGAAGCATTGCTAACTGGCAAAATTTATAGTTATCAACAACACATTCATCAATATATTATAATAGGTACTTATTAACTCTTATTATTAATTCTAGATTTCTTGAAATTAGGCGGATAACCCTATAATATGTGCCTTGGTTGGTCAGTCAAAAAATATTTATTTAGTGCCTATTAAATACTACTAAGCACTGGGGTAGAAGCATCCAAGTTCAAAAGAAAGGTAAAAGACAGCTCCCCTCCACCCCCCACTCCCCACCCCAACTCTCAAAGAACTCACAGTTTAATGGGGGGAGACAACATGCTAACCACTACATAAAAAGAAACAAGGATACAGGATAAATTGGAAATAATCAACAAAGGGAAGGTTCTGGAATTCATAGAGCTCAGAGAAGTTTTCCTGTGGAAGATGGGATTTTAGCTGGGACTTGAATGAAGCCAGAGAAGCCAAGAGAAAGAGAGGAAGTAAAACTTCTGAAATATACTGATGGTATGAGGGTGAAGAAGTCACTTTTTCTTTCAACATACCAGGCAACTCTCTAGGGATATAAGTTGCAAAACATTGAGGATGTGCTTTGGGTTAGCGATTCTCAAATTTCTTAAAACTCTTTAATATTCTTAAAAATCATTGAGAATCCCAAAGACCTTTTTTTAATGTGTATTATATCTGTCAATATTTATTTTATTAGAAATATTTTATTTAGAACTGATATACTTTAAAATAATAAACTTTATACAATATAGATAACTTTTATGAAAAAATAATTTTCTGAAACAAAAAATTTATGAGGAGATGGCATGATTTTACACATTTTTGTAAACCTCTAATGTATAATTTATTTACAAACAGCTAGATTTTCATATCTGCTCCTGCATTCAATTTGGTGTGATATGTTGAATTGGTTAGAGTATATGAAGTATATATAATGAAGATATATAATTGGAAGACAGAGAAGTACTGTATTTTAATAGACAAATTATATATTGCTAGGTAGGCCTCTATTAATGAAAACAATGCATCCCACAAATGTTCACATGTATTCAAATTCTTACTTATTGAAGTTATAATTATGTACATAGGGCAACTGATTCCAGTCCTATGGAAATACGCAGCATGAATTCAAATAATGAGACATAGGATTCATTATTGCACTTATCAGGGACCAAGCTGGATTATTATGAAAATAGTATTAACCTCTCAGACCCTCTGAAAGGATTTAAGAACTCCTGATAACAGAAATTTTCTCATTAGGAATTCTCTATATCAGGGAAATTACAGACCTATATTTAAAGGCTTTGATTACTCTATTTTGTAAATATTCTATATATTTTATGTATGACATACATGACATAGAATGTGTAAGTTGTATGGATATAATTTATTATTGAATAGATTAAACTAACAAATTTTAACAGTGTTTAAAATTAAGACTATTTTAAGGGGCAAAGTCCTACTGAGTCATAGAAAAGTGACAGGAGTACCCACATCAATGAAATTACAGGTGGTCTGGAGTTTTAAATGGTTATATTTACAACACAGAATTGGAAAAGAATAAGACATTGAGGTTTTCTCTTAATTTAAACTTTCTCCTCTAATAATCAGTTAATTGGGTTTTACTATCCTTTTCAATTCTATTATGAAAGACTCTAGCATAAACAAGATCGTGTAGTTTTTTATTATGGAAAACAAGGGAAATGCAGATCAAATTAGGCCCGTGACTTCATATTTGGGGAAAGAGAAGAAATCAGTTTGGTATAATTGAAATAACATTGAATTTGAAGTCAAAAGAAGGAGTTCAGCTCCCTGTTCTGCTATTTATTTAGGTAAGTTGTTTGACCTCCCTGACACTCAGCTGTGTTTCCTTGTAAAACAAAGATGTTAGACTAAATGATCTCTAAAATCTCTTTGAATTTTAAATCCCATTAAGCCCACAATTCTATAATTGTATACAAAGATTTTCACACACCTATAAAGTAGTTAGCATCCTGTATACCTGTTTTCCAATTAGACCCTAGTTGTAAGGTGATCTCTCTATGACTCTCCTGCCCTAACTCCAGCTTGGCAAAACCTATATTATTAGAGACAAGAGGAAGGAAAAGAAAAAGCCAGTAAGTAGCTAAAGAGAAAGGGTGGGATTACTTCTTTTAAAAATTGACAATTTTCATTGGAAATTATTAGCGACTAAGAAAATGATATGGAACAAAAACATTTTGTATCATCTATTTTAAGTAATAGAGGGAATAAATAAAAGTAGAACTCACCTTCAAAATTCTCATTAATATTAACACTAGCCACGTTACCTAAAGATTTCCTGAACCATATTATTATTGTTGTTTAGTCATTTCAGTTACATCTAACTCTTCATGACCTCATTTGGGGTTTTCTTGCAAAGATTCTAGAGTGATTTGCCATTTTCTTCTCCAACTCATTTAAAGATAAGGAAACTGAGGCTAAAACTGACTTGCCCAGGGTTATATATCTGAGGCCAAATTTGAACTCAGGTCTTCCTGATTCCAGGCCCAGCACTATAGGATAGAACAATTCTTTATAGTCATATTCATTCGTTGGTGCATTTGTAGATGTTTAATTTACCAAAAATTTAACTGGATGGTGAACTCTCCAGTACTGAATTAAAAGTCTTGGTGAATAGGAATAGGGACTCAAAAGAATATGCTTAGGGACAGGTAGGTGGTTCAGTAGATAGAGAGGTATGTCTGGAGACGGAAGGTCCTGGGTTCAAATTTGACCTTGGAGGTATCTAGCTGTGTGACTATGGGCCAGTCACCATTTAACCCCCATTGCCTAGCCCTCACTGCTCTTCTACCTTAGAACTGATACTTAGTATAGATTCTAAGACAGGAGGTGAGGAATTTTTTTAAGAATATATTTAATTTCAGTAATGAAAAAGGTAGAACAGAGGGGAAAAATGTGAAAAAAATATACATATATATTTCCTACCCATCAGTAATAACAACTTGTGTGAAGCATTCAACCTTAGGAGTATGAAAGCATTATTTTTTAGCTAAAACTTAAACTATGTCTCATCCACAAAAAAAAAAAAAACCTTTTTGATATTTCCCATTGGGAAAAGGTATAAATAATTAAAAACAAAAGCTAAAGTCTTGGGAAAAGAGATGAAAAGTGATAAACAAATATAATTCTAGTTTAGTTGAGATAATTGCTTTCCCTACCCCCTGAAATGATTAGTGCTGTGACCCACGTAAGTTAGAGCAGTATAGTTTCTCAGCACAGAGGAAGCCCTTTCAGTCTTTGTAGGGTATTAAGGAAGGGTTTGAATAGTTTCAGTCAAAGAGTAACCAATTGTCTCTTGTCCTAGAATAGTAACCCTACACTGGGATTGTTTTTTGAGCCTGGATCTTCCTTTCTCACCCAGGCTGGAAGTTCACTGACCACTCAAAGGCTCAACTCCTCCCAAAACTGATCAGCATGGAAACTTTGACTTGTTCCACATTTCTGATGTAGGTCAGTTCATCACTCCTTAGGCAATCTGGTTTCCCTACTCCTCACCTCCCCAGGGGCTCACCATTTTGGTAAAGGACTTACTGTGGATACCTGATTTGTTTTAGCCTTACTACATCTTGGAACACCTGAACTCAAGTGATCTATCAGTCTCGTTTTCCCTAGTAAGAGGGAGACAGATATGGGCAATTATGCATAACCCCAAACTAGTTTTAACATAATGTGGCTTTTTCCTTATTCAGGATTCCTATGTTACCTCAAAAATTGTCCCAATTGAAAGATTTATCCAAAGGCATAAGGTAGAAGGGAGACCTGGCAGCTAAAATGGTTTGAATGTTTCTCTTCAATGTAGAAATGCTTGGATTTAGAATATTTTAAAATAAATTTAAAGTTATTTCTGGCATACTTGTGCCTAAAATGCAGACTAGAATATTAATATTCTTTCTTTAATGGGAGCAAGAAACCTCTGAAAAAAAAGCAAGCCCTGAGCTGTTTTAATTCCAGATGAGAGAAGAATATAGACATAGGTGAGAAAGAAGAGGACACAGAGATTATTTCCCTCACCACCCACAGACGCATATGATTCTGTAACCTTTGACTATCTCAAGTAAAATCTGGCAAGGTTTTAAAAAATAGTTTATTTTCCCAGTTACATGTAATAATTTTCAACATGTTTTCCAAAATTATAAGAGCCAAATTGTTTCCCTCTCCCCCCTTCCTCCTCCTCTTCTGGAGATGGTAAGCAATTTGATCTAGGTTATACATGTGTGGTTATGCAAAACATATTTCCATATTGGTCATTGTTGTAAGAGAATACGAATATAAAACCAAAACCTCCAAATAAAAATACAAATTTAAATGAAGAACAGTATGCTTTGATCTGCATTCAGACTCCCAACGATTTTTTCTCTGGAGGCGAATAGCATTCTTTGTCAAAAGTAGGCTGGCAAATTTAGAGTAAACATAGGCAAATAATGTTCAAACTCTATCAAGAGATCAGGCAGGAGCATTTAATTGCCACAAAATAGCTAAGTAAGAGAAAAATCAAGCAACAAATCTCCCAGGCTCCCAAAGGGTGATTACAGGGAACACTCTTTAAACCACTTACTCCCCCACGTGATTGCATCATGACTAGAACACCACTCACTGTATCTCCTGGAATCCTGCTGTGCCCCTTGCTGCTTCTTGACTCTATCTCTCACATCTCTTCTAGCATGGTTCCAGAGACTCCCTAAACCATTTATGCTCCCCTCTAACACCACACTAGCCCACTGTTCTGTCTCTAAAGAAGCCATTCACTAAAGCAGCTAATGTACTGGCATCCCCTCTAAAGCAGCTTCTCAGCCATGCTGCTGCTGCTGCTGCTGCTGCTGCTGCTGCTGCGATCAGCTGAAGGTTCTTCTTTTTCCCTGAAGTGTCACTGCTGTCCAGTGGAACTGACCTGGGCTAAGTTCCCTTAGGTACTAATCAACCCATTGGCAATTCTTGGTTAGTAAGGTAATTGATCACTTAGTCAGCTATCTAGACTCTTTCTTAACTCACTGATTTCTCATCAGAAAGACTCCCACCCAAAGCCTTCACTTCCAGCTCCACTGGGAGATGGGAATACAGTAGCACATGAATTCTTTTCTGATCCCATCATTCTCCTGATAGCTCATGCTTGATCTATGCAAATTGTCTTGAGGTTTCCAGAGCTACCAGGAGACACCTAGTAACATTGCAGAGGGCATAGCCGTGGACCTTTGCCCTGCACGCCTGCTGCCTCTGAAGGTGCCCCTATCTTCTTATCACTTTTTACTGACAGTGAACCGTGCCCCACTCCTAGCCACGAAAGCATTAAGCTACGTTTCTTGAGGGCTTATGCTCTTTTTCATCTAACACAGGCACTTGTACGTTATTAGGTACTTTAAGAGGTTTGTTGGATGCTAAATAAATAGGGTACACAGAGAAGAATATCTTATTCTTTCATATACATTAGTGAAAAAAAGGGGTAAGGTTAGCCTGATACTGCAACCTACGATGGAGGACTTTCCAACACCGTGTATCCTGAGGCAGAGGAGGACAAATACTGACTCAGAGTATATGTGTATAGTAAGAAAATGTGGTTCAGTCAGACAGGTGCATAGAGTCATTTATCTCCACAGGCATCAGGGGAGATTAGCTACACAGATCAGAAAGATATTCATTCATTTCTCCCACAGGGTAATCAACCTGTGTACAGGTTGCTGCAGTTGTGACATGCTCAGCTAGTACCATCAGTAAGAGTAAAGGAATATGTGGAAGTGCCCTCCTAAGCCTAAAAGAAGACATAATGTTTTATCTCCCAAGATGATGGCTTGATATTTCAATTGACCACACACACTGACCATGCAGTTGACAGTTGTATTTCATCTATCTAGATGTCATTGCTCAAAAAAAAACTCATATATTTAGAACACAGTCAAGAACCAGAAAGTAGCATTAAAGGTTGCTGATCAAACTATTAAAGATGCCACAAAGTTCATGCACTAAAGTTTATTCATTTTATTTCTTCAGAGAATCCCTCAGGGCCCAACTTAGAGACTATTTATTCTTAATTTAGAAACAGTTATAACAATATTTATCTGGTTTCCTAGCCAACAACAGATTAGAAGCAGCAAATTATATTAGCAAGGAGGAGAGTTCACTGCACACAGTTATAGAGTTAAACAAGTAATGACAGCAAAACAGATCACCTATTAAAAACATAACAATTCTGTGGCCATTTAGTATGGAGCAAATAGTTCCATGCATCACTATCACAGAACAATAACTACTGATTCCAAGGCATTAAAAATGTTACATTATATTCATTGAAGAAAGGATCATATAAGATAAAATGGAAATTTTTGATTACATAAAAATGAAAAGTTTTGCACAAACAAAATCAAGATAGGAACAAATCTTCAATCATTTCATTATTTACTATTCAATCAACATTTGTTGAATACCCACTAAGTACCAGGCACTGTGTTGAGCACTGGGAATACAAAGAAAGGTAAAAGACATTCGTTGTGATGGCCTTAAACAGTGCCCAAGCCAATTATCCAGTGAGGGGCTGTATGTATGTTCAACTGTTACATGTACATGTTGTCTCCCAGAAAAGATGATAATTTCCTTTAAGGTAGAGACTCTCTCATTTCTGCCTTTGTATATTCAGTACCAAGTATAGTGTATCAGGCACTTTATAAATGGTTGTTGATTGAGGGTCCTTATTTAATTGGCAGTTTTAAAACGTTATAGCCAAAGAAGGAATATCAGGCTATCTGGATAGAAATAACCTAGCCCATTTGCTGGAATTGAACTATTTGTATTTCTAGTTTACATGTATTTCACTAACTAAAAAATGTATCATGCCAATCTTATCATTTTATGATTTTTGCTGGGTGCTGAAGAATACAATTGTTTGACTGTAACAAATTAAGTTAGTTTCTGTTAACCTTATCTCATTAAACCTTCTGCCCATCAGAACAAAAACATTTTTTAAAAAACTTTTAAGAATTTTACAACTGTTCCAACTTTTTGTGAGCTCTACAGTATTAAATTACAACTTGTAGTCAATGAGTCATTTTTTAAAATGTTCCCAGTGTATCCTGACAGCAGATAAGCTCTATTAGTCTAAATATCAGATTATATACACGAAGAACAGTTCAGCTCAAATGTGGGAAAAGGATATTTCTTTTTATTTTTAAAAGAGTCTGTAAAGATGTTTTTGTAGTTAACTATCTAGCTATTCAGCTCTCCCACATACAAAAGATGACAAGTTGGTTTAAATGAATGTAGGAACAACCAAGGAGCCCTTATGTAAGCACAGTAAGGAAGAATGGGGCACTTCAGGGCACCATGGTAGAGGAAGGCACAGATGGCACCTTTCAAAGCTTATAAAACAACAATAATAATGTTTATATAGTGATTTAACGTTTGAAAAGCACTTAAATATTATTTCATTTTTATTCTCATAGCATAAGGAGGTGGATGTTATTATTATCCCCATTATACAAAGGAGGAAGACAGAGGCTAAATAACTTGCCCAGGACCCCTCAGCTAGTAAATATTTCCTAGGAGTATATTCCTGTGGCTCTGGGGCTATGGAAGAAAACTGAAACAAATGCACACTTACTGCACTGTCACTTACACTATGGTATTTAGAGGGGTTAGTCATTCAGTTAGCTATCAGTTAAGTTCCTACAATGCACCAGGTATGATGCTAAGCTCTGGAGAAACAAAGAAAAGCAAAAAAAAAAAAAAAAAAATCAGTCAGTGCTCTCAAGGAATTCACAGTCCAATGGTGGAGACAACATGCAAATAACTATGTACAAACAAGATATTCACATGATAAATGAGATAATCAACAGAGAAAAGGCACTAGAATTGAGAGGGATCAGAAAAAGTTTAGCCTATAAGTAAACGGTGGTGAGAAGGACATGGTAAGAATGGACAGTTGAAGATGAGGAATGATAAATCATAAGTGTCTTCAGTATTCTCTTCACTTGTGACAAATTAATTAATAAGGATTTTATTAAGGTTCTACTATGTGCTAGATGCTTTACTAGAGTTCAAGGGTACAAACACATACATGAAACAGCACCTGTCCTCAAGCTTACATCCCACAGATGGAGAAAAGACATAAACATAATTTGGGTGTCCATAAAATAAAAACAAGCAGCATGGGGAGATTAGGAAAGATTTCCACTAAAAGGCATTTAAACAGAGAGCTTTGAAGGAAATTTGAGATTCCAGGGGTAGAGATTAGGAAGGAGTGTATTCCAGGCACAAGGAGACAGCCTGTGGAATGACACAGAAAGAAGGCCAGTTTGGCTGAATTGAAAAATATGGAAGAGTATATTGTGTGAAAACCTAGAAAGGTAACCTGAAGTCAAATAGGAATTTAATTATATTAGTTTCTAGAGATAATAGGAAACCATTGAAGCTTATTGATAAGGGGATTGATATATCAGTCCCATGCTTCAGGAATATTACATTGGCAGCTGTGTGGATGAGAAGAGAGATTAGACTTGGCAACAGATTGGATATCTAGGAAAGTGAGAAAGAGGGTGTCACACTAATATTGCAAGCCATGAATGACTTGAAATAAGGTGGTATTCTTGACAAAAAATGGGGAAGTAAGGAAGAAGAGTGAGTTTGGGGGAAAAGATAAGGAGTCCTAGGTCTCTTTTTTCTTATTTTATCATTATAGTAAAGATATTCACATTATCTTCATTGGGCTAAGGCAGTGATGGGCAAACTACATTTCTAACACTCTGTGATTCTAAGTTAAATGCAGAATCAATACAATGTAGGTCTTTAAGAGGGAAGAGCTCTGAGTCAAGATTTGAGGAATTATCTGTAAAACACATAAAATGACAACTCCCTCATATTTAGAACATTCCTAGGAGAATGAATAATTATAATCACTTCTAAGTAATTCTTGCAATGATTCCTTAGGTGCTTCTTATTCTACTAATCAACCAACATCATTTATTAAGTTCCTACTATGTGCCATGAATTCTATTATGCACTGAGGATACAAAGATAAAATAAAACAGTCCCTGCTCTCAAGGAGCTTACAACAGGAATCATATGTATAGATACAAATATTTACAAAATATATTCAAAGCAAATACAAATACAATACATTTTCACTAATGAGGAATCAGGAAAGACTGCACATAAGAAGTAGAGTTTGAGCTGGGTCCAAGGTAACTAGCAATTCTAAGAGGAAGAGGTGAGGAAAGAGTACTTTCAGGCATGAAGAACATTTGTGAAGGCATAGATATATGGGAGATGATATATTGTTTGTGAGGAATTATCATCCCCTCTCCCCTAATTCTTCATCACATACCTTTGGTGAATAATTGGGATATGCTTGAAAAGAGTTCTAGTGATCATAACTATTATCACGGCATATAACATCCCCAAAATTATTCTCCCATTTCTCTTCAGCTGAGTATAAGGCACAGTTCAATTCCCATACACATAATTCGTTCAAGACTTCACATAGAGAGGGTGGAGCACTGAGAGGGGAGATAAGAAAATAAATGGACATTAAATCTTCCTGACATTCCAAAACCTAAAAAAAAGTATTTAAATAAACATTAAGGTGGTCCCAGGGTCACATCCCTCCACTAAATTGCTATTCCAAAGTCTCATTTTGGCATGTAGGTGACCCTGGGTTCTAAAAGGCTCTGACATAGAATTTTAAGCTATGCAAAATCCCACCAAACTAAAAAATTTTGTGGCTAAATTTGGGCAATTAGCCACTGGAAGACAATTGTTTTGGTCACCACACCTCATTAATACATCACCTTGGGCATATAAGAGTTGTGATCTGCACTGGTGGAAGTACCCACACAAATGAAATCACAGATTCTCAAAATACTAAAGCAAAGATGGGCTATGGTGTGATTCTTACTGCCACATCTATTCAGATTTGAGTAACTAATAATAATCATTAACACTGATACAATTTTAAGATTTACAGAACATTATTTTATGTGTATTATCTCATTTTAACCTCACAACCCTTGAGATAGGTGCTATTATTATTTCCATTTTGCTCCAAGAAAACAAAGACTCAAAGGTGTTCACTGGTTTGCCATAGGTCATAGGACTAAAAAAATCTAAGCTGGTATTCAAACCTAAGTCCATCACTGTTCACAACTCTTTTCTATGCTATCTTTCTATTCTTGCAACATGAGGTCACAGTTCTGAACTTGTCAACCCCTTTTTTCAAGGGAATTGATAAAAGATTGGTGGCCAGTAGTATTTTTGCTACCTTGTACACTAGGGAGTAACACATGATAATTGTTTTTATGGCCAGTTACAGTTAAGCATCTAGAAAGACACCCTATGTTTAGAGACTTTCTGCTCAAAAAAACTAAATGTAGATATCAATGTAGGGATTTGACCTGGAGACTGACTTTACTAAAGGGATAAACGTAAAATACTGCACTTTGGTTAAAAAAAAAAAAGGTAAAAGAAAGAGTGGGTCTGTGCCCATCTAAAGGAAGGAGGAGATCCAGCTAGAGAGTAGATCTAAAATAAAATAAAACAACTTTCAGCTCAACAGGCACCAAAGGTACAGCATGGCAGACAAAAAAAGTTAAAGTGACCTTTGGTCATATTAACAGGATCAGAAGATACTATCTTCAGAGGTAAGAGATTATCTGTAAAGCTGCATATAAAGATACTGAAATCCCTAAGATGTGAAGTAATGTACCCCCAAATCACAAAGATGGTAAAACAGGAGAACCAAGATTCAAATATATACTTTTGGTTTCACCCAAGTTAGTGAAATCTTGTACTCTATTATACTATGAGCTTAAAATACCTTCCACAGTCCAGAATAAAAGTAGTTATAGTCCCACTGTATTCAGAACTGGTCAGTTCATATCTGGAGCAATGTGTCCAGTTATAGATCCTCTATTTTAATAAGTAAAGTGACAAGTTGAAGCATGTCCTGAAAGGGGTAAGATTGTTTCTGGGTCTTTGCTCCTACATAAGGCCTTTCCTGATCTTCCCCAATTGCTATAAATGCTCTTTCTGAAATTACCTTATATTATTCTGGGAAGATGGCGGCATAGAAGCAGCAAGGCTCCAGACCTCCATAAAGTCCTTCACAACCAATCAAGGACAAAGGGCTCCAAGGGAACAGAAAGCCAAATCTAACAACACAACAGAGCTGGGGGATCCTCCAGCTAAACCCAACTTAAAAGGTACACGAAAAAAAAGAGAAAAATAAAAGCCTGAATCCTTGGAACTATCCAGTGGGAGGGGAAAGAAAGGAGGAAAATCCCAGAATCCCTCCTCCACCTAATGTGCTGAGTCTCTAGCAGATCCTGGAATCTCTGTGTGGGCTGGGGCCCTAGTCCGAGGGAGTGCCTTGCTGGCACAGCTGTGCCAAACTCAAGGCTCTGATCAGGGATAGCAGAGAAGCTGCTGGGGGAGAAACCAGAGAGGGTGAACATACCCTCCATCTTTGCTGCCCCCACCCCCTTTCTCTTGAGGTTTTGACTTCAGGGCACTTCAAGCTGTGTATATCAACCCCACCTGGTTTAATCCTATAAATACAGCAGACAAGAAGTCTTCAGAGGACAGGGAAGCTCCAACACCTCTCCCCCACAGAGTACAATTAGAGTAGCCGAATTTACTTCTTTAGCTTTTACCACCAGCTGGGAAATCTGGCCACAGGTCCCACTAACCTAATTAATCAATAAAACAGAGAGGAAGCCCTCCCAGGACTGAATAGCCCAAATCCACAGATAAAAAAAAATTATCAGAGGGCCAAGATTACAGCCAATTACAGGGGAGAAAGAAGGAAAAAATATGAGTAAACAACAGAAAAAGAAAAAAGAAACAACAATTGACAGCTTCTATCCAGAAATTGAACAAAGGGTAAATGGATCAGAAGAAGATAAAGGAACACCAAGAAAAAACACAGAAACTTCAGTGAAATGGATACAGGCATTGGAAGAAATTAAAATTCAATTAACTCAAGAACTCAAAATTCAATTAAATCAAGAACTCAGAAAACAACCAACAGAGGCCAAAGCCAATTGGGAAAAGGAAATACATGATCTAAACCAAGAAAATAATGTCTTAAAATCCCAAATTGACCAGCTGCAAAATGAAGCAAAGAAGCTGAAAGATGATCTACAAGGAAAATCAGACCAGAAGGAGGATGACCAAAAAGCCAGAGATGAAATTCAGTCTTTAAAAATTAGAATTCAACAACTAGAAGCAAATGACTTCAGAAGGCAGCAAGAATATATAAAACAAAATTTTAAAAAATGAAAAATTTGAGGAAAATATGAAATATCTCAGTGACACAACCACAGATCTGTAAAAATGGGAAAACAGGGAAAATGGAGTAAATTTATATTCCATAAAGAAGCACTGGAGAAGATCAATACACTGGAAGGGTAAAGAGGTTGGAGAGAGGAAATACTTAATACTTAAGTTCATTGAAATTAACTTAAAGAGGGAAGAACAATCAAATCCATTGGGACAGAGAATTGATTCACACCCTATGGAAGAGTAGCAGGGGACTGGTGGGGAGAGATGCAATACTAGGGAGGGAGGGGGGCATAGCTTTAAAAGAGCCTTAAGAACAATAAGAGGGGAATAAGAAGGGAGGAGGGAGAAAGGGTAGTACAATAAGGGAGGGTATTAGGGGAACTGATTAAAACCAAAACACTGGTATAGAAGGAAGTGGTGAAAGAAGAAAGGACAGGACAAGGAGAGGGAATCAAAATGTCTGGGAATGCACAGTTGATAATTATAACTCTGAATGTGAATGGGATGAACTTACCCATAAATTGGAAGTAAATAGCAGAGTGGACTAGAAACCAAAATCCTACCATCTACAAGAAACACCCATACATAGAGTAAAAATAAAAGGCTTGAGCTAAATCTATTGGGCTTCAACTGAGAAAAAGAAGGCAGGAGTTGCAATCATGATTTCTGACGAAGACAAAGTAAAAATACATCTGGTTAAAAGAGATAGGGAAGGTAATTACATCCTGATATTACATCCTGATGAAAGGCAGTATAAATAATGAAGAAATAGCAGTACTCAACATGTATGCACCAAATGGTATAGCATCTACATTTCTAAAGGAGAAACTGGCAGAGCTCAAGGAGAAAATAGATAATAAAACTATACTAGTAGAAGACATGAACCTTCCCCTATAGATCAAACTAAAAAATAAATAAGAAAGAGATAAGAGAGGTTAATGAAATCTTAGAAAAATTAGAATTAATAGACATATAGAGAAAAATAAATAGGGACAAAAAGGAATATACCTTTTCAGCAGCACATGAAACATTCACAAAGATTGACCATGTACTAGGGGCATAGAAACATGGCAAACAAATGCAAAAAAAGCAGAAATAATAAATGCAACCTTATAAGATCATAATGGAATAAAAATAGCTATTAGCAAGGATACATGGAGAGGGAAACCAAAAACTAATTGGAAATTAAATAATATGATTCTCCAAAATAAGATAGTAAAAGAACAAATCATAGAAACATTTAATAATTCCATTGAAGAGAATCACAACACTGATAACTTCTTACTAAAACCTATGAGATGCAGCCAAAGCAATACTAAGGGGGAAATTTATATCCTTGAGTGCATATATTAACAAATCAGGGAGGGCAGAGTTCAATAAATTCAGCATGCAACTTAAAAAACTAGAAACTGAACAAATTAAAAATCCCCAGATGAAAACTAAATTAGAAATACTAAAAATCAAAGGAGAAACTAATAAAATTGAAAGTAAAAGAACTATTGAATTAATTAATGACTAGAAGCTGGTACTTTGAAAAAACAGATAAAATAGACAAAGTACTGGTAAATCTAATAAAAAAAGGAAAGAAGAAAACCAAATTAACAGTATCAAAGATGAAAAGGGAGACCTCACCTCTAATGAAGAGGAAATTGAGGCAATCATTAAAAACTTTAAACATAAAAATTAAAAATTAAATTTTAAAAAATTGCCCAATTATATAGCAATAAATATAGCAATCTAGGTGATATGGATGAATATTTACAAAAATATAAATTGCCTAGATTAACAGCAGAAGAAATAGAATACTTAAATAATCCAATATCAGAAAAAGAAATTGAACAAGCCATCAAAGAACTCCCTAAGAAAAAAATCACCAGGGCCTGATGGATTCACAAGTGAATTCTATCAAACATACAAAGAACAAGTAATCCCAATACTATACAAATTATTTGACATAATAGGCAAAGAAGGAATTTCTACCAAATTCCTTTTATGACACTAATATGGTACTGATTCCAAAGCCAGGCAGACCAAAAACAGAGAAAGAAAACTATAGACCAATCTACCTAATGAACATAGACGCAAAAATCTTAAATAGAATACTAGCAAAAAGACTCCAGCAAGTGATCATGAGGATTATCCATCATGATCAGGTGGGATTTATACCAGGAATGCAAGGATGGTTCAACATTAGGAAAAACATCCACATAATTGACCATATCAATAAGCTATGAAAGAAAAATCACATGATTATCTCAACAGATGCTGAAAAAGCCTTTGACAAAATACAAAAACCCATTCCTACTGGAAACAGTAGGAAGTATAGGAATAGAAGGACCTTTACTAAAAATAATAAACTGTATCTATCTAAAACCATAAACAAGCATCATATGCAATAAATTAGAAGCCTTCTCAATAAGATCAAGAGTAAAACAAGGATGCCCATTATCACCTTTATTATTTGACATTGTACTAGAAACACTAGCAGTAGAAATTAGAGAAGAAAAAGAAATTGAAGGTATTAAAATAGGCAATGAGGAAACCAAGCTATCACTCTTTGCAGATGATATGATGGTCTACTTAAAAAATCCTAGAGAATCAACTAAAAAGCTAGTGGAAATAATAAATAACTTTAGCAAAGTGGCAGGATACAAAAATAAATGCACATAAATCATCAGTATTTCTATATATTTCCAACACATCTCAGCAGCAAGAGTTAGAAAGAGAAATACATTTAAAATCACCCTAGACAATATAAAATACTTAGGAATCTATCTACCAAAACAAACACAGGAATTATATGAAAACAACTACAAAACACTTTCCAAACAATTAAAACTAGATCTAAATAACTGGAAAAACATTAATTGCTCATGGGTAGGATAAGCTGACAATAAAAATGACAATCCTACCCAATTAATCTACTTATTCAGTGCCATACTTCTCAAACTACCAAAAAACTTTTTTTATAGAATTAGAAAAAAAAGTATAACAAAGTTCATCTGGAAGTACAAGCAATCAAGAATATCAAGAGAACTAATGAAAAAAAATGTGAAGGATCAGGGCCTTGCAGTACCAGATCTTAAACTTTACTATAAAGCAGTGGCCATCAAAACAATATGGTAATGGCTAAGAGACAGAAGGGTGGATCACTGGAATAGACTTGGGGTTAGTGATGTCAGCAAGACAATGTATGATAAACCCAAAGAACCCAACTTTTGGGACAAAAATCCACTATTTGACAAAATCTTCTGGGAAAATTGGAAAACAATATGGGAGAGATTAGGTTAGATCAACATCTCACACCCTACTCCAAGATAAATTCAGAATGGGTGAATGACTTGAATATAAAGAAGGTAACTATAAGTAAATTAGGTGAACACAGAATAGTATACTTGTCACATCTCTGGGAAAGGAAAGATTTAAAAACCAAGAAAGAATTAGAAAAAATTACAATGTAAAATATATAATTTTGATTACATTAAATTAAAAAGGCTTTATACAAACAATGCAACCAAAATCAGAAGGGAAACAACAAATTGGGGAAAAATCTTCATAACAAAAAACTCTGACAGAGGTCTAATTATTCAAATATAGAAGGTTTGTAGTATAGAGAGAGTGGGTCATGACAGTTTTTTCAAGCTTTGGCTGAGTTCTGAAATCAGTTAGGAGTTTAGAATCTTGAAGAGAGTCAGTTGGTTTGGGAATCTCGTGGAGAGTCAGACCAGCTGAGCTGATTCCTTGCCTGTCTGAAGAATTGAAAATTTAGCCTAGTTTTAGAATATATATTTAAGAAATTTGTTAGTTTATATAAACCCTTTGTATCTCCATACCCTACCTCATTTCCTACCTTCCTTCCCTTACCTTAAATGTCTGTGGATTGAATAAGGAGAGTAAATCAGAGAGTAGTTCAAGTCTGTGAGGAGTTTAACTATAATTTGGCAATATTTTATCTAGAGAAGTTAGTTAGTCATTATCTTATTCTCTTTAGATTTCAAAATCACCTTGAGAGCTGAGTTAAGACAGGACCTTGCTCAAACCCCATCTCTGCCTCCCTTCCCCACCTGAGGTTTCTTTAAACAACTGTTAGGGCTTCCTCAATCCACTTTTCCTGACTAATCAACCTTATAAGACAATAAACCCCTTTGTGTTTCAACAGACCTGTTAGTTACTTTGTCAGTTAATTAGTAAGAGAGGGAAGAAGAGGGAAAGAACCAACATATACTCTGGGCTTGAAGGGAAGCCAGGGTGTCCATCTTGAAGGAAGGTGTAACTTCAAAACAAGTCCCTTCCTGTGAAATTAACTAAAGCCTATAGTTAATTTCAGTTCAGTCTATTTCCCTCAGTTTGTCTTTATTCTAAGTCCTAGTTTATAAACCCTGCTGTTCTTTGCCTGTTTAGATTAATTCCTCCTCTCCCTGAAAATCTTTGTTACCTTTAGTGCTATACTCCCTGACTTCAGCCCATATTATATCCTGAATCTCCCTATTCCAGCCTACCTGCAACCCATATTACTTACCTAGCAAGTCCCTGACAATCTCCCTTCAAAATCCCCTTTTACCACACACCTTTCCTCAAATTCTGCTCATTACATGAGCTAAATCAATTGTATCAAAAATCAAGCCATTCCCAATTGATAAATGGGCAAGGGACATGAATAGGCAATTGTCAGATAAAGAAATCAGAACTATCAATAAGCACATGAAAAAGTGTTCTAAATCTCTAATAATTAGAGAATTGCAAATCAAAACCACTCTGAGGTAACATCTTACACTTAGCAGATTGGCTAAAATGACAGCAGGGGAGAGTAATAAATGTTGGAGGGGATGTGGCAAAATTGGGATATTAATGCATTGCTGGTAGAGTTTTGAACTGATCCAACCATTCTGGTTGGCAATTTGGAACTATGCCCAAAGAATGCTAAAAGACTGCCTGCCCTTTGATCCAGCCATACCATTGTTGGGTTTGTGCCCCAAAGAGATCATAGAGAAAAAGACATGTACAAAAATATTTATTTTCGCACTCTGTGGTGGCAAAAAAACTGGAAAACAAGTAGAAACCCAGAAGAAAAACAAATGCTTGAACACATGGGTTGATGCAGACATGATTTGGGATGTAGATTCTAAACGACCACCCCAGTGCAACTATCAATAATATGGAAATAAGTCTTGATCGATGACACATGTTAAAACCAGTGGAAATGCACATCTGTTATGGGGGTGGTGGTGTTTGGGGGGGTGAGGTGGGGGTTGGAGGGGAGAGTAAGAACATGAATCATGTAACCATGGAAAAATTTCCTAAAAAATGAAATTACCTTATATTTCACAAGACAATGAGGAGACTTGGAATCATGTCATATGAGGATCAATTGAAGAAAATGGGAAGCTTATAAAGGAAGTCTTATGTTAAATATGAGAGTTTTCTTAACTTCATCCTATTGTAGAAAGGAAATGGGATTTACTCTGCTTGGGCCCTGAGGATAGCACTAGAATGAAGAATTGATAGAAGTTATTGGGATACTGATTTTTTTTTCAATGTTAAGAATTGTCTAATAATTAAGGGTTCTCCAAAAATAAAATGGATACCCTTAACAGTTAGCAAGTCCTCCATCTAATGATGGATCTAATGATTGTCCCCACAGATACTGAATGGCAACTTGTTGGAGATTAAATAGATCCTTAGTAAGAGCTGGACTAGACAATGTCTAAAGCCCTAGGAAATATGTTATGGTGAAAAAAGCAATGAAATTAAAGTTAAAAGACCTACTTGACCCTAATGCCTACTCTTACCTCTCTTCTGCCTTGGCTCCAAGACAGAAGGTAAAGGTTTAAAAAAAAAAGACCTACTTGATATCTATATCCAAAACCTGAATCTTATTCAATTTCAGAGAAATTATTCCCTCTTTCACAAAATGGGAATAATAACATTGGCACTACTTTACAGCATTGTCATGAAGAAAGCATGTTTTAAAATTATGCAACACTAGGGATACACGCTATAATTATTACATATCCAGAATTACAAGATTCTATGGCTCAAAGTAGTGCAGGCTGGGGGAGAATTCTCTAACTGGACGCCACACAAGCAGGTATTTAAATTTATTCAATTAACATTTATTAAATGCTCATAAAACATTTACTAAACTAGGGATTATAGACTAAAGGTACATAACATAGAGAAGGCACGTGCTAATATGATCTATGCTAGCAGTTGCAGCAGTCAAAGATAACTTCCCAAATCACGGAAAATTTCTTTTTAAATTGAGTATTCTCTCTCTCTACCTCTTTCCCCTCTTTTCCCTACTCTCATTTTAGTACTTCTGATGTCTTTGGCTTATTAAAAATTATATACTTTCATAGGTCACTCCTTTCATTGGGTATAGCTGTCTCACTGGGCATGGAAATATGCATCTCAACTAATTTCTCTACTAAGCCCCAACTTCTGTCATTCTACATTATACACAGCAAGTAATTTGTGGCTTTTTATCTTTTACTGTTGTAGAAAATCCATTATTCAAATAAGACCAATAGTCACTTCTCTGATGGTGACAGAAAATGGTC
Organism: Gracilinanus agilis; assembly: GCF_016433145.1. Classification (NCBI taxonomy): domain Eukaryota; kingdom Metazoa; phylum Chordata; class Mammalia; order Didelphimorphia; family Didelphidae; genus Gracilinanus; species Gracilinanus agilis. Next base: position 128,831,830 of record NC_058132.1, on the reverse strand, counting down.
ACCTACCTTATCATTCCAGTATGGGGCTATGACCTCTGTCTAAGTCACTTAAAATGCCTCAAGAATTTTTTTAAAATTTTATTATTTCAGTTTTATGTTGGGGTTGGGGTTTCATATGAGTATTCTCTTACTACAATGACCAATATGGAAATATGTTTTGTGTGATAATACATGTTATAACCCAGATCAAGTTGCTTACCATCTCCAAGAGGGGAGAGGGAAGGGAAAGAGGGAGACAATTTGGATCTTATAATTTTGGAAAACATATGTTGAAAATTGTTACTACATGTAACTGGGAAAATAAAACATCCTTGAATAAAATGTATGATTCTTAAAAGCAAAGAATGAAGCCAAAATTGGGGCAACTTTTGCTCTTGCAAAGCTACTCATAGGAGAAGCTATTTACACTCTACCAAATCCAGGTGACATCATAATTATTTTTCTCAAGTGCTCAGAAATCAATTCAATCACTTTGATATTTCCCTGAATAGTGGATGGCCCATGGTCAGATTAATCTATTTGAAAATGCTTTCAGTGGAGCAGACCACCCCTGACAGAAACACTCCACACACGTATGCTGTCTCATACCCTCAATCCTAGTATTGTCTTAGAACAGAATAGGCTTCTGTGCAAGTCTTGGGGTAGGTTGTTTCAGCTCTTTCACACTGAGCTACCTTAAAAAATAATAACTAGGGTTCGTTGGTGGAGTAAGTCTGATAAGACCAAGAAAAAGAAGTCCAAGTACTGTAATTTTATCAATGCCATTCACTCAATTTAGCATATATTAACTCCTCCTCACACACAATATTGGAAATGGTCCTTTGGACCTAATTATGATTGTCTTGGTAAAACTGAAATTATACAATCGGTGTTGCCTTTGGGAAAACAGCTTGTCTTTATGAGCCTCAAATTTCTCAATTATTTAAAATGAGGGGAGGGTTGAACTAAATGACTTAAAAAAATAAGTCATACCTTCTGTTGTAGAATCAATAAGCATGAGTTCCACAACAAAAGAGCAGTAAGAGGCTAAGCAACTGAGATTAAGTAACTTGCCCAAAGTCGCACATTTATAGAGTATCTAAGGCCACATATGAAATCAAGACCATCCCATCTTTAGGTCTGACTCTCTACCCACTGAATCACATAGCTGCCCCTGAATTAAATAACTTCTATAGTCTCTACCACACTAAATCCTATAATCCAAAGTTTCTCTTTATTGTTCTCTTACCTTCTCTTCTCTTCTTTTCCCCAAATAGACATCTTCATGTTCAACTCTGCTTAAGCAAAATAGAACACCAAACCAAAGTTTGTCCTTTAACTACAATTCTATCTTTTCCCTTTCTTTCTCAATCTAAACTATTCCTTGATTGTTACTGTTTTTAGTTAGTATTTATCTCATTATTTCAGTAAATAAAATCCTATGAATGTATGAATGAGGCCTAACCTCTGCTTCAGTGATCATTTTTTATTTTAACATAGAAACTTTTTTAACCTAAGTTCTTTCCTCACAATTTAGTGCTGGTAGAGACCTTAAAAGTCATTTAGTACAGGGGCAGCCAGGTGGCTCATATGGTTGTTACATGTTTTTGCAAACTACAAAGTGCTGTAGAAATTCAAATAATACAAAGTAAGTTTGTATTATTTGTGTCATACAAATACAAATAACACAACTAGTACTGTTCTAAAACTAGCAAAGGCTTAGTACTGATAAGATTCCTATATTATATCTCAAATAACACAGGGCAAAATACTGACATCAAGAAGGGTTCAGAAATTACTCAAATTTCTCATAAAAATGTACGTATCCCTTTCAACTCTGAAAGGCACTACGTAATTAAAAATCATAAGGACTTATAAAATATAATTAATTTAATGCACAATGTTTCCATTGAATACATACTGTGAAGCAAATCCTTAGAAGACATCTGTCACATAGTATCTATTGCTATATTAACAATGTTATCTGAGAGTAGAAGTAGAGAAACTCAAACCTAACAAATACCAGCTTGGTAGCTCTATAGAAAACACAATCAAGCAGAAACAGACACCTTAACCTCCTATGCACAATTGCCAAAAAGTGAGTAAAAAGGTCACATAAAAATAACTAATGAGCACTACCTGAATATCCACTATGCAAAAAGACTATAAAATATGACGCCTCCCATCCATTGGTGAGTCAAGACTAATTAATACATATGAAACAATGAAAAACAGGATGAAATTATCCCAAGCTATCATATTCTATATGAAAAAGTACTCACTTAAAATGAAGTGAGAAGAGGAGCTAGACAAGACCAAGTACATACAGAAATGGATGCTGGCAGCATCCCCATGTTGAAAAACACTGGGGGATAAATTTTCAAGTTATCTGAACAAAAGAAAGATACCAAATGATCAGAAGGGAAAAAAAATCAGTCACTGGTTTTATAATCTAAAAAAATGACCATGAGCATATGTTAACATTTTCTTTATGCCAGTCATCATCATGGAGGTTGGAGACACAAAAAGTAAAGTAAATTGTCCCTCATATCAGAGAATTTACATTCTATGTACATTTTTATATACACACATACATATATTATACAATATAAACACAAGGATTTAGGACAAAAGGGGCTAATAACTAAGTGATCATGTGCCTTAACACATACATGGGGGATACCTGATTGCAGAATCTTTAGCTCTATATATTTCTCTATTGAGTAAAAAAAATAACCAGAAAATAATTTTAAAAAAACATCAGAATTACACAGTAGTTTGTTTTGTACACTTCTCAATCAATTGTGTAATTTTAACAATCTGGCCATCCATGAAAAGTTGTCAATTAAAATGTATTAAATTTATCTACATATTAAAAGTTATTTAAATTATCTACATATATAGCAAATACTCCTCAAAAATGTAAGAAGGGAATAGACACGTCTTTGGATAGCATGCTACTTTTTCAGTAGAACACAACTGACAAAAGGAATCTAAGAATACAGTATCCTACTGTGTTTATTGTTTGCTGATTTTTTTAAAGCTTCTGATTCAGCAGTGCAAAAGCATTTTTATAGCCTCTGTTCTAACAAGGTATGTCCCAAGCATATATTTCGGTCATCCAAGGTCCCTGATAGATGTAAACAAAGATTAACTTTGTTCAATAATCTTGACTGCCAATATCAAACAAGGTCTCAAACAACACTATGTATTTTTCCCCATAGTGTTTGCCACTGCTAAGGAAAATGTCCTTTGTAGAGCCCTAATGGAAAACAGGTTTTCCTATGATGTTAAGGTGCTTTTTAGATTAGTACAGTCAAACTCAAATTGAAAAGTAGCCACTGATCCATACATAAGAATCCCTGCAGGCCACATATAGTCTTAGTTTTAAAGTTTAATCTATGATTTATTGCATTTTTCTTTATTTTGTAAAATATTTCCCAATTACATTTTAATCTCGTTTAGGTGTACTCATGATATAACCCCAAGGATGGCATATCTGACACCTTTGCTTTAGATGTTTCCATTAACAGATGACCTAGCACTAATTCTATTAAATTCCAGAATACTATGGAGTCTCCTCAATCATACCCATGACCATTCAAAAATCTATACTGGGAAAAAAACCTAAATGACTAAATAAACTCGATTTTCCAGAATAATACACAGCTTTATGGGAAGTCCAAAAATTTAGTATTTAATCTGTTCCCCTGAACACATATTTTAGTATGCCAATTTTTTACATTAACAACAGGAGCTGAAATATTGTATTATAAGGTTTGCAAAGTGTTTCTTTTATTATTACAAATTATTCTTCTTCTTTAATTATTAACCTCATTTTATAGATGAGAAAATTGAGGCTGAGAACAATTAAATAATTTGGTCAAGGCTCAGAGGTGGTTAAGCACCTGAAACAGGATGTAAACCCAAGACTTCCTAACTCTAAGTCCAACATTCTATCCACTACACCACTCTGCACAATGGCTTACATAAAGAGACCTTCCAATACTTACTAGCTACAGGACCCTAGGAAAACTATGGCTGTTGGGCCTCAGTTGCATCATCTGTAAAACACAGATAATAATAGCACCTACCTCCCAGAGTTGTTTTGAGGATCAAATGAGAACATAATTATAAAGCACTTAGCACAGTGTCTGGCACATAGTGCTATATAGATATAATCTACTATTATTATTAGATTGTGGTGGGCAACAACAAAGGCCCCCATGGAAGAGGTGATGAAAATAAATACCATCTAGGAAACATTTGTGTGAAAACAATGTGGGAAAGGAAAATGTTAAAAGTAAATTATAAAAGTCCAAGTACTACAATGATATTCCCAAGATATTACTGAATGGTCCCTAGAGGAAAGTCTCCTGCATTTGGTATTATGATTTGCATCACTGGAAGAGTCATTTAAGACAGCTCGTGTTACAATTCATATATGTGTATATATACACGTGTGTATCACTTTTCTTGAAAAGAAGAAAACAAGGAAAGTACATCATTACAAAGTAAATAATATTGAAAGTTAGTAAATAAATTGAAATTTACTTCTAAAAGATAACCATAGAATACAGAATAAAGCTGAGGAAAGTAAAATAACTAAGTGATAAACAGCAATCATGACTAAAGACAAGATTACACCAGAAAAATGAGAAAAGTCATCAGTTAAATGTAGTATTAAGATTATTGATGGAAACATTTCAAAATTAGGCACACCATTTTGGCAGCTCAAACTGAAAAATGAGTCCGCTTCAATGTGAATAACATATAATGCTACCAAGAATGCCAATACCGACCAACCAAATAGTTATAGAGGCATCAGGTCTACCCAATGTTTATATACTTTTAACATTAATCATTATAACCAAATTAAATCTGCATGTTGACTAAAGAACAAAATGGATGGAAGAGAAGAAATTAGAATTTAAGAAAAGGCAGATCACTGATTTCAGACAAACTAATATGAAATTATTTTGCATTTTTTGGGCACTGCCTAAGCTCATTTCGATATACCAAATCCAATACCTTTTCCATCACACAATTCTCTGAGGACTTTGGCTAGTTTGACACCCCTACAGAAATATTATTTTACAAAAAGTAGACCATCTGATAAATTCCTGGACTGTTTTGCTGACAACTTCATCTTTTGGAAATTTAAGGAGGAGATAAATTAATGGAGGAAGCACTATTTTGGTTTTTACTCTCATCATCAAAGAACATAACAAAACTGACCTTGGTAAAAATATATCCATATCAATCTAGAGGTCATGATAAGAAAAAAAAATGAATACTAGTATAACCTGAAGGTATCACTGTGGAGAGCAAAACTGGATGGCTGGCAACTACCTTCTTTTACTTAGTCCTTCTGGTAAAGAAATGAGCAAAAATAACTCACCATACCCTTAGGTGGCACAGAGTTGCCAAACTGGGAAGGAAACTTTCCAAAAAATTCAATCCTTTATAATCTGATAGTCAAAAGCTTTCCAGTTTGCTCTCTCTGAACTCAAAAACAAACACACTGAAACAATTTAGATCAAGATTCAAAGATAAAGACAGATTTAAAGTACTAGGGAAGCAACTAAAAAAGTCTGTAAAAGGAAATAGTGAACTTCTATTTAAACCTCCTATCAGACAGAAATGGTAAAGGAAATAGTAATTTGAAAGGAGAGGGTTGCACCCCACCTGGCTTTTCAGACAGGGGAAAGTTGACTAAAAAAAAAAAAAAAGGAAAATCTCTGACTCTAGTCATAACTCATGTTTACCTCTAGAAGAAAGAGACACTAACCACTTTGACGGAGCCTAGGCATATTTGATAACATTCTTCTCCATCTCTGCTGTCCACCTGTCCATGTAACTCCTTGACTCTCCACTGATGTATCCTTCCAAACTTCCTGGCTGAGGAACAACAAAATATAAAAATCATGCAACAGTTTTAGATCTCCTAGGTCTAAGAATACAATAATAACTCTGAGATACTGGACTATATTTCGCAGGAATCCATGAAGTTGGTCCTAGAAGACTCTTTCTGTCTGCTGAGATCTGTCTCCAAAAGGCACTTTGCTAAAGATAATCAGATGAAGATTTAAATTTGACTATATGATCTCCAACTATAATTAAATCTGCAATTCTATGTATCTAGACACTAGATGTTAGGAAAATAGAAAAATCAAGGAAATGATAATTATGATTCTGTATCCACAGGCTCTAAAAAATAAAATATTAGTCAATAAACATTTATCAAGCATCTACTATGTGACAGGTACTGTGCTATACACTGGGGATACAAAAAGAGCAAAAGATAGGCCCTGACCTGAAGAACCTCAAAATCTAGTGGGGAGGATTAATGATAATTATAATAAATGAAGATGATGATGATGATGATAGTTAATACTTATATAGTGACTACTATATGCCAGACACTGTGCTAAGCACTTTCCAAATATTATCTTATTTCATCATTACAACTCTGATACGTAGGAGCTATTATTATCCTCATTTTAAGATGACAAAACTGAGGCAAATAGGTTAAGTGACTTACTTGCCCAGGGTCACATAGTTATTAAGTGTCTGAGGCTGGATTTTACCCCAGGTCTTCCTGACTCCAGATTCAGGACTCAACCCATTGTACAATCTAGCTGTCTCAATAAGCAAATAAGTATTTACAAACAAGCTATAGATAGGACAAATAAGAGATAATATAAGGAAAGAACTAGAATTAAGATGGGTTGGAAAAGGCTCTTTCTGGAAGATGGGATTTTAGCTGGGCCTTGAAGGAAGTAAGGGAAGCCAATAGATGGAGATGAGGAAGAGTATTTCATACACTCAGAACATCCAGAGAAAGTACCCAGTGCCAAGAGATGGATTATCTTGTTCCTGGAATGGCAAGGAGGCCAGAATCACTGGATCAAAGAGTACATAGTAAAGAATAAGGTATTCAAATAATGTAAAGGTAAGATAGGGCTTGGTTATTATGAAGGGCTTTGAAAACCAAACAGAGGATTTTATGTTTGATTCTGGAAGTAATGAGGATCCAGTGAAGATGACTAAGTTAAGGGAGTGGGTTATGGGGTATATGAGGCACGGTTGAATATAACCTTTAGGAAAAACACTTCAGTGATTGAATAGAGGATGGATTGTAGTGGGGAGGGACCTGACGCAGGAAGACCCACCAGCAGGCTATTGTAATAATCCAGATGTGGGGTGATGAAGGTCTGTACCAGAATGGTGGCAATGTCAGAGAAGAGAAAGGGCCCTATTCAAGAGTGGTTGCAATGGTAAAATCTAAAAACCTTGACAACAGATTGGCTTTGGCCAGGGAGGGGGGAGCCAAGTGGGGTAAGAGATGGTCAGGCGACAGAAATAACAGTTGAAAGCCTAAGGGACTAAGAGGACAGTGTTGCCTTCTATAGCAATAGAATAGTTAAGAAGGAGAGAAGGAATTTAGGGAGGATAGTGAGTTCAGTTTTGGACATGTTGAGTTTAAGATGTCTTTTGGATGTACAAGCTCAAAAGATGTCTGAAAGGTAGCTGGAGACAAAATTTTATAGAAGTTGGGGTAATTTGGGTAAATTTGAGAAATAGTAGCCTAGAGATTGTAATTAAATCCATGGGAGCTGATAAGATCAACAAGTGAAGTAGTATAAAAGAGGGAGAAGATGAGTACCCAGAACAGAATTCTGTGGGACACCTACAGTTAGAAGGAGGGATCTAGATGAGGATCCGACAAAGGAGTCTGAGAATGAGTAAAACTGATAAGTATGAAGGAACTTAGAAAGAGTGGTGTTCCAAATAAACTAATATGACCCAAATCATCTCTACACCAAAACAGTCATAGTCTTAGTTACTTAGAACTTTTTATGGTTCTGTATCTTGCTCAGTCATATAGCCACTATTTATCAAAGTTAGGAATTGAGCCTATATCTTCCAGGATTGAAGGTCAGCTCTCTTTTTACAGTAGGTTGCTTCTGTGATGCTAATCATATCTCTCAGTTTTGTTTTCTATTAAGTTGTTGCTCTGTTCTTTTTCCAAATATTTTGCATGAATCTCCAATTAATATTCTCCCTTACTGACATATTAAGAACTATGAATTTGCCTCATGTGCTGATAGCTTATATCCTCTAAGTTTTAGCATTTATCATCTTTGTAGTTAATACATTTAATGTAATCTATTATTTTAATAACTGTTTCATTCAAAAAGTAATTTTTACTTCATTATGGGACTCTGACTTATTCACTGCATCATTACTTGCAACTAGTTTTCCTGCATTATGACTTTTCTCAAATTTTCTATACATTCTTTCTGACATCACATGATATATTTTTGTGTAAATTCCATCAAAAGAGAAAAAATACTGAGATCTCTTTATACATAAGGTTGCTTAATACACTATCTTAATTTATTTCATTTTTGACAATGGGATGTTAAAATCTCCAACTATTATTTTTAAATCTATTTCTTATTGCATGACTGTGGCAAATAAAACTAATAAAAGTAAACTGAGGTACAGAACGCTGAGTCAAATCAGTTTATCATCAGTGACTTGCATAACTGTAATTAAATAGGTCAGATTGGCAACCTCAGTAAAGCCAGGGACCCAGCAAGAAGGGGTATCCTCTTTATTGACACACAAGGAAAGTCTTGGTAGGCACGGATAAAAAGTGATAGGTTGTAAGGTTGGGGTAGAAACATTACAATTGACTATACTAAGAAAGGTGGGTTTGGGGATTCACATAAGGCCAATCATCACTACCCTCTATAAATTACAGAATACTCATTGTTTTATGAGATCCATCTACATCTTATAATCTTTGCCAGAAAACTACCAGATTTTCTGTCTCCTTGGAAGAGATAAAAACTTCAATTGTACAAATATAGATAAGGACAAATGATATATCTTTTGGGGATGGTACATGAGTTAGCTTGTGGGGGGCAAAGAGATAAACAGATGTCCCAGAAATATCCTAATGGCTACAGTATGAGATAACTTTATTACAATTTTAAACTACCTGAGAGGCAAAACAGAATTCCTGAACTTATTCAAAGACATGGAAAGGTAACTTTAGGAATCAAAATAGTGCTAATTTAATCTTCTACAACTAAAAGGTTTTTCTTTATGAATTTCACATAGTCTTCACTAGGGGACTACTCTTCCTCTTTTTTATACTCCCATGTCTTTAAAACATCCTGTAAAGTCTTCCTTATTTAGCCAATACAATATTCTGGTAGTTCTCACATTTCATTAACAACTGGTATATCTCAATAATATTTCATATTTCAATGACAAGTATATTGTCTGGAACACACACATATGCATACAATTTCCACCAGAGGACTTGTTTTTTGGAGATCTTCTTGAAATTGGATATATCACTATAAGCTTTTTGGAATCTGTTTTGCTTCTCATGTAGCCATTCTTTGTCTTTATAAAACATCTTGAACTTTGATAATGCTGGGTACATGGTCAATGTACCTTAATTTTGCAAATGCTATATTATATCCTATTTTTTGTGATTCTCTCTTATCTTCCTTGAAAAGTAATCCGATACTAATTATTCCTTCATAAGTAATTAATGTGTTTCTGGCAACTAGTAGTATTTTTAAAAATCAATATACTGTTGGAGTTTAATTATGATTTATCAAGGTGTATTCAATCTTGGGTTTTATTTTCTGGTGTCCTATAGATTCCTCCTCTGCTAATTTTTAGTTTGATGTTATCAGTATTATTAGTCTTCTGCTATGCCAATCTGAACTTTTTCTCTCACAGTATTCTAAAATATTCTGATTCTTTTCTCTTTCTAAGTCCTCTGAAATATCAATAATCATGAAACTGTTGCATGGTCATTTCTTTCCCAAGTTTGTTTTTTTTGTTTTGCACATTTTCTAATAGCTTTGATAATTCAGTAATTTGGGGAGCTTATAATTTCAGTTACTCCATACTATGTATATTTCAATTTTCCAGCATTTCAAATTTTTGGTTGTTTCTCTGCTGTCTTTTTAAAGTTTTTTCTTTTTTATTCATATTGAGTCATTTTCTTCATTTTTCTCCCATTCTTTTAAAAACATCTTTTAATTCTCATTTGATTTTCTTTTCCTTAAAGCTCTTCAAAATATAGTTTTTTGATTCTCTTCAATTCTTGCTTAATTTCTTTGAATGTTTCATTTTTATATTTGGAGCTATCTCTCAGACTACCTTGCATTTTGAAAAACATTTCTAGTGCTTCTAAGGTTGTAGTTGCTTAGGTTCCTTTAGAGCAGTGATACCCAAAGTGGGCCCCACTGCCCCCTGGTGGGTGCTGCAGCGATCCAGGGGAGGCGGTGATGGCCACAGGTGCATTTGGGGGTGGTGAATAACTGTAATGGTGATAATATGTGACAGGGGGCGCTAAGTAATATTTTTTTCTGGAAAGGAGACGGTAGGCCAAAAAAGTTTGGAAACCACTGCTCTAGAGTATTTATTTTAATTGTGAAATGGCTCTTTGCTTTGTGACCTGCCATTACCTCTTAGAATTCTTAGTTTCTTTCAGAAGCAGCATAGTGTATTAATAGAAAACTGGACTTGAGAGACAGAAATACATAGTTCATGTCTTGCCTCTTACATATAGTACAATATGAACCTGGGAAAATCATTTCACTCTTTAGTATCCTAGACAGCTCACTATGAATTGCAGAGCAGGTGCCAAATTGCAATGGTAGAAAGAGTTCTGCTTTGGAAGTTCCTTTCACCAATGAAATCAGAATTCTACTCCCACCAACCCCATCATAGGAAAAAAATGTAACATTCAGCTCAAGTATTATATTCTCCATGAAACATTTCTAAATTTTCATAGTACCTGACCTCTTATAATTACCTTCTATATATTTTGTGTATGTATCCATATATGTGCATATGTTGGTAAATAAAAGCTCATTTAGGGCAGAGATTATTTCATTTTTGTCTTTGTTTCCTCAGTACTTAACACAGTGCCTGGCACAAAATAAATGCTTGATGAGGTACTGATTTTTATTTACATGCATGCTTTTTTAGCCATTATTTCCCTTTTCCCTTTTTATTTCTTATTTTTTGGTGTTATTATTTTTGTTTTTTGCAGAGTGGATTGGAGGGCCTCACTCCCTTAAATCTTTTATACTCGGGGCAGCTGGGTAGCTCAGTGGATTGAGAGCCAGGCCTAGAGACGGGAGGTCCTAGGTTCAAATCTGACCTCAGACACTTCCCAGCTGTGTGACCCTGGGCAAGTCACTTGACCCCCATTGCCTACCCTTACCACTCTTCCACCTATGAGTCAATACACAGAAGTTAAGGGTTTAAAATAAAAAAAATATATATATAAAAAAAAATCTTTTATACTCTTACATTTTGGCTGTCTTCTTCCATGCCAACCAATCATTTAACCTTTTTTTTTTTTTTTTTTGGAGTACTTGGAAAAGTTGCTAACTACCATGTGTGACAGACACAAAGAATAAACATTGCCTGACTTCAAAGATGTTGTGTCCTCTCTGAAGAAACAAGAGATATATATAAGAAAAAATTCTAAAAACAATTAAAAATATAATGGAGAAATAGGAAAGAAGTTCCATATTATCACTAAATTTTAATAGAAACAAATGTCATAGAAGTTTAGAGGAGGGAAAAATCATTGTTGTTTTTGGTCATTTTGGAAGCCTTCACTTCAAAATTTGGAATTATAGTAGAAAGGATAGATAGATGAGAAGGGGAGGTCATTCCAGATTTCAGGCAGGGAATGGTATAATCTAAGATGAAGTTCCAGGAATGCACAAAGAATGTTCAAGGAACAGTAGTAGGTAAACCAGTTTGGTGAGAAAACAGAGGGTCTGTGTAGGGAAGTGGTGAAAGATGTTTGTCAAAGCAATTTGGGATTAAATTATGATCACAATAACAGCAATAAAAATAAAAATCGCTTTTTCAAAGGCTTTGTTTGCCTGTAAAAAAAAGGATGATGCAAACACTACTGCTCCCATTTTACAGGTGGAAAAAAATATTCATTGTAAAGAACATTTAATACTAGGCTAATAAATTTGGCCTTTACCCAATGAAGGAGAGTCAAAAATATAAGCAGGCTGAAAGCACTGGCTTGGCTTTACATTTAAAGAATCAAATGTCCCAAATAGGTAGATTGAAAAAAAGTAAACATCAAAATCACATCATTGTCACAAATGTTACATAATCTGGCAAGTATTTGAATTGTGTACTTTGTCATATAAACAGTTTTGTCCATATAGTACAAGAGAAGTTTTGTCTCCAACTTCCTAGAAAACAGAAAATTCATTTCACACTGTAGAATTTTAAACATTACTGTCATAATATCATGTAAGTCATATAGCATGGTTTAATGGCAAGAGCTCTGAACTAAAAACTCTCAGATCTGAATTCTACATCTACACTTACTGGCCAGCTTTGTCATTCTACTTCTGTACAGATTCCTCATCTATGCAATGAGGATAACAACACATATACTACCCAATGAGTTATTATTATTATTATTATTATTATTATTATTATTATAAGAACTCTCAATTCCTGCTCAGAAGTCAAGATGGTAGAATAAAAAGTAGGGTTAGCTCAGCTCTCCAAGACAACTCTTTCACAAAGATCTAGAAAATGGAGAAGACTGCACCCTGGTTGCAAATTTCAAGGAAAAAAATCACAGTCAGTCAATTTTGCAAGGTCAGGTCAGTATAAGGAGAAAAACAGAGAGATTTGAGGACAACAAGGGAGACTCTAGGCAAAAGTGCCTATGTCTAACTATGAGGGTTTGTCTGCTGCTGAACTCTAAGACTAGAAGAGATCAAGATCCAGTACAAAATAGCCTACAACTAGAAAATAAATTAGTATTTGGGAAAGAAATAGCAAAAAGTTTTATTGAATATCTACTTAGTCTGTAACGCTGTCAGGCTCTGAGAGTAATGCTGAATTATATACATAGTACATACCAAGAAGTATGCATGAAATGGTTAAGTAATAATGTTTCATTTCTACAGTAAATACAGAAATGAAAACTAATATGACTTACTATCACAGAAAAAAAAAAGATGTGACTTTGTGCAGGCTGCAAGAATAGGTACCAACTAGCAGCTTTATTACTCACTACCCAGTTCTGGGTCACAGATCTGGTGAGGACAAAGAGTAGTCATTTGCTCTAGATTGTGTACTGAGGAACTAGTAGAGATGCAGGTAGTAGCGGTGTGGCTCTGCCTCTGGGAATGATGCTAGTCCATCATGAAGCCAGCTCCTAGGCCGGCCTGCAGTGGAAAAACAAGGGAAGGAAGCCTAGACCAAAGAAAAGTCCACAGCTGAAAAACAAAAAAGCTGCAGAGCTTTTCAGATGACCCACTGTAGCTAAGTTCATTAGCAGTCTATTGGAGTTCCAATCTGGGGCAAGGGCACAGTTGTGTTTGTCAGACCCAAACCCAGATCAGGAACTTGCAGAGATTAGATTGAGGGGGAAGCACCCAGATTTTGCCCAGGATCAGACTTCTTTGGGGATACTGAAAGTTTACAAGTCCCCAGCCTACACTGTCCCTGAAATCCTGGAATAATACAATACTCAAAAACCTAAAAAAGTAGCATCAAGACCCAAGAAGACACAAAACTAGACCAAGTATGGCCCACCATTCCCTCCAGGAGCATGCAGAGCCTGGCCTTACCACAAATTCCAAAGTCAGGAAGTTAGTTTGGAAGAATTAGCAAATTAAAAAAAGAATCTTGCCATAAATAACTATTATGTTGATAAAACACAAACATAGAAAAGAATGACTACAAAAAGTCTCAAAGAAAAACAAAGTTTGGGTATAAATTCAACTAGAATTCTTTAAAAATATGAAACAAGAGTTTTAAGACCTAAAATTTATTTTATAAATGAAATGAGAGTGCAAGAATAAACAATTAGAAAATAAATTAGTGTTTGGGAAAAAATAGCAAAAAATTTTATTGAATATCTACTCAGGCTGTATGTAACACTGTCATGCTCTGAGAGGAATGCTGAAGTATATACATAGTACTTACCAAGAGGTAGGCATGAAATGATTAAGTAATAATGTTTCATTTCTCCAGCAAGTACAGAAAGGAAAATTAATATGACTTAATATTACAGGAAAAAAAGATCATACTCACTTTAGGATTGTTGGCATTGAGGTAGGTAAGAAAAAGGTAGGTAATAAAAGTAATAACATTCCAAGCTGAGGAAATAAATAGCATAAGCAAAACTTTGGGATCCGCAATATGTATGATTATATTTAGGTCACAGTGAGATGCTCAATCTGATTTGGAGAGAATAAAAAGTAGTATCAGGAGAGGAGGTGGTTTTCACTTAAGCCACCAGAAATCCTACATCTCTGGCACTGTAAAATTAAGAGATGGGAGTTGATTGGTTTTGTTTTTTTTTTTCCTTTCTCAATGTTGATCTCACAGTTAATTCAACATTATGTTATCCTTCACTCTTGAATCCCTTGCATACTCATTCTCATTCTATATCTGCTCATGGCTTATCAAAATCCAGCCCTGGATTATTCCCAATATCCATCTCTTTGATTACTATATATGAGATATCAAATGGACCTGGAAAGAGTCAAGCAAACATGGTGACTAGGTTCAATAAACATTTATATAATTTGTCTCAATTGCGTCTTGAAGGCAATCAGACAATCCTTTTACTCCTTTCTAAATCATACTTTATCCTAACCTGCACAGTGACTATTACAAACTTTTTCTTTTCTTCTCAAAATTTCTATAGGAGATCTCCCCATTCTCTCAGCAGAACACCTCCATATGCTTTATTGAGAAAAAAATATTTTCCAGGTATATCTTCTTCTCCCATATCTATATCACAAAATTCCTTCAATTCATCTACTGTTCTGTCCTTTACTCCACTCTTTAATGGAGAAAATGGACCTTGTGCTCATGGAGGCCACATCCTTTAGAGCCTATGCCTTCCTGATTCCACAGGGAGATTGCACTCACAATTATCTCCCCTTTCCTTCTACTCTTCAATTTCCCTCTATCTATTCAAATTCCCTCTATCTTATTCTCTGCTATTTATAAACATATCAAACCCCTCTTCTTTGAAGAAACCTCACTTGACACTATCATCTTCTCAAGCTATACCCTATTTCCTCCATTTTATGGACAAACTCCTAGAAAAAAAGTCATCTTCACTCTTGTCTCAACTTCCTCCTCTCACTCACTATTAAGTCCATTGACATCTGGATTCCAAACTTATCTCAGGACTCATTAGTTTCTCAAGGACCTGCTATTTGCCAAATCCCATAGCTTTTTTTTCTTATCAGTTCTCATCCTCCTTGACCTTTCTGTAGCATTAAACACTACTAAAGCACTCTATTGTCCTGGAGATGTTTGTCTTCTTTGGGTGTTTCTGATACAGTTCCCTCCTAGTGCTCCTTTTACTTTTCTGATTTCCCAAAGCTCTCTTTTAGGCCCTCTTCTCTCTGGACTCTCTTTCTTTATCAGGTCCTACACAGATAATTATCATCTTTATGTAAATGACTCACAAAGGTGATATGACACACTTCAAAATAATACATTTTCCAGTCATTTTTCAGTTGTGTCTGACTCTTCATGACCCCACATAGAGTTTTCTTGGTAAATATGAGGAAACTGAGATAAGTGTGGTTGAAATAATTTGCCCAGAGACACAAATCAGTGTCTGAGACCAGATTTGAACTCAGGAAGAAGAGTCTTTCTGACTCCAAACCTGGCACTCTATCCACTGTGCTACCTAGCTGCCATTCAATGCAATGCAATGCAAAAGTGTATTGAGCACTTACTATGTACTAGGTACTGTGCTAAGAAGTAGAGACATAAAAAGAGAGTCTCTATCCTCAAGGTGCTTACAATCTAATAGGTAAGTACAACACACAAAGGGAAGTTAAAAAGTACAGAAAGAGGTGGGGAGTATCTGCCATGATGCAAGATGATCATAGAGTTGAACCAAGCAGAACACCTTTTAGGAAATGAAGATTTGGCTGGGCTCCTGGGCCCTCTTTTTTTTTAACCCTTTCCTTCTGTATTGAAATCAATACTAAGTATCAGTTCCAAGACAGAAGAGCATCAAGGGCTAGGCAATGGGAGATAAGTGACTTGCCCAGGGTACATAGCTAGGAAGTCTCTGAGCCTGGATTTGAAGCCAGGACCTCTTATCTCTTGTTATGTCAATCTCGGGACTGAGTTAATTGGGAGTGTTGAGTCCTAATGGGACATCTAGATATGGTAGTGAACCCAAAAGGTCAACCCAATGCAGTTGATGTGAAAGGAGAATATGTGAATCTGCTTACTCCAATCCCAAGATGGCTAACAGTAACCCAGGGCTAGCAGCCTGAGCCAGGAATCAGCTGATAGTGGAACACAGCTAAACCCTTGTCCAACTGAAGCCCTGTAAGTTGATGTTGATGGCTATATCTCTTTACTTGATTCACTATAGATCTGATTATTTGATCTATAAAGATTAACTAATTAGTTTGACCTTTTCTGACTGCGGATTTAATCTCAAGAAATTGATTGAAGGAATATTGAAGTAAACCTCTTTCCTAAGTTGACATAGGACACAATCAACTGAAGACTCTTTGAGAACTCTCAGGCAAAGGATTTCTTATAAGATGATTTAATAGTTGATGAGATTAGGGAAAGGGGAACCGGGTAACTGATGGAAAGTGGGAATTGAGAATCCCAAATAAATCTAGATGGATAAAATGTTGTTGAATCTTCACTTGAATATTGTTGATCAAGGATCTTGGTTGGCTGACAGCCCAGCTGAGGCCTGACAAGCCTCAGCCCTCAGTTAAGGTTTGACCCTGTTGAATGATAGTTATCTTTGCTGATCTTCTTGGTGATTATAAATCAGGAAACAGAGATTGATGGAACACAGTTGTATCAGTCTGATAGCTAAAGCTGGTTGCTGAGTAAAGAGAGGATAAGCTATGCCAAAACCCTATCCACCCTCACCCAAATATCTCCAACTTAGACCCAGATGGGTTCAGATCTGTTCCTTTTATACCCAAGCCTAACTGCTTTGGCTCATGCCAGGCTTGTGCCAAGCTCAGTCCATTCTGCATTCGAAGCAGGTAACTGTCCACCACTCTTGACTTCAACATGGCTGCCATATATTTTCTTACACTCTCTAGACCGGGCTCTCAATCCAAAGAGCCACCTTGCTACCCCTAGACCTCTTTAAAGAGAAGCTTTAAAAGGAGGATTTATACTCTTGCCTTCTAGCCCTCTAATCAGAGAGTCAGAGGCAACCAAGGTTACTTGTAAGGTATAATAGCCAAAGCTAAAGCTGATACTACCTGATACTATTTCCTAGTGATGAGCTTGTACTGGAAAACATAATAATGATGGAGTTGAAATCAAACAGAGCAGTTAGTAGGAAATGAAATTTCTAGGCTCTCCCCTAGGCTCCAGTTTTGCATCACCAACTTCCTATTAGACATTTAAAATTGGATGTCCCTTAGGAATCTCAAAGTTAACATGTACAAAATGGAACTCGTTATCTTTTCTTCCAAACCTACAAGTGGTAGCAGTAGCAATAGTAAATAAATTGGGGAAAAGGCTCAGGGATTGGGGGAAAAGTAACTTATTCCAAATAGTCCAGGCACTTGTAATAATAGTCCACTCAAGTTTTCATGACTTCACCTATTCATATCATAAGTCTTGTGAGGACTATAATCTAAACTGCAAAGGGGAAAATTACAGGAGTCTCTGCATGAAGACGTATAATCATTCCCTTTTCTATTCCTTACATACCTTGTAGAAAGTGGCTTTAAGTGAAGTGAGCAGAATCAGGAGAATGTAATACACAGTAACAACAATAATGTACAATGATCAACTGTTAATGACAATCACTATCAGCAATGCAAGGATCCAGGACAACTCCAATGGACTGACCAAAAAAACCATCTATCAACCTGGGAAGAACTGACAGTATGAATGCAGACTGAAACACACCATTCTTCACTTTATTTCCTCCATGAATTTTTCTCTAGTGTGAGTGCTATGTGTCATGAAAAACATAATAAACACGAAAAGGTGCATTGTATGGTACCAAATGTATAACCTTTATCATATTACCTGCCATCTTGGGGAAGAAAGAGGAAGAGGGAGGTACATGGATAGCATGGATAGAAAACATGTCAGAATATGGATAGCAAAATGTCAGAAAATTATTATTAAAAATTGTATTGAACCAATGCAACCAAAATTAGAAGGGAAGCCACAAACTGGGAGGAAAATTTTATAACAAAATTCTCTGAAAAAGGTCTAATTTCTCAAATAGACAAAGAACTAAGTAAAATTTATAAGATTTCAAATCATTCCCCAATTAACAAATGGTCAAGGAATATGAATAGGCAGTTTTCAGATGAAGAAATAAAAACTATTAGAGAAATGCAAATCAAAACAACTCTGAGGTACCACCTTACACCTAGCAGAGTGGCCACTTTGACAGTAAAGGAAAATAAATATTGGAGGGGATGTGGCAAAATTGGGACATTAATGCACTGCTGGTGAAACTGCAAATTGATCCAACCATTCTGGAAAGCAATTTGGAATTATGCCCAAAGGGCTTTAAAAGAATCCATGTAAGGGGCAGCTGGGTGGCTCAGTGGATTGAGAGCCAGGTCTAGAGATGGGAGGTCCTAGATTCAAATCTGGCCTCAGACACTTCCTAGCTGTGTGACTCTAGGCAAGTCACTTAACTCTCATTGCCTAGCCCTTACCACTCTTTTGCCTTGGAACCAATACACAGTATTGATTCCAAGACAGAAGGTAAAAATTTAAAAAATAAAAAAATAATAATCCATGTCCTTTGATCCAGCAATACCTCTACTGGGTTGTATCCCAAAGAGATTTTTTTAACAGGAAAGGTTCTGTTTGTACAAAGATATTTATAACTGAGATTTTTGTGGTGGCAAAAAAATTGGAAAATAGTGGGATGTTCCTCAATTGGGGAATAGCTGAACAAATTGTTGTATATGATGGTAATGGAATACTATTGTATTAGAAGGAATGATGAACTGCTTTTTTTTTCTATAAGAACTGGAATTCCCTACATGAATTGATATGGAGTGAAATATGTAGAACCAGGAGAACATTAGACACAGTAACTGAAACACTGTAGAATGATCAAATGTGATAGACTTTGCTAATAAAAGCAATGCAATGATTGGGACAACTCTGAAAGACTTATAAGAAAGAATGCTATACACATCTACAGCAAGAACTGTGGGAGTAGAAATCCAGAAGAAAACATGATTTATCACTTGTTATGTGGGTATATGACTTGGTTTTGGTTTTAAAAGATTACTCTATTACAAAAATGAATAATAACAGAAATGGGATGAGTGATAACATATGTATAACCTAGTGAAATTGCTTGCCAACTCTGGAGGGGGAGAAAAAGAGGGAAGGGAGAAAACAAGAAAGATGTAACCATGGAAAAAAATTTACAAATTAAATTAAAAATAAAAATAATTTTATTGACATATAATCTGGAAATATTTTAAAATAAAAATTAGGGGGGGCAGCTGGGTAGCTCAGTGGATTGAGAGCCGGGCCTAGAGACGGGAGGTCCTAGGTTCAGATCCGGCCTCAGACACTTCCCAGCTGTGTGACCCTGGGCAAGTCACTTGACCCCCATTGCCTACCCTTACCACTCTTCCACCTATAAGTCAATACACAGAAGTTAAGGGTTTAAAAAATAAAAAATTAAAATTAAAAAAAAAAATAAAAATAAAAATTAGAAGTTGCTTAAAGCTCTGTTTGTGGTGGCAAAGAATCGGAAGTTATGGGGATGTCCATAAATTGGGGAATGGCTGAACAAATTGTGGTATATATTGGTAATGGAATACTATTGTGCTCTAAGAAATGATGAACAAGATAATTTTAGAAAAAGCTGGAAAGATCTACATGAACCAGTGAAGAGTGAAATAAGCAGAACTACAACACCGTGCACAGTAATAGCAATAGTGTATGATTATCAACTGTGGAAGATTTAGCTATTCTCAGCAATACAAAGATTTAGGACAATTCTGAACAACTATGACAAAGAATGCTACCCACCTCCAGAAAAAGAATTGTTGAGTCAGATGTAGATCAAAGCATATTTTTCACATTGTTTTATGGTTTTGTTTTGGAGGTTTTGGTTTTATATGAGTATTCTCTTATAACAATGACCAATATGAAAGTATGCTTTGTATGATAATACATGTACAACCCAGATCAAATTGCTTACCCTCTCCAAAAAAGGGGGGGAGGGAATGGAGGAACAGAGACAATTTGGATCTTATAATTTTGAAAAACATGTTGAAAATTTTTATTATATCTAATTGGGAAAAAAAGAAAAAAGTGGCTTTAAATTCAAGTGCATATGAGAGATAAATTAAAAGTTCTTAGGAAGAACTAAAATAAACCAGATCATGATATTTCCATATAGGAACTCTGGCTGAAGGTAAACATGAGACATAGAGAATAGTTATTACTAAGAAGGCTTCAAGACAGAACTTGGATTTTTTCTATGATGATATCATCCACAGGTTACCCTAGAATAAATGACTAAAATTAATGATGAATGCTAATTTCAGTAAATCAAGAATAATTATTACTGCCCAAAATTTTATCAGGCCCTAATGAGGACAAGTATTAATTCATGTTTTAAATAAGTATATGGATTATATTCTAAAATCTCATTGTAGGGGACTTGGAACACAGGTTCCTACAGAAATAATACTATAAATGGTGATTAGATTCCTAGACAGGTCTACTGTTTTTACCCATAATGGAACTGAAATAGGCACAGATTTAAATATGAGCCCTTCTATTTAATAGATATATAACTTAGAGGAAGTCAATTAACCTCTCCAAGGGCTTTGGTTTTCTTTTCTGTATCATAAGGGAGTTAGACAAGATAATTTCTAACATATTTTCCAAATTCAATGAATTTCTGATAGTTCCTGAACTCAGTCTAGAAATGTAATAGACTAAAATAGGCTCTAGAACTTGGGGCAGCTCCTGACAGAATTTGGGTCAAGGGACTCCAGTATCATGCTTTCAGGCAATGGGTTGAAAGATAAGATAGGGAGCTGAATAGCATCTTGGGTGAAGATATTGATATATACAACACGTTCTTCACAAGTAAAGTATAAGTCAAGGGCTGCCTGTACTTTATAAAATCACTTTTAAATTATTATTTTGAACACTGAACTTTTTCATTTCAAGAAAAAGAAAGCATCAGATACTTGGGAATGATTAGATAAGATGAAAAGGCATGCAAAACAGTGAAATGTTCTATTCTTGCTCTGGAGGGAGAGGAAAAATAGCCTGTGCTTTCAGATTTCAAGAGTCTCCATAGTTTTTAGTGTGTATAAATAATTACTCTTGGACTAGACTAATGTAATTTTATGATCATATCAGAAAATGTACTCTGAAATGTAAAAGTGCCATAGTGACCTTTTAAAAAATTCTGAACAGAGTTTTAAATAAACACATTTATCTCTTTCAATCCAATTAAATAACTCAGCAGTGACATCAGCAAGAGTCAGACCACTATTGTTGCTCACTGGAAAGAGACCAATGTTTTCTATGAAAGAAAAAAACAGAACTCTGAAGAAGATGGGATATAATTTAAGATAAATGTATTAAGCAATTACCTTTAATGTTCATTAATTTCTTTGTTAATGTAGAATTCCAAAAATATAATTGCAATAGCCTTTCGGCTTTAAGAGTTGCAGAAGAAATCCTTAAATGTTTCAAGGACTCATGGTTTTATTGGGGTGGGTACTCTCTGGCCAACAAAGATTTTAGACCTTGGTGGTCTTTGTAGACTGTGTTGATGGGGGCCTGGAGTCTTCCCTACCTCCACAAAAAAATTAGTATTCGGAGACCATCTTCTCTAAGGTAGTTAGCTCTCAAGTGATAGATATAAAAGTCTGTTATTAGACCTGTACTCAAAGCCTTTCCAAAATAACTGAAATATAATTTGGGTTGGTCCTTTCATGTAACTTTCAAGAACCCAGTCATCTCTACCTTATTATGAGATTCCAGAGTAGGACTTTTAATGATATTAAATAATACTTCTACTGTAAGTATAGGACTAAATTACATTAGTCTAGTCCAATACTGTAAGTATAGGGAAAAACACTCACCTTGAACCTAAGTTCAAATCTCAGCACTTGTACTTAGCAAGTCATAAACTTCTCTGGACCTTTGTTTCCTGACCTATAAAATGATGGGTGTGAGGGGGGGGACTATGAATTAAAATACTAAAAAGATTCCTTCCAGCTCCTAGATCTCTGATCCTCAGATTTTGAATTCTATATTTTACGATTTAATAATTATATTATCTTTACAGAACTGCAAATTGCTATTAGAATTACACAATATTTTGCCACTCCGAAATTAAGCCATATGGTCCCATCTGTTTAGATATTCCATTACAATCCTCCCCACTTTTCCTGGTTAATAAGGAAACATACTAACCAAAGGCTAGTAACGTGCTTCTTCTCCAGCTCTTTCAAAATGAGTATGGTATGAGCATGAAACAAATGACATTTACCAGTGTCTCAGTTACACACTAAGAAAAATTCAGGAATTAGATATGTATCTGGTGATTCTCCAGACCTGATAATGATTTAAAACAATAAACAAAGTATGTAAACTTTTACTAAAATTGCCTAGCTCTGGGAAAAACCAGGTGTTAATCATTAGGCCGAGGCCTTGGGGAAAATGTGAAATTGCCCCCATGCACTCATTCCAAGTTTAATTGCTGTTCCAAGATTCTAATTCCCCAAGCAGAGAGAGGAAAGCTTCACATCACACATTTGCCACCCATATGGCATCTATGGTCTAGAGACTACTACATTCAAAGTATCAACGGCTGAGTGTAAAGAGACAAAACAGGCAAGTGAGGAAAGGAAGTAACAGAAAGGACAGAAAAGGAACTACAATAAGGCCATAACTTTTTTTAAAAAACTAATTAATCATTTATTCTTAATATTTTTTTTTAATGAATAGTTGAGTTCCAAATTCCAAAAATAAATTTTTTGAGTTCCAAATTCTCTCCCTCCCTCTATCCTTCTCCCAGCCTTTGAGGCAAGCAATATGATATCAATTATACATGTAAAAATAAGCAAAACATATTTCTATATTAGCCATGAGTCAACACAGATATTATTTACAGAAATTTTATATTATTTTAATTCATCAAGGTTCATATATATATATATATATATATATATATATATATATCTGTGATTTGCACAAAACATAGTCTTTAATACTTGTCCTTTACAAACTCCATCCTACAGTCATCTTATAATATTCTTCTCTACCAATCTTCCCTGAATTCTATAAATTAAGTGTTTTTTATCTCCCACCAGAATGCTTTGGTGTGAATATCAAGTTAAAACCTCTTTGAGGCCTCAGGAGAGGAGTAAGATATGTGCTTAACTTCAGTTTTACTGAGGGTCCATGTTTCCCAGAGCTTTGCTTCATGGAGATCTCGGGCTTTTTGCCATCTACGGGGGCAGCTGGGTGGCTCAGTGGACTGAGAGCCAGGCCTAGAGACAGGAGGTCCTAGGTTCAAAAATCTGGTTTCAGACACTTTCCAGTATTGTGACCCCGGGCAAGTCACTTAACACCCATTGCCTAACCCTTACCACTCTTCCATCTTAGAACCAATACTATGTATTGGTTCTAAGATGGAAGAAAGGTAAGGATTAAAAAAAAGCCTCTTTGAGTTCTTACTTTTTTCATTAACTGCAAAAGAAGGAACCTGGAGTGAGGTTCCCACCAGCTCTAGGATGATGGTCTTTCTGGATTGGATTTGCATTAAGTTCTCCACTTTAAAGGCAGGGAAATGAAGAAGCAAAGGTGTCTACAAAACCTTAGAAGAAATTAGCCTCTCAATCACAATAAGGCCATCAGAAAATATTCATGTCCATTGCTGAACATGCCTTTATACTTCTTTCCAAATAGCTCAAAGTCTAAAAATGGGCAGCTATAATTTTCTAACAACTTGATGTTCTATCCATAGCTTCCAGTTTCAGATCTTTTTTCCTACTAAATGTTAAATGATTTAATAATGGTGAGGGGAACACTTAGCTCACCATATAAATGCTTATCTCTTCCTTTCCCTCCTTTATGCTTCTCCCATATGCATCAATTTTCTCTGAAAATTTTTAAAATATCATTTGCTTCTACACTGTGAAAAAGATAAAAACATGAAAGAATCCCTTTGAGACCTTAAGCTAAAATGATGATTATCATTTTATATCAGAACTAAGAGCAGTTTTGTGCCTCAGAAATAAATCACAAACTAGTTTGTTTTCTTTGAGTCAACTGCTTTGATATACTGGAGTGCAAAATTACTTTTGTTATCAAAAGTGTTTCTGTATCCTACAATAGAAAGCCTTCAAAAGAGAAAAAGGAAAAAAAAGATTTCAAGTGACTTACCTATCAATCGGGTCATTAGAACTCACTTTAAGTTTTAACACCATCCCAGAAGCCATAGCAGACCAGCATTTTACCCTTACCCATGAGAGTAAAAGCTAAACTCCACTTATAAATAATGACCTCATCAATCAGGCAATCAACCACTATTTATTAAATGCCTATTGTTCCAGTCACTGTATTAGGTGCTGAAGATACAAATACAAGGATCCTTACTAGCAATTACTTTACATTCTATTGAGGGAGATAATGAATATACATAGTATACATACATATGTGTATAAATGTATATATTTGAATACATGAATGTATGTGTGTATATATATATGTATATATATATACATACATATATATACAGGGTGTTTCAAAAGTTAGTATAGTTTTAAGCTACTAAAGCTTTATGTATATCTATAGATACGTGTATACACACACATATCAGGAAAGGCTTCATGTACAAAAGTGATGCTTAAGCTGAAGCTTAAAAGGTTTCTATGAGGTAAAGCTGAGGAGAAAGCTTATTGCAGGCATGGGGGAAGACAGCTGGCATGAAGATTTGAAGATAAAGGATGGTGTGTCATGTTTAAGGAAGAGAGGTATTTGGGGCTAGACTACAGAATACAGGAAGAGAAGTAATGAAGAGCCTGGAAACATGGCTTGAGACAAGGTTGTGAAGAGCTTTAGAAGCTTAACAGAGGAGTTTATATTTGATTGTAGAGGTAATAAGCTGCCAGTAGCATTTATTGTGTAGCAGAGTGGCATGTTCAGATCTTAACTAAAGGAAAAATCACTGGCTGTATCACAGAAGATTAGATTCTCTTTCTCAGTAGCATAGAAGATTGGATTCACCAGCCCCATAAGGGAGATATGTGAGCCTACTGTCCAAGGGTGCTATCAGTTTTAACTTGGAACAGTCTGCTGAATAAAAAAGAGAATCTTCATTGAAGGAATTTAACATCAGAATTTTTCTGAATACCTTTGGAGAGCTGAGATATGGGTTCCCAGAGGCAAGTGAATTCTGTTTGTCTGAATTCATGAAAGCACAAATACATATTCACAAAAAACTTTTAAGATATGGATAGATAGATAGATAGATAGATAGATAGATAGATAGATAGATAGATAGAAATAATTAATGTCGGCCTATAAAAGCTAAGGGAAGCTAGCATGGTTTATTTTAAGAATCAAGCTGTGTGATCCTTGGCAAGTTACTTCACCTCGACTGCCTAGCCCTTACTGCTCTTCTGCCTCGGAACAGATATTATCAATTCAAAGGCAGATGGTAGGGTTGTTTTCTTTTAATCAATACTGAATATTAGTAACAAAGGTAAGTACAATGTCTTCTTGATCTAAATGAAATCCTGTAGGCTATATATACTGAACGTACAAACTAGAAAACAAACAATTCGGAGAAGCTGGTATCCACAGAATTTATACCTATAAGCCATTTGGGGAGCACTCACATTCCTGTAACACAGAACTCTCTTTGGGCCATACTTTTGGTTTGATTTTCCAATTGAAATATAAATGTTGATTAGTCATCATTTTCTCATAGATGCCTAATGGGTAAAGAAAATTAAGACACTGAAACATATTTCACTCCCTTGGGGGATAGATATTTTATCCTTTAATGCCTCTCTAGTACTTTATTCAAAACATTATTTAGTGAAAGGGAGTCAAGTTAAAACGTTAGAACAATAAAATGGAATTTTTCCTTCAATTAGTAAGTTTACTGAAAGTCTAAAGTTCATGTTTTACTCAAATGGATCTGTGATCTTATCAATATGAATATTTGTTTCAGTGTATTAACTGCATCTAATCCATCTATATCCATCCTATGTGGTGGTGGATATGTCCATGACCTACCGTAACTTAATTACAGAGGGTCCCTTGTGCTGGAGACCTTTCCCAAGTTCTACTTACATGCCATGGCTATTACTATATATAGCATTTGGACTATCCTTCTAAAATTCCAAACTCTACCATGTGACCAATCCATCTTCTTGTAAATCACACATTTCTTTAATGACATCCTTTAATGCTGCTTCTTCTTTAGAATGTTTTGTTTGAAATAGACTTACACCTATCATGTAGCTCTCCATTGCTTTTTGGTGATCCTTTACTTCAGTTCTTCAGAGACAATAGCCATACATTATCATCAATAAAGATATTGATATTTTGTAAATGGAGCATTTGTTTCAAGGAAAAACTCAAATCATTAAAAGGATTTCACAATTTCACAAAAGCAATTCAGTCCACTCGCCTCTTCCTGCACAGCTCTAGACCCAACCTGTACATTTGCAATGCTTATTAAATTTATAACCTCATGAAGGACTCTTTATTGTGTCTAAATAAGACACATTCTTCTTATCCACTTGGCTTTCCCTACATGGATAGCTAGGCCAAAATGTTTTAAACAAGATGATCCGAGTTATATTTTTCAAGAAATCCTATATACTTTTGAAATATGAATGGGAGTCATATTTTGGAAGAATATTTTAATATTGTATTGTCCTATATCAAATTGATTATGATCAATAAATAATAAGCAAATAGATTGTGACATTCTCTTCCTATTTCAGTATCAACTGTGTGATATTAAAGATTCACGATTTGCAAAAGTCTTCCTTCTCCCTTCTATGGTGCCCTCAATAAGACTATTCTCACAAAAAATGTATATAAATGGGAAACTAGACCTATGGAGTCAGAGGGCTTCAAATTATGGCTCTGTCACGTATCATCTGGGACAAGATACATAATCTATCTGCAGATAAGTTTCTTCATCAATAAAAATGAAGGGTTTGAACTTGAACTTGGTGGTCCCTAAAGTCTCTTTTAATTCTAAATCTATGATTTTATAATCCAGTCAAGTATGTCCTACATTGCAGCTATTTGTTTAACCTTTTAGATCTCTAAATAGACTTTAATATCCTAAAGACTAATGATTGTCTAGCATTTCTTTATAGTTCACACAGGAACCTAGAATAATGCTTTGCATATATCAGGGATTCAATTAATATTTAGTGAATGGATTATTCAGGCAATAAGCATTTTTAATCACCTACTACTAAGCCCTGTACTAGGTGCTGGTGATATAAATACAGAAGTGAGCCCATCTCTGCTACTGAGATGACATAACATACCCAGAGAATTATATATGAGATTCTTACAAAATAATTACAGTCTGATGGGGGAAGGTGGCCAACAACTGAAAATATCGAGAAAGGCTTCCTGAAAAAGATACCCCTTGAAGTGAATTAGGGGTTTCATAGGGTGGAAGAGAGGCGAGAAACATTCTGAGGTTGGAGGACATCCTATATAAAGGTATAGTGATGGAAGATGGACTGTAATAAAAGGAAATTACAAACAGACCAGTTTGGCTATAATTCAGAATGCATGGGGGTGGGGGGTAGGGTTGGGAAAGTGTAGAATCTGTCCAGAAGTATAGGCTAAAGTCAGATTGAGAGGATTTTTAAATGACAAATGATAACTAATAATTAGTAATCTTAGAAACAATAGGGAGCCAGTGAAACTTCTCAAGTCAGGGCAGAACATGGTCAGATCTATGCTTTAGTAATCAGTTTGGCAGCTGTGCAGAGGCTAGATTAGAGATGTGGAGAGGGTAGATGCACAGAGGTAAATTTGGAGATTATTATAATAGTCCAAGTCAAAAATCATAGGGATCTGAAGCATCTCATAAATTCTTGTAGAATGAAATGACCTAAACTAGACCCCCTCCACTGGAAAGTGCTCATCTTCCAAACCGTCAAATAAACCTATCAACTTCTTATTATTTGCAAAACTGTATAAAAACAATATAAAAATATACCTTTCTTTTCTTTACACAAAGGCATTTGGATATTACTATGCACATTTGGTGAATGAAAACATTTATTAATTACTCACTATTACCTGATTCTGCTATCTCTTGAAGATGGAATTCTCTACTCTGGCATTTACAATTAATACATATAAAAAAATAGAAATGGAATAAAGAAGAAGTACAAAACTACTTAGCATTGCCAAAGCAATTGAGATTATACAACTTTCCCCCAACAATTCAGGTTCATTATCAGCTCTTAAACATCTGGTAATCATTGCTATCTTTACTAGTTTGGAACAATAGCTATGTGAATTCATTTTTGATATATAAGAAAATATTTCCCCAGTGAAAGACATTATTTATCAGTGTTGATTAGCTCCCTAGGCCAGTCATAAAAGCCCATTTAACATACTTGGCCCATGATACTGGTAAATTATAATGCTACTAGTACTAACACAAGGTGAAATTTGTCTTTGGCACCATCCTGATTCCTCTTCTGTGCCCTTTCCTTTCAGGCCTTCCATTAATTTTGGATAAACTATTTTTAAAATAATTTTTAAGCATTTGCTATATGTCAAGGCTAGGTAACAAAACAGAGAGTGGCTAATTTCTCCCAAGTCATAAACATGAACTTTCCCCTTGAATCTTTATAGCATTTCGTTTTGCAGCTCTAAATGAACTTAGGTTTTACAACTATCCTTGTTTATATGTTATGATCCTGCTACTAAAAGCTTCATAATAACAAGATCTCTGTTGAATCTCAACTTTTCACCATCACATGAATCTAGTGAAGTGTCTGCTGTGCTTAATAGAAGAGGAAGAGAAAGAAAAAGGAGGAGAAAGAGGAAGAAAAGGAAAAGAAGAAAAAATTATTTATATAGTGCTTAAATTTTGCAAAGTGCTTTAAAATATTACATAACTTCATCCTTGCAATAACCCTGGGAAATGGGCACCATTATTACTCCCATTTTAAAGATGAGGAAACTGAAATAGACTACATGACCTACCCAGAATCAGAAAACTAATAAATGTCTGAGGATGGATTTGAACTTAAGCTTTTCTGACTCCAAGTCCAGTGCTCTTATCTATCTGGCCTTCTAGGTGCTATGTCAATCCTTTAATGAGCAAATCAAGTGTAGATTCCATTCTTCAAAAATAGGCCTGATGATGCCAACAATCTTATAAAAAAACTTAAAATAAAAAAATAGAAGCATATCAGTAATACCATAATACTTTCTCTTTTGTGCAAAAAATTGTAAATAGACACACAGAAAACAGTATTAATTTTTATTTATCCATTTTTTTTAGGGAAAGGAGAGGGCTCAAGACTTTATGTTAGCAGTTTTCTGTGGAATCATGTTCAAGTTTTATTGTTGGTCATATGAAAATAAGTGTATTTTTGCTAAATGGCCTCCATTGTATATTTAGTTCATCTGATTTTGGAAAGTGCTAATGCAATAAGAACATTATATAAGTTTACTTTATTGTGATACCCCACAATAATATTTATGAGACCAAAATGTAGGAGACTTAAATACTGGAGTAATTTGAAGGTTCTTGATCCTCAGGCAATTAAGTATGCAACTGTGACCTCAAAGTCAGTGTCAGAATATGACATTACATATTCTTGAGCTCCTTTAGGGCTGAATTATTGGGGGAGGGGAGATTTCTCATGTGTTTTGCTTTGAGAAGGGATCATTTGTTCAGGAAAAAAAGGATTAGTTCCCTTAACAAATATGTATTTACCACAGCCAGGCACAAGGCACTGTGCCAAATGTTGTAGGAGATACTTGGATACTTTGAATTATCTGTGATTTCACTGGTGTGGATTTCATCTCCACCCACACAAACCTCAGCCTTCTCTTAAGAGCTACTTTGTCCAAAAAGTTAATGACCTGTTAACCAGCCTCCTGGTGATGAGCTTCTGCACTTGAGCCTGACCTTCAGACCTTTTACACAATCCATAAACTTTCAGTTTGATGGTCTTTCAAAGCTTACCCTCAGCTAGCAGAGAATTCAAAAGTTCAGGGTCATTTCCATGCCAAGGTGAGACCACAAAGAACTCTCTGGTGTAGTGTCCTGCAATTGATACGAAGATTGTCTTAAAAATATAGTTCTTGCCTTCAAGGAGCCTATAATCTAGTTAAAGAGTATAAAATATGTACACAAGTAACTAAGTTCAGAGGAAGGAGAAAGATTGTCTCGTTGTATTAGACAAAGAAGGTATCATTGAAGAGGGGACATATAATCTGGGTTCTGAAGGATGAGTGGAATTCATGAAGCAGTGGTAAGAGGGTTGAATTTGGAGTGGTAAAAGCCAAGTTCAAATCCGGATGCACTTATTGGCAGTAAAAACTAGTTTAACTTTGAGCATGATCTTGAGTATGACCTTACTCTGTAGTCTTTAGTTTCCTCATCTCTAAAATGAAGGAGTTGGCTTAGATAAGCTTGAAATCTATTCTATGATCCTATCATTCAGCAGGGAGAGATGAGGGAAGGGCATTCTAAGCTAAATGTACAGTGTAAGCATAAGCAACAAGGTAGAAAGTGTGCCAGGAAGGGGCAATGAGTTCAGTTTAGGAACAAAGGAAAATAGGCTGGAAAGATAAATTGGGATGGATTATGGAGGATTTTGACTGCCAGAATAAGAAGTTTAGACTTATTTGGTAGACAAAAGAGAGCCTTCAACAGTTTTTTTTCAGCAGAGGTGCAAAGCAGTGATTAGAAAGATTAATCTGACAAAGGTATGTAGAATGGATTGGAGAAGGGAAAGTCTGGAGGCATACTACTAGAAAAGATTAACATCCCTATTTTTATGTCTATGAATACTAATACTAACAAAACATCTTGAGATCTTAACAATTTGGCTTGGCAAGAAGTTTCTAAGGCAGTATAATTTACAGGAATATTTATTTTAAAAGATTAGTTTATTGCCAGGAAATACTTGTATATTTTTCTTTATGCCAGTGTCCATGACATTGATCTTCACTAGATTAATATTAAAACATTCACAAAAGTTTTCATGTCAAATTGTTGAGCCCTTAATTTCACTGTCATTGTAAGCTAGTTTTAATGTGCTTGACTCACTAGTCACCAAGAAAAAATAAATCTGACAGTTTAGGATTATAATTATTTGTAGAGATGAGAGTTTTCATAGTTTTGCTATATTTATTTTATTTTTAATTCAGAATACTTCCTTTTTCTGAATGTCTCTCTAGGGAATAAACAGTAGCCACAAGTTTTCTATCTACTTTACTAATGCAGTATAAGTTCAGTGTTTTTCACAGTAAAAATTTTGCTAATCTAGAAATGAAATTATTTTGCTTTTAGAAAAAGAGGCTGTATGGTGTATGAAAAGCACTGGACAGGGGTTCAAATAAATTAGAGTCTAAGTCCTGGCTCTTCCACTAACCAGCTTTGTGACTTTGAACAAATCATTTCATCTCTCAGATCATCACCTTCCTCAACTGTAAGATAGGTATTTTGACATGATATTAAAGGTCTTATACCGTCCTAGTATTTTGTAATCTAACTAGGATCGTTTCCTCATTTACTGTAAGTTTTTTAACTATCAGACTACATTAGATAAGTTATTATTATTTACTTAAGGCCTTCAAGAATCCATGATTGTGAGAGAAACTCCATTTAAAATCACTCTAGACCATATAAAATATTTAGGAATTTATCTACCAAGACAAATAGGAATTATATGAACATGTCTATAAAACACTTTCCACACAATTAAAACTAGATCTAAATAACTGGAAAAACATTAATTGTTCATGGGTAGGATGAGCTAACTTAATAAAAATGACAATCCTACCCAAATTAATCTACTTATTCAGTGCTATACTTCTCAAACTACCAAAAAAAACTTTATAGAATTAGAAAAAAGTATAACAAAGTTCATCTGGAAGAACAAGAGATCAAGAATATCAAGGGAACTAATGAAAAGAAAATGTGAAGGATAAGGGCCTCGCAGTACCAGATCTTAAACTGTACTATAAAGCAGCAGTCATCAAAACAATATGGTACTGGCTAAGAGACAGAAGGGAGAATCAGTGGAATAGCCTAGGGATAAATGACCTCAGCAAGCTAGTGTTCTATAAACCCAAAGATCCCAGCTTTGGGGACAAGAATTCACTATTTGACAAAAAAAAAATGCTGGGGGGAGCAGCTGGGTAGCTCAGTGGATTGAGAACCAGGCCTAGAGATGGGAGGTCCTAGGTTCAAATCTGGCCTCAGCCACTTCCCAGCTGTGTGACCCTGGGCAAGTCACTTGACCCCCATTGCCTACCCTTACCACTCTTCTGCCTTGGAGCCAATACACAGTATTGACTCTAAGACGGAAGGTAAGGGTTTAAAAAAAATAAAAAATGCTGGGAAAATTGAAAAACAGTATGGGGAAAATTAGGTTCAGATGAGTATCTTACACCCTATACCAAGATAAATTCAAAATGAGTAAATGACTTAAATATAGAGTGAAATCATAAATAAATTAGGTGAATATAGAATAGTATACCTGTAAGATCTGTGAGAAAGGAAGTAATTTAGAACCAAGCAAGATATAGAGAACATTGCAAAATGTAAAATGAATGACTTTGATTATATCAAATTAAAAATGTTTTATACAAATGAAACCAATGCAACCAAAATTAGAGGGAAAGCAACAAACTGGGAGAACATTTTTATAACAAAACTCTCAGACAAAGGTTTAGTTTCCCAAATATATAAGGAACTAAGTCAAATTTACAAAAAAAACAAGTCATTCCCCAGTTGACAAATGGTCAAGGGACATGAATAGGCAGTTTTCATATGATAAAATCAAAACTATCAATAAACACAGGAAAAAGTGTTCTAAATACCTCCTGATTAGAGAAATGCAAATTAAAACAACTCTGAGGTACCACCTTACATTTAGCAGACTGGCCAATATGGCAGCAAAGGAAAGTGATAAATGTTGGAAGGGATGTGGCAAAATTGGGACTCTACTACACTGCTGGTGGAGTCGTGAATTGGTCCAACCAGTCTGGATGGCAATTTGGAACTATGAGCAAAGGGCTTTAAAAGAATGCCTACCCTTTGACCCAGCCATACCACTGCTGGGTTTGTATCCCAAAGAGATAATAAGGGAAAAGACTTGTACAAAAATATTTATAGCTGCACTCTTTGTGGTGGAAAAAAATTGGAAAATGGGGGGGGGTGCCCATCAATTGGGGAATGGCTGAACAAATTGTGCTATCTGATGGTTATGGAATACTATTGTGCTGAAAGGAATAATGAACTGGAGGAATTCCATGTGAAGTGGAAAGACCTCCAGGAACTGATGCAGAGCGAAAGAACCAGGAGAACATTGTACACAGAGACTGAAACATGCTGGCACAATCGAATGTAATGGACTTCTCTACTAGCAGCAATGCAATGACCCAGGACAACATGGAGGAACTTGTAAGAAAGAACATTACACATATCCAGAGAAAGAACCGTGGGAACAGAAATGCAGAAGAAAAACATATGATCGATCACGCAATTCGATGGGGATATGATTAGGGTTTTTATGTTAAAAGATCACTCTATTGCAAACATGAATGACATAGAAATAGGTTTTGAACAATGATATATTTATAACCCAGTGGAATTGCTTGTCAGCTCAAGGAGGGGAAGGGAAGGAGGGAGGGATCATGAATTATGTAACCATAGAAAAATATTCTAAAAAGAAAAAAAAAATCCATGATTGCGGCATTTTGCTTACTCACTCCACCAACACAGATCACTGGCTATATAATATTCTGTGAGGGGCAATAGCATGATCTAATAGATAAAATTCTTAATCTTTATTCTTTTTTTAACCAAAAGCAAATATATCTTATACTTGAGATATCAGCATTCCATTCTCATAAGTATGTCCAATACTCTTTAAATGTCTAGTTTCTTGTTTGTTATTCAAAATTTTGATGGATCCCACATTTTGACAATGTCAGTACTTTTTTAAAAATTAATTTATTTGTTTGTTGGTTAAATCAAGATTCCCAGGTACTTCTCTCCCTCTTCTTATTGAACTAGAGAAGGTATAATTTGGGGAGGGGGAAGCATATATAAAATTATATATTGAAGCTTCTATCTACCAGTTTTTTTCTAATCTTTATTCTTTAAAAACTTTAACCTGGACAAGTCACTTAACCTGTCTACCTCTTTTTTTTTTTAAGAAAAGGCAGTGTATTATAAGCACTGATTATTAATAATAACACTTATGAATGATACCTTTACTAACAATATATCACTGACATTTTTAAAGCACTTTCCTCTCAACAGCCCTATTAGGGAGGTAACGCAAGGTAATAGCCCTTGGGATTTGCAGTGGTTAAACAATTCATCACCTGGTGACCAAACTTGTGATGAATCTCTAAGAAATTGGCAATGCTGGTCC
Organism: Gracilinanus agilis; assembly: GCF_016433145.1. Taxonomy (NCBI): domain Eukaryota; kingdom Metazoa; phylum Chordata; class Mammalia; order Didelphimorphia; family Didelphidae; genus Gracilinanus; species Gracilinanus agilis. The sequence continues at coordinate 128,797,124 of NC_058132.1, read as the reverse complement.
TCAGATTACCCACATTATTATCCTCTCTTTCTTGAAATCTTTATAGATTGGTAAGACAAGGCAGAGCTTGTGCTCTACTAGTATACCCTTCCAAAAAACTAATCACCTCCAAATAATAAAGCATAAAAATCTTTGGTGGAATATATAATTATTATCATTATTTACAATATAAGAAGCAGAAAATAAAATTGTATTTTCATTAATTATATAAGTAACTTTGAGATATATAAACAATGTACCTCGGTGCTACAGTTACTGCCTAGTAAATACCAAACACAAACACAAACACAAACACACACACACAACTTGACAACTGCTATAACTTTTATTGGTCGAAAGGATCAGTAAAATGAAAATAGTTTTCTTGTTAGTATTTTAACTGATTTCCTTCACTAGCTTACTTATCCCCTCCATCTCTACCTAATGAGATCCTACTCATTTTAAGATTCAGCTGAAATGCCAATTCCACAAAGCCTTTCCTGAGTTCTCATTCCCATCTCATCCCATAGACCTCCCAAAGCACTTATGATCTGATTATGCAATGTTCTATATTGAATTATTTGTATGTGCTGTACCATTATTAGACTGAATGCTCTATGAAAACAGGAATCAGAAGGTTTCGAACTAGAAAGACCCTTCCAGATCATCTAACCTAAGCCTCCCATTTTACAGATGAGGAATATAAGATCTAGAGATATTAAAAAAAAAAGTCTGTCAGTCAAGCAAGGTTTATTAAGGATTTATGTTGTTTGAGGCACTTTGCTAACAACTAGGGGTGCAAAGAAAAGCAAAAACAATCCCTACCCTCAAGGAGTTCATATTGTAAAGGAGGAGATGACACCAAATCAAATGTGTACAAATGACAAATCTAGGATAAATTGGAGACAGACTCATAGGGAAGTTGCTAACTTTAAGAAAGGCTGGGAATGGCTTCTTGCAGAAGGGAGAATTTCAGCTACAACTGGAAGAAAGTCAGGGAAGCCAGGAGGTGAGGGTGAAAAGGGAAATGATTCTTGCCAAGAGGGATATCTAGGAAAAATTCATTGAGTCAAGTAAGTGATGGCATGAGTGCCTTTTGTAAAGAATAGCAAAGAGGCCACTGTCCTGGGATCACAGAGTTTATACAGGTAAAATCTATGATTTGTAAGTTGGGGTCAAGTTAAGAAGTGAATGGCAGAGCTAGTAACTGAACCTGTTTTCTCTAATTATAAAGCCAGTGCTCCTTTCCCTACTCAGACCATTTGATTTGATTTTTATGTCTCTTCTGGCAATTGCTCTGCACCTAGAAGGTGCTTCAAAAATGTTTCCTGTAGTTGAATCAAGCCACCTGCTTGACGGAATTAAACAAAATGATTTATCATTCTGTTGTTTATAGTTCTAATAGGATCTTACTTTTCAAACACCATTGTTCTCACTCAACATCTTAGCCAAAATAATTTTCTTTGAGCCTGTAGCTGGGGATCTTTATTCTTAGTTTGAAATTCTTAAAAGTCAAATTCTTAAAGTCAAAGGAAAAGAAACTAAGGTAGTTTCCACTGACATCACAAGAGAGACAAATAAGACTTGATAATTATATATCTTTTTTTTTTAAACCCTTGTACTTCAGTGTATTGTCTCATAGGTGGAAGATTGGTAAGGGTGGACAATGGGGGTCAAGTGACTTGCCCAGGGTCACACAGCTGGGAAGTGGCTGAGGCCGAATTTGAACCTAGGACCTCCTGTCTCTAGGCCTGACTCTCACTCCACTGAGCTACCCAGCTGCCCCCAATTATATATCATTTTAAGAATTAACCTAGAATTATTTTCTGTCTGTCCATAGATATACAAACTTAAATGATTTTCTTTTAAGTGTATGATAACATTAATTAAAAATGTATGGTTATTCAGGTCAAAAATCATTAGAGTTCGGGGGCAGCTGGGTAGCTCAGTGGATTGAGAGCCAGGCCTAGAGACAGGAGGTCCTAGGTTCAAATCTGGCCTCAGACACTTCCCAACTGTGTGATCCTGGGCAAATCACTTGACCCCCATTGCCTAGCCCTTACCACTCTTCTGCCTTGGAGCCAATACATAGTATTGATTCCAAGATGGAAGGTAAGGGTTTAAAAAAATAATAAAAAATTAAAAAAAAAAAAAAAGAATCATTGGAGTTGTCTAAAGGTTATTGGTGCTAATTTTCCTGGACCTGGCAAATTCCAGCCAGAAAGAAAAGACTTCTACTAACAGCAGATGACCATTGAGTGCAGACATCATTGCCTTGCCATCAAAAATAAGATATTTTCCTCCTAGAGGTCTGAATTTCTCTGATTGTAATATTTTTAAGTTGTTTTGGTGGCCCAAAATGCATTTGTCATGAATAATTTTAGATGGCCATTATTTATAAACTATCTCATAATTTTCTTATCTGCAGTGGCCTTCTTGGACAACTGCAGCTTGAACATATTTCAAAATCTTGTTCACAGTTTCCTACTTCTTCAAGCAAAGGAAAATTAATTCATTGGGAAGTTTTCTATTTTGAGCCAAAAATGTATTTTGGGCTTTATTTTTAATCCCTTTAAATATGGAATATCTATTTTTAAAATGTAAACATCTGATTTTGTACTGCACAATGTCTCCTTAAGGAAGACAGGACAACCATTTTAACATTGAAAGGTGCACAAATCTGCCACAGGTGTCATTATTAAGTACCTCCACTTTTATCCACCATTATTCTAAGTAAACCACATTTCCAAAACAATCCAAGAAATCCAGCAAACCACTAAAAAGGTAGTCATAAATGGGTCCATTAAAAGAAACTCACCCAGCACTATCTGTTTACATCAACTTGTGAATTATGGGGTAAGCAATGACTTACATGTAATTTTACACCAAAATTTAATCTATTTCATTTGTAGGCTATTTCTCAGGAGTCCTATTTTCAGTAAAGAAAATAACTTGAGCCAAAGGAGTATTTCTAAGCTGTCATGTCGAATTTCCACTTAAGGGTGGGGGGGAGAAACGGGGGAATAACGGGAAGACTTGTCAGCGATTAGCCATCCATAAAAATGTTTTCCCTCGCGCTTCTCCTTTCGATCACAATACTGGCGTCAGTTTGTCTCATGTATCTGTTCTCCTTCCTCACCTCCCTCCTCCCCGCCTTACCCTTTCCCCCGCCACACCCCCAAGCAGAGACCTGGCAATGAGCAGCAAAGGCAAGGGAAAAGGCAAATATACCAGCCAGGGAAGGGAATCCAAAAGCTAGCTCAGGCACATTTGAAAAACATTCCTCACTTTTCTTCTTTGCGTATCTCAAAGGTAAGTAAGGTCAATAAATAGCTTACAAAACGGACAGTCCGTGATAAGAACCCTCAAATCCTATAGATTTCTTTAAACACATACACACACTCTCTCTGGTCTGTCTCTGTGTCTCTGTTTCTGTCTCTCAGTCTCTATCTGTCTCTCTCCCTCCACACCACCCCCAATCCGGATTTACCTCTTTCCCTTCCTTTACACTCAGTCACAGAAAACGGTTCCTTAGCTTCAGCTTTGGCTCTGCAATCTGACAGAGGTGCGAGACATCAGCGAGGTACCCAGAGAGACGCGAGAAATAAAGTGAGCAGCTCAGCCAGAGCCGGGGCTTCGGGAAAGATGGCTATCAAGGTCTCAGCAACAGGCAATCTGCCCCATATGGACCCCCACCACCTAGGGCTGCCCCACTCTCCTACGCCGGGACCACTCCGCATTCCTGGCACGCGATACCGCGAAAGAAGCATCCTTTGAATGTCCAAAGTCTGGTTAGGACCAAGTGACTGCTTTTTGCCAAATCTGAGTAAGTTAGAAAGATGCGCAGTGCAGAAGGGTACAGTAGGAGGTCCGAGGAATGGGGGGCAGCAGGGAAGTTTGTAAATCCCGGTCTGAAAGGCGGCACCCCACAACCGAAGAGTGCTCCATACCTCTCCTCCTCACCCAGCATTTCCACTCCCGCCCTCCAAACACACACCCAAACGCCTCAAAAGCTCAAGAGCAGAACGAAAAGGCATGCTCCTAGCTTTAGGAAAACTTAAGCGTATTCTCCCACCTATAAACACGCGCGCTCACACCCAACACACACACACACACACACACACACACACACACACTCTCTCTCTCTCTCTCTCACACACACACACACACACACACACACACACACACACACACACACACAAACGCGCGCGCACACTCTCGAAGCTTGAGCACTGCGCATAACTTCTAATATTTGTACAGAGGGAATCTCTTACCTGTCCCTGGTGATGCCACTCCCCCACCCCCACCCGCTTCTCGCTGCCCCCTCCTTTCCGGTGGGTGCCGGGTGCCGGCCCCCCCTCTCAGGAGCGCTCCCCTCCGCCTGCCCTTAGGCGTGAGGACTGGCTGCCTGGCGGCAGCTTTGGCGGCGGCAAAGACACAGACAGCGGCAGGGCAGCGGCTGCAGAAGCATCGGCGGCGGCGGCGACGGCGGCGGCGGCAGCAACAGCAGCAGCAGCAACAGCAGCAGCAGCAGCAACAGCAGCAGCAGCCCAGGCAGCCCCGACCGGCGTCAGTCAGGCTGGAGCCTCGAAGCCTCATAGCCCGTATTAGTGCGCCGACCTGGAAAGTGGCCAGCGATCCTTTCTAGCTGTGTCCCGCCCCCGCCAAGTCTCTGCGCGCTCCCTGCCCGCACCCGCGGGGGAGACCTAAGGAGATGCAGAAGATGAAGGCTCACAGACCTTCGGAGAACTGCCTGGCTGGGAAAAAAAAAAAAAAATACCCAGGCTGCTTTGTATGTGTGTTCGGAAATTTAGGAAGACGAAGAGGATCAGAGTTGGGGGAGAGGTGCGCCTGGAGATACTCTTTGCAGTCCTAGTTCCTCTTCTTTCCTTCGCCAGCTCTTCTCTGTGCCACTGGCTCTTTTCTTGTCTGTGCCACAATCGTGCCTATCCCTACTTCAACTCCTTTTCATTCCTCTTAATCAAAAGCCAATCAGACAGCCACAATATACTGGTTCAGTCCCAGAGCTCCTCATTTCTTGTCCAAACCGCCCTACTGCCCCCATCCCCACCTTTTTCTCCTTTTCCTTTGTATCTTCAGAAGTCTTTGTTCTTTCTACCTGGAACCTGAGATAAATTGGGAAGTAATTTGTGAACAAATATTCCATCCTGGAAAAACACATTTACGCGGGAGCCAGGGGGTCCACAGGAGCCACAGGGCACCTAGGTGCTTAGATGATCTTCAGAGTCATAACTCTTACCATTTGTTTCTTTGGGTTTTGCAAAATAAACAAAACCCCAGGAAGAGAACTCAGTCTCCCCAACTCCATCTCAATTCATCCCAAATGATTTGCATGGTGCAAGCAAAAAAAAAAAAAAAATCACTCAGTTATAGTATTGGTTAAAACAAGTCATATAATTATGTGGATTGAGTTTTCTCTTTCTTAAGTGTATTTATTTACTTAGACAAGCATATAATATGTAATACTAGCTAATCTAATAAAGCTACAACCTTATATGCACTCTGGCTGTTTTAATATACAACCTGATTGCTCTGCAACTTGACTCTTCAAATTCACGGACTGCCATCTAGAATTGTACCCAGAATGACATCGAGTAAGGATATACACTTTTCAGATTTCTAGTTCTTCCCTACTCCAGTGTAGTTGGAGTTCATGGAATTGGTAATGTAAATTAAATATTCTTGGGTCTAGTTGAAATCGCAGAATCATAGAATTAAGGAAGTCAGAAAAGATCTCAAGAGCTATCTAGTCTCATCAGAATCTCCACTACAACATGCAAGGTCATCTGGCCTCTCTGCTCAAGGACCTACAACTATATTGCCTATAGAGGTAGCCCATCCCACTTTTGAACAGCTCTAATTGTTAAGATTGTTTTTCCCTGATATCAAAACAAAATTTGCAGACTTATTAGGAACATGATTCAAGTCCTCAACTCTGATATTATCCTGGTTAAGTGACATAGGGAAAGGCAATTAATTTCTCAACTTACAAGGCTACCATATAAGACTAACTTGCTAGTCTACATTAGTTATGAGAGTTTCTTCAAATGGGGTTTCCAACATGAAAAAAACCACTAATATATTTTAAAAAACATTCAATTTGTCAATATTTTGACAATTTTTTGACAAATTTTTCAAATATGGTAACAATCTGAGACTGATCCCCTATTAATGACAAAATTCTCCAAATGCTTTTCTTGCTGTTATTCAGTCACTTCATTTGTGTCAGGCTCTTCTGTGACCGCATTAGGGGGTTTCTTAGTAAAGATACTGGGGTGGTTTGCCATTCCTTTACCTGCCCATTTTATAGAATGAGGAAACTGAGGCAAAAAGAGTTAAGTGACTTGCCTAGGGTCACATAACTAGTAAGTATCTGAAGAACTCTTCAAATGTTACTGTTAATAAATAGCATGGTATAAATACATTAAAGTTGGAGGGGAAGCCATTCCTAATATAAGATGGTAAATTTAGGGCTAGAACAGACCTAAGAAGACATCTAACCTGCTATCATTTTATGTATGGTAAAAGTGAGACCCAGAAAGGTTAATCTTTCGATGTTACCAAATTAGTAAGGGGTCAAAAGCTAAGATTTGAACCAAGTTCCTTTCAATTCAAATCCAGAATTCTTTCCATTATGCCAAGATTCTTATAACACATAGCTGACCCAACAAATTCATTATAGCAATCTTGGGTGGGTATGATAGACAATAGCAGAAGCCAGAACTAAGAAAGTTATCAAGTCAGTTTTTATTTGGGGAGCTATCAAGGATTTCAAGTTGTTTCTTGTTTCTCAAGTCTACCTTTTAAAAACAAAAACAAAAATCCCTTACTTTTCATCCTAAAGTCAATGCTAAGCATCAGTTCTAATGCAGAAAAGTTGTAAGGGTTAGGCCAATGTCACACAAGTCAGAAGTATCTGAGAATAGATTTGAACCCAATTCCTCCCATTTCCAGGCCTGGCTCTATCCACTGAGCCATCTAGCTGTCCCAAAAGCCTATCTTTTTAAATAAAAATACTTTTCAAGTATACAATATTTTAACACATCATTGAAAACCATGGTGTCTGAAGAATCAAGATCAAGGTGGTTCAAAGAGCAATGGAAAGATATGTTGTGGATATTGTGAATTTCAATATGTTCCCAGTAGAGAAGAAATGATAGTAAAAGATGTCAGTATGAAAATCATAACTACCAGAGTGGTATTAAGCACAGTGTTATAAATAAAAATTAATCTTGGAGATTTTATACTAAACATATAAGTATTTATTAGTAAAGAGAAAGAGAAAAATAAGGTTTCCAGTTTTTCTAACTTAAAGTAAAATCAGGTCCTATATAACAGCCCTGCATGGTCCATTCCACACCACAGCTTGCCAGAGATTACCAGGAAGATGAGGGAGGGAGGGAGAGAGGGAGGAAAAGAGGGAGGGAGGGAGGGAAGAAGGGAGGGAGAGAGAGAGAGAGAGAGAGAGAGAGAGAGAGAGAGAGAGAGAGAGAGAGAGAGCGAGAGAGAGCGCTACTGGTGTCAAGAGACCCACAAGTTTTCTATGCTGGCTTTTCAAATCTCATCCAAGTTCTTCCCCTAAATCCTTTGATTGTCCAATAGCCGTCATAGTCCTATTTCCAAGAACTCTAGGACTTTTGGTGGTCAGAAATATGATTGCCCTGCTAGTACTCCAGACGTGGCTGCATGACTCTCATGGTGAGACCTTCCCAGATTGGACTGGGTTGGAGGTCCCCTAGATATTTAATTCACATAATCAGTCTTAATCAGGACAAGGGAAACAAATGATCTAAAACACCCCACAAGGAGACCACCCTGGGACAGCCAGATTTCCACTGATCTGCAAAACACAAGGTGTTCTTATAGTTTTATGGAGATAAAGAGATGGATGATATGTGAGATCACAAATGCTTGGAAACTAAAGAATAGCCAGTCACAGATGCCTGAGAAAGATGCATTAGACTAATCCCATGATAGTGAACCTATGGCATGCAGAGACCTCTGTGGGCACAGGCACCATCACCCACCAGAGTTAGTTACTAGAAAAGCAGAGGGACTCAGGCAGAGCTGCTCCTTTCCCCCTCTGCACTACCCTTCCCCAGCCCTCTGCCCAGCAGACCAATTGTACTTACTCCTGCTGAGTGGAGCACCTGGGTCACTCCCTCCCTTCCTCCCTTTCTCCCATCCCTGTCTATGGTAAGGTGGAGGGAGTACTTAATCTCTGGGGGTGTGGGGCATGAAACCCAGTAAGGGGTGGGCTGGGCTGGGCTGGACACAACAGTCAATGTCTAAAAGTTTTTAAAAAGTTCATCATCACTGACCTAGTCCCAGGTATTTGGGTAATTGAAATGTGACTGTAGGTGCTTACAGGTTAATTGTTTCTTTTAAACTCAGTCCATGGAAAAAAGTAAGCCTGATTCATAATCTTTGTCTGGCGGCAAAGTTAGAGTAACTGTGAGTAGATCTCTGGTTCTTTGGATTTGATTCCTCTTTCAAATTCAGTCTTCCATTTTCTGGGAACTAGGCAAAACTGATTCACATTCAATTTTACTCAATTGAGTTCTTTATTTCAACCTCTGGAAAAGTCAGGAATGGGATGAGCTAAAATAAAAAGGGCATGTGAGATCAGAAAAGAAGTTGGGCTGATCATGTGATAAGGATAAAAACAAGAGATGGATAGTGAGATCTTACATTGGTACCTTCAAGATATGGAAAAAGGCATAAATGAATGAATGTAAAAAGCATTGACAAATGCTAAGAATGTGTCAGAGGCAGTGCAAAGCACTGGGAATATAAATATAAAAGACAAAACAATTCCCATGCTCAAAGATTACGTACTTTTTTTCATTCTTTTCTTTTTCATTTTAAATATTTTTCCATGGTTATATGATTTATGTCATCTCCTTCTCCTCTTTACTTCTCCATCCTGGAGTTGACAGGCAATTCCACTAGAAATGTGGAAAGATTTGTGAATGGAATAAAGGGAACCAGAATCATGTACTATGAAAGAGCTTTGACTCTAGAGTTAAGAGAACCTGAGTTTAAATTTCATCTCTGTTGTTTACTACCCAAATGACCTTGGTACAGTCACTTATGTAGTGCAAAAGGGTGCATATTAACCCTGCAAAGCTTTACTGCAGAGTTTCGGACAGTTGAAAAGGGTTTAGAATCCTGAGGTTAGTCAGTTGACCCTGGAGACTAGATGAGAGTAGAAGGGTCAGCTGAGCTCTATCTTTGGATTGAAAACCTGGCCTATATTCTGCAGCTTTTCTCTTAAAATTTGTTAGCTTAACTATTTCCTTTGGATCTCCCTAACCTCCCTTCCTCCCAATCATCATTTTCCCTTCCTGGATTTCTATAGGTTTTGAAATGAGGGTGGATCTGGATGTTATAAGGGGATTAAGCTAATAGGGTAATAAACTGGTTGTAATAGGAGAATAGGCTAGAGGTAATAGGGAAATTAAGGCAAGGTAAGGTTGTAATAGGGGATAAGGCAAGATAAGGGACTAAAGGTAGTGTGAATAGAAATAAGGCACTGTGGATAGGGTTTGTGGATCCCTAAGGTAGTAAAGTGGATAAGGAAGGTACAGTGGTGAAGGTGGTAAATTGAGGTGGTAGGAGAAGAAAGGGTGTAGCAATCCAGGTATACATTAATTGTGATATTATTTTAAGAAGTATTAAAAAAAAAACTTAACTCTTATACTGCTAATGATTGATCTCTGCAACCTTGAGTCAAATTGAATGTTGACCTTGCCAAATCCCTAGCCCTTTCCTAAGGCTACACCCCAGAAGAGAGTCAGTTATCTCAGTCTCCTTACTTTTCCTTCAATGATCAATTAACATAGGTATCAAACATCAGTAGATGCCTTAGGCCATATCCACCCTGGATCCTGATCTTAGCTCTACCTATTGTTTCAGGTTTTGGCAGTTTGCATTTTATGATGATTACCTCATAATGTTAATGTATCAGGCCACTAGCCTCTCCCCTTCCCCCCATACTGTTGTAACCCCAATAAAAGTGACAAGACATCAGTTGGCAAGAGAGCTCTTAACCATCAGAGCTCCTAACCATGAAGCTCTTGACCATCAGAGCTTACTCGCTGTCTGTCTACCTTATGCCAAAACTTTCTGTGTCTGCGTATCTTTATTCTCACCATATGTTCTCTTTCCATTAATCCTTAACCCGTAACCCATTTTCACTCAGTCCTTGGTTCCCCTTTCTAAGTGTCCAACCCACTAGGAATCTTCGTGAAGCTGCTGGACGGCTTCAAAGGGAATGACTGAGTTTAGGGAATATAAACAGGAATGCATAAAGAGTTGCAAGGGAGAGGATGAGATATTTGGGGCAGGCAACTACAGCCCAGGAGACACAGACTAGGACACAGGTTTGAGACAGAGACACTAAAGGGAAACAGACTGAGCCCTCCAAGTAGGAAGGGCACTTCTACAGTCCAGAGGAAGTATTGAGATTACACTTCCTCCAAAATGGACACCTCCAATTCCCTTCAGGACCCAGAGACAATATTATTCCTTTCTCCCCTTCTCCCTCTCTTATCAATCAACTAATGAACTAGCCAAAGGTTTGATTAAGTGACAAACAGGGTTTATTGAGTTTTAAGATTGATTGGAAGGGATGGAGGGATACAAGGTAACTCTAACAGCTGCCTAGAGAAAGCTTCAGGTGGGGGAGGGAGACAGGAATGTGAGACTGACAAAGGACCTGCCTAACTCAGCCCCAAGAGGTTTTGTAGCCTATGGGGTTAGGAAAGTTAGATACAATGATTCAAGAAATAATTTGTAACAAGGGTAAGCCCTAATTGACTATGGGGAAACTAAATCTACCAAGTTTGAAAGTTAACACCCAGATCCACCCTCCTTTCAAAACCCACAGAAATTCAGGAAAGGAAAATGATGATTGGGAGTAAGGGAGATTAGGGAGATCCAAAGGAAATAGTTAAGCAAACAAATTTTAAGAGAAAAACTGCAGAATATAGGCCAGGTTTTCAATCCGAAGATAGAGCTCAGTTGACCTTTCTACTCTCATCTAGTCTCCAGGGTCAACTGACTAACCTCAGGATTCTAAAACTCCCTTGGCTTCTGTTTTTTTATCTGTAAAATCAGAAAGCTGAGCTAGAAATTTCTTCCATCTCTATATTTATGATCTTATAACTACAATAATGTAAAATACAAGATCACTAAAAGAAATGACTTTAAGTAATTAAAAAGCTGATGATCAACCTAGAGAATAGATAACAAAATGTACCTCCCTCCTCTCAAAGAAGATATGAGGAACTACTAAGTAAGAATGTCACATACATTTTCAGCTAAGGTCCCTGGATTGATTGTTTTTGCTCTACTGTTTTTTTTTCTCTTTTCTGTTTTCTCTTGTACTTTATAAGAGAACAGAGGGTAGTCTATCTAGAAATTATTATGATTGAAAAGTAAAAGATATCGATAAGACTTTTTTTTAAATTAAGTTTGATTTTATAACATTGAATAAATGTAAACTAACCAAGAGGGCACCTAGATGGCCCAGGGGATGGAGTGCCAGGCCTGGAATCAGGAAGACTCATTTTTCCTGAGTTCAAATCTGGCTTCAGACACTTACTAACTATGTGAATTTGGGAAAGTCACTTAACTGTTTGCCTCAGTTTCCTTAACCTTAAAATGAGCTGGAGAAGGACATGGCAACTCCAGGGTCTTTGCCAAGAAAACCCCAAATGGGTTCATGAAGAGGCAGACACATGGAGATGACTGCACAACAAAAACTAATCAAGAACTTGAGGTTGAAAGTAGCAAAGGACCACTCTGGTTTAGTTAAGAAAAAAATTTTAAAATAGGAAGTATTAAATTGAATTTTAATTTCATATTATATGGGCATCATACACATAGGACTTAAAGCTAAGAAAATATGAACTCTGTGTGGTAGTAGCTGCTTATGATCTTGGCACAAACTCTTTACGTTCCCAGAATTCTTTCATTCTCAAGCAGGACCTGGATTTACAAACTCTTTTGAGCGCTTACAGCCTGCTTTTTCAGAATACTCCCTGTTTCCTTACTGGTAAATATTTGTACTTACAGATATGATCCTTATCCCTTTTAGAAATTAGCCTCTATTCACTATTCCTTTCTAATCATTATTTGTACAAATAGAATGTGTTAAAGTACACTGAGATCTGGTGGGTGCTTAGAAAAGAACTAAGAAATTCCACATGCAGGGCAGAAGGTTCAGCATGCACAGTCTGCTGAGGGTAATCTAGTTTGATTCTTTCACTAGCAATGAGTGTTCTCCATTACTCAGTTTATTAAGTTACCCAGACTCCTTTGCTTCACTTTTCTCCTCTATTTTCCTACTTTTTAGCCATATCACTGCTTATTAACTAAAGAATGAAAATTTTAAGAAATAATAGAGATGAAGCTCAAAGCAGTTCCATTTTGCCATTTCCTAATACTTTGCTTTGAAGTTTTGGCTAGGTAAATTCATGCCTAGAATCATAGAATCATATAATTTAGATCTGGATGAAACTCAAGAGGCCATATGATTCAACTATGCCTCATTTTAGACAGGAAGAAATTAAAATCCAGACAGTCAATTATTGGCTAAAAATTCCCATTTGGGAATTTCAACTATTAGGGATCTTGAAAGATCATATCTCATAAGATCATTAATTTAGAGGTAGGAGGAAGTCTAAAGGTCACTGAATCCAATTGTTTAATTTTTCAGATGAGAAAATTGAGGCATGAAAAAATGAAATTTCTTGATCAAGATCAATCAACTACTAAGTAATTGGGGCAGAATTTGAATCTATGGCTTCTTGATTCTAAGTTCAACATTCTATCTACTATTTTCTGCTCCTTTTTACTCTTTGCTAAGGCCAAAATAAAAAATTAGCTGAGCAGTGAATACTCAAGACTTTGAAGCCAAAAAGGAAATATACTTAGTTTTGTTTCCAAATAGGCCAGTTTCATATATTTGCCATGTGTATGACATGTAGTCCTTGTTGCTGTGCTAAAAGCTATAATAATCAGCAATAGTAGTAGTGATATATTACATGTGCCTAACACTTTATAATTTCCAAGATGTTATCACACAAAATTATTTCATTTAATCTAACAACCCCTATCATCCTGCAAAACCTTCAAATAGATAAGTAATGAGGATATTTGATAATATATAGTTATCCTTCCTTTATCCCCAAACAGAGATTAATTAAGAGAGCACTGTCTGGGTCTAGACAAGAGATATCAAAGGTCTGTACTAAGGTGGTAGCTATAGGAATGAAAAGAAAAAAATAGATCTGAGAGACATTTAAAAAAGAAAGACTTGGTTGACTGACCAACTGATGGTATGTTAACCATCATGGGTGAGAGGAAGAAGGGGCAAGAGTTAGGGAGAATAATTCTAAGGTTTCAAATGAAGGCAACTGGAAGGATAATAGAACTATTGAAAGAAATAGGGAAGACAGGAGAAGAACTGGTCTGGGGGCAAATATAACAAATTCTATTTCTATGATCTGCTTAAGAATTCAATCTTAGACACATTGACTTAGGGTGGCAGTGGCATATAAAAACAGAAATATCTAATAGGTATTTAAGCATGTGGAACTATAAACAAGTGAGAGATCAAGATAGAGATATATATTTGGGATTTATTTTTATAGAGGTTATATTTGAAGCCATGAATATTATGAGATTTATAAGGAAGCAATCATAGATATTTAGATATAGATATAAAAGATCCAAAGTTTGATTCTTAAGATATAGAAGTAGTCAGCAAAGAGTCTACTACCACAGAGAAAGTAGGAGAAAGGGAACTCTTAAAACCACAGCTTTCCCATTTTTTCCTTTAGGACCTAAAATCAACTATCCCCTAACTTCTAGTCTTTGACATTCTTGCCTCTAACTCAATCAGGACTCACCTTTTTTGGGAAAAAACAAAAACAAAAAAGTCTTTGTGTGACCTGGGTGCCACCTTCCTATAATATTGGTCTTACTTTCTTGGCCAAATTTCTAATGCCTCACTCTATTACTCATTCTCTCCTTAATTTATCACAATTTATTTTCTATAAATAAGATATTTGATCAACTGAAATTGACTTTCAAAGTCATTTATGATCTTAACCTGAAGTCATTTCCACAAATGTGAAATCATTGAATTAAACTAGGGGAAGTGATCTTAAATATCATCTAGGTCTATTTCTTTGTCTTGTAGGTAAGGAAACAGGCTCTGAATGGGGAATTAACTTGCCCTACGGACTAGAACTCAGATTATCAATCCCCTAACACCATGCTACTGTCTTCACCATCTGATATTGTCAAAAACACTCTTTGAAACTCATTTTCTGATTGTGGAAAAACATCAGGATGATCTGATATAAATTGATGTGAACAAAAGCAGTATAACAGTACATAGACAATGATTATTTACCTTGATCAATGCAAATGTAAAGAATTTAAAAAATGAAATTGAACTCTATAATTCTATTGATCAAGGTATGCCCTGTCCATGTCAAGGACCATGCTCTTGAGGAATTCCTGCTTTTGCACTTACCCTCAGAGAGTTAGCATTATAAAGGGGGAAATACAAAGGAAGTTGAGTGAGCCCATAGAAAAACAGGTGGACATTTTTCTTCTAAGAACAATGGTAGGAATGATTTTAACAGTTTGTGGTTCTAAAACTAGAACGAAATAGTGGTAGGGAAGCTTATGATCAAAGTGATTGAATAGAAATGAATAGAATAAAGTGTGACTGGAGCTTTCCTGAAATAGTGGTCTAGGAAAACAATCACCTATCAGATAACTGGAGCTCAGAGCAGGAATTCCTCAAGAACAAGGTCCTTTTTTCATTCAGCCATTGGCTATAAGAAATGGTTTTCTGAAGAGAAAGGAAAGATATATTTGGAAAGGCAGGTGATATACAAACAAAAGATACTTATTCATTTTAACATTTATTTTTGTTATTCATGTGGTCAATTATTCTTTAATTTTTCTAATATTGAACCAGTCCTACAACTTTGGTATAAATCTAGTCTGGTCACAGTATATGATCTTTGTGATATATTCATGTAGTCTCCTTGCTAGAATTTTATTTAAAATTTTTGCATCAATATTCATTCTGTTTTTACTCATGGAGGAAATAAAAAGAAGAATGGTATGTTTCAATTTGCATTTGAACTCTGTCTATTCTTTCTATGGTAGTGGATATCCTTTTTCATCATGAGTCATTTAGAATTATCCTAGATCCTTGCCTTGTTGATAAGAGTTCAGTCATTCACAGGTGATCATCATAAATCAATGTGTACAACATTCTCCTGCTCACTTCACTTTGCATCACTTTATCCATGTTTGCAGCTTTATTCATGATCATCTTGTTTGTTATTTCTTATGGCACAATAGTATTCCATTGCAACAATATACCACAACTTGCTCAACCATTCCCCAATTGATAGACATCCCTTTAGTTCCACTTCTTTGCAACTACAGAAAGAGCTGCTTCTTTTATTATTTTTTCAAAGTAGTTACATAGAAGTGTCCTGGAGAGTTTTTCTTAGGGAGTACATTAATGATTTAATTTTTTTTCTAAGACAGATTGGTTTTTTTTTAAGTATTCTATTTCTTCTTCTGTTAATTTGAGCAACATATATTTTTATAAACATTCATCTGTTTCATTTATATCGAGAGTTTTGCAGGCATATATTTGGGCAAAATAGCTCCTAATGATTGTTTTAATTTCATCTTCATTGGTTATACATTCATCCTTTATGTTTTTGATGCCAGTGACTGACTTTTTTTCTTTCCTTTTTAAAATCAAATTAATCAATGGTTTACCTATTTTGTTGTTGTTGTTTTCATAAAACCAGCTCCCTGTTTTATTTATAGTTTTTTACTTTCAATTTTATCAATTTCTCCTTTGATTTTTCAGAATTTATGCTTTGGTGTTTAATTAGAGATTTTTAATTTGTCCTTTTTCTAGTTTTTTTAGTTGCATGCCCAAATTATTCATCTGCTGTTTCTCTCTTTTTTAAATCAATGTAAGCATTAACAAATATAAAATTTCCCCTAAGTACCGGCTTGGCTGCATCTCACAAATTTTGGTATGTTGTGTCATTGTTGTCATTATCTTTAATAAAAAATATTGATTATTTTTATGATTTGTTCTTTCATCCATTCTATAGGGTTAGATTATTTAGTTTCCAATGGATTTTTAATCTTCATTCCAAAGACACTTTATTAAATGTAATTTGTGTTGTATTAGGGTAGAAAAAAGATGTATTAATATTTCTCTTCTTTGGTATTTGTTCATAAGATTTTTAATGGCCTAACATAGGATTAATTTTTGTGAAGATGCCATGTATAGTTGAGGAAATGGTAGGTTCCTTTCTATTACCATTCATTTTCTTTCAGAAGTCTTTCATATCTAGCTTTTCTGAAATTTTATTCATCTCCTTAAATTCTTTCTTATTTATTTTATGATTAGATTTATCTAGGTTTGAAAGGAGTAAATTAAGGTTCCCTACTAGTTTTACTAGTAGGGCAGCTGAGTGGCTCAGTGGATTGAGAGCCAGGCCTAGAGACTGGAGGTCCTAGGTTCAAGTCCGGCCTCGGACACTTCCAGCTGTGTGACCTTGGGCAAGTCACTTGACCCCTACTGCCCACCCTTACCACTCCTGGGCCAAGGACGGTCCCTAGCCCGGATGAAAAAGGAGGAGGGTTGGGCGTGGGGCTAGCAACCCCACCCTGTAAAAACTACATCTGCTAAAGAAACTGCAACCTAAAGTAGGGGCAGCTGGGCTAGCTCAGTGGATTGAGAGCCAGGCCTAGAGACGAAAAGGTCCTAGGTTCAAGTCCGGGCTCAGACACTTCCCAGCTGGGTGACCCTGAGCGACTGTGTCCCATTGCCTACTGGTTGTGGCCCTATGTGTCCCATTGCCTACTGGTTGTGTCCCATTGCCTACTGGTTGTGGCCCTATGCTCCTTGAATGGAGTCCCAGGATAAAAAAACAAACAAACTAGTTTTACTATTTTCTTCTGTAATTCATTTAACATTTCCTTCAACAACTTGGATGTTACGTCATGTGGTGCATATATATATATATATATATATATATATAGTATTTTCAAAAAAACAACTTTACTTTTCATCTTAGATTCAATACTAAGTATTCCAATGCAGAGAAACAGTAAGGATTAGGAAATTGGGGTTAAATGAATTGCCCAGGGTCACACAATTAGGAAGAGTCTCAGACCAGATTTGAATCTACAACCTCAGATCTCCAGGTCTAACTCTCTATCTACTGACTCACCTAGCTGCCCTATTTATGTTTAGTATTGGTATTATTTCATTGTCTGTGGTAACTTTTAGCAAAATGTAATTTTTCTGATTGTCTCTTTTTAAAATTAGGTCTATTTTTTCTTTTGCTTTGTCTGAGAGCATGATTGCTACCCCTGACTTTTTTACTTCATCTGAAGGATAACAGATTCTACTCCAGTTCCTTATTTTAACTGTGTGTCTTTCTATTTCAAGAATATCTCTTATAAGCAACATATTGTTGGATTCTGGTTTCTAAACCAATCTTCCATCTGCTTCTGTTTTATAGATCTCTTATGGGATCAGTTCTCTGAAGCTTGTGCTATTTTTGGTCTGACAATTAACACCAAGAAAACTGAGCTTCTCACACCATCCACATATGGAACCAAAAGTTGTACCAATTGGAGAGATTTTGAATGCTGTAGATGTTGATTTATCTTGGCAGTATACTTTCTAGGGATATACACATAGATGATGAGAACAATGCACACATTGCTTGAACTAACTCAATGTCTCAGAAACTCCTGAGGAAAGTATGGTAAAGAAGTGGTATTAGGTTGCCTACCAAACTAAAGGTCTATAGAGCTATTGTGGTATCCTCATTGTTGTATATCTATGAAACCTGGACAGTACACCAGTGCCAGGGACCATCAAACCCATCTTGTATGACAAAATCACAGGTGGGATCCTGAAACTGCACAGCAGATTCCAGGGAGGATGGAAACACCCCACTTAGATATCCCTTGTAGCATCCATGTTTCTGAGAGGGGTTCAAGCTGCATCACAGAATTCCATAGTGCCCCCCCACCCGAACTCTAAAGGAGGAGGCAGTTAAGGGCAGTTGGAATCCTGGTATAAAAGCCAGGTCATCCCTCTTGCAAGGGTCCTGACTCTTGGCTCTTGGCTCTGGGTACACACACACTCTGTGTAGCTTTTGGACTGAGACATTCAGTCTCTGACAACCAGGGGCTGCTTTGCCTTGATAGCTAATCACAAAGATAGACTTTCAAGCAAGTTCACAGTCTGCCTTCAGTTTAGCAGTTTAGGTTTTAGAAGGAAGATTATTAGGGGCTTAGATAGGAATCCAGCCATTCAATATACATCCCCCACTCCCCCAGGGGGAATGTGTTATTAGCCTACAGTTAACAGTTTTAGCCAGATTACCTTCCCTCCTCTTTCTTTAAACTGATTCCCTTCTCTCTGTTCCCTGTAATCATTAAATTCATTCAGTTTGTGAATGATAGAACTTGTATCAAGTTAACTTGGGGTCATACTTACTACCTTCCTTTCACCAAGCCAAGTAATACATCCAAGCTGGAGCACCAGCCCTCTCTGTCCTACAGCCTGTGGTCTGATCTGTAGAAGACTTTAACCTCATATATTTATGTCCTGTGAGAGAATAATTTATACAAAGAAAGTTATTTTCACAAGGGTTTAGTCTCTATCCATTTACCATCTTGGCTCAGAATTTACCAAGCTTGAATATCTTCTACAACCAGCTCTGAAAGTATTCTGTTAGCTGATTTCCAACTGATTCCAGTGTGGGGGGAGGTGACAGAGTACTCCACAGGCTCCTGCCCCTCCATCCAGTCAAGTTTACCTGCTTCTCCTCTGATCTGGGACTGGGGAGAATTCATTGTCATCTGACCCTTAATCCTACACCCTGTGTGACTCTTCTCTTACTAACACTTCTTATTATTGGAATCATTGTGATCAATATCCCCACTCAGCCACAGGGAAATACAGAAGAACACTGTAGGCTATTAAATTAGAGCCCTTACAGGCTCTCTATACTCCTAGGAAAGTCCCACCTTTACATGTAATAATACAGAAATTCCCCTAAAGTCACTCCATAACAAACCAGCAATTAGTGAATTAATCCCCAACAAAACTGTACCTGCATTTTCCATTCCCATGCACAGAAACTTACATAATGAGAAACTAAGAATATGCCTCCCTGATTTGGTATGCTAACTTAAAAGGACACTGGATGAAAAAATGGAGAAATTGCCTTCAAAGGCTAAGTATGTCCCATTTCACTGAACTGTTTTCTCCACCCCATAGCCTAGGAGACATGTCAAACACACCTTTGAAAAATATTGAAAGTTACTGGAGAATGAAAAGTTGTTAGTAACAAAGTTAATGTATGACTTAATTCATTATCTCTAAGAAAAGATGTATGGTGAGAACGAAAAACCATGCCAACATGTTTGTAATCTTAAGTAAAGGGTATAAAACATAATGCAACTCAAGGCTGACCAGAGCAGTCTCCAAGGTGCCTGGCTCTGGCTGAAGTTCAAAGTGACTGTCTCTCATTCAGCTTAATGCACTGATGCCATCCCACCTCCTTGAGTACCTGGACCTGTGGGAGCAAGACTCCTGCACACCAGTGTCATGCCAGGAAGTTGAATCACTTCCATTTGAATTGTCTTAGGAAGATTCTGAAGATCAGCTGGCAAGATTAGGTACCAGACACTGATGTCCTTTCTTGTATCAAACTACCAAGCATTCAAACTGTACTGCAGAGATCACAACTACAATAGCTGGACAGTTTGTTCGAATGCCAAATGCACATTTGCCTAAAAGACTATTTTACAGAGAACTCACATAAGGAAAGTACGCAAATAGAGTTCAGAAGAAACAATATGAGGACACTCTTGAGGTCTCTCTGAAGAAATTTGGGATCCATTGTGGGACATGAAAGACACTGGTACAGGACTATCTTGCATGGCATGTTCACATCCAAAAAGGCTCTATGCTCTATGCACAAAGCAGAATTGCAGTAGCTCAAAAGAAATGTGAGTTACACAAATTAAGAAACATCTTCATCCCAAATGTTCATATGGACTATTTTGCCAGATCTTTAGTAGAACTTTCTGAGTTCATATTGGTCTGATCAATCACAGTTTGACATACAGTACTTTGACCCTGACACAGTGATGCTATTTTGGTCCTCTTTGAGTACAAAGGACAATAAGCATATCTTTTATAAACAATATATTGTTGGATTTTGGTTTCTAATTCAGTCTGCTATCTTATTTTTTGGGTGAATTTATCCCATTCACATTCCTAGTTATGATTGTTAAATTTGTATTTTTCCCCATTCTATTCTTTTCAATTTTTACCCTGTACCCTCCTCAAAAATATGTTTTGCTTCTGACCACTGCCTCTCTTAACACTCTCTCCCTCTTATTACCTCTTTCCCTTTCTCTTAATTCTTTCCCCTCTTACTTCCCTGTTGGATATTATGAATTTCTATACTCAAAGTGAATTGTGTGCATACTTTTTCCTCTTTGAACTAATTCAGATGAAAGTGAGGTTCAAGAATTGCCAGCTCTCCCCTCTCAATTTCCTCCTTTGTAGTGAAAACTTTTTATTGTGCTCCTCTTTTATGTGAAGTAATTTCCCTCTCCCTTTTCCCTTCTTCTAGTACATCCTTTCCCCCCACCCTTCCATTTTTCTTTTGTAGTACACTGCAGAGAGCACAACTCTGATGGGCTAACCATGTTTTTGAACGCTAAATTTTTCTGTTCAGCTCCAGGTTTTTCATCAGGAATGCTTACAAGTCCTCTATTTCATTAAATATCCATTTCCCCCTGTAGTATTATGCTTAGTTTTGCTGAATAAACTGCTAAATCTTGTGCCATTCTGTCTGTGGCTCCATGATATTTGCATTTTTCTTTTTGGCTGTTTGCAGATTTTCTTCTTGACCTGGAGTTACCAAATGGCTCCTACTCATGAGTCTACTGCTAGCATAGGGGTCTCCTACAACCTCTTTCTGATCGGATGTTCAAACCTCCTACTGTCCCTGGGTGCTGAGAACTGCTAGTACCAATCCTGCTATTTCTACTGCCTCCAAAACCTATATCAATATTGGTTCTAACCACTATGCTCCAGGCCAGTGCCATAGACTTTTCCCGTCCTTTCAAATTGTCCTTGAAAATATTACTCACTGGTTTTTGTTATTATACTGCTTAGAATTTGATTTGTTTTTAAAAAACGTGCTTTAAAAAAGTTTAAAAGGGAAATATTGGGAGAGTTCAGCAAAAAAAGTTCCCTTTACTTTTTTATCTTGGTTCTACCTCTAATAAATATTTTAAAGAGATTATCTCTTTCTCCTTTTTTAAACACACTAGTTGTCATCTACTCTCTTCTTTCTTCTCTCTCTTCTTTCTGTATTCTTTCTCCAATTGAACTAATTCTGTCTCTAGTCTTTCAGTGAAATGATCCTGCCTTTGGGCCATACTGATAAATTATTCCAAATGTATCTCCCTTATTCCAGCGTCAACTCTGAAATCCTAGTTCCTGATCCTCAATTACCTCTAGGATACCTTCACTTGGATATTGCCATCTTAAATTCACTGTGTCCAAAACTGAGCTCATCTTCCTCTATATACTAGTTCATTCCTTTCTAATTTAATGACAATGGCATTAACATAGTGTCAGGTATATAGGGTCAACCCCCTTCCTCTCTATTTCTTTTCAAGGTCATCTAATCATCTGTTCTTTCCTCTTTTCTGATACTGCCACTATCCTGTTGCAGATATTTATCATGTCCTACATGGATTATTGTAACCCCCTTCAAATTGATTTTCTTCTTCTATAGCTTCGCTCCAGTGCAGTTCATTCTAAATAGTACAGTCAAGACTTCTAGGTCATATGAGCAACAAGATGAAGGACTAGCATTTTTTCTAATCCATGTGACCTCACAGATCTCTCCATATACACTAAAGATAATGTGACTTCAATTGTCCTCCTGGTCTAGGCACCCGGAATCTAAAAGGTCAAATATAAAAATGAAAACTCCAAACTCATGTACTAACATGCCCTGACCTTATGCTAAACTCCACTTATGCCCCACCACTACCTCCCACGTTACCAGTACTGAGTCTATACTAAGAGACCCAAGGGCAGGAATATGATTACAACATAGCCCACCCCTATGCCCTAGCTCTCCTTCCCTCTTTCCAGGGCTGTAGAGACACAAACTTTGAGCTGCAGGAATTTGCCCTGGGCCCCCACTGCCCTGTTGGACACTAGAACCCTGTAGCATCAGTGCTGCAAAGTTCTAATGTGTCAGTGCCAGGGCAAAGGACTAAGGAATAGATAGTGGGGAAAAAATGTGTATATATGTGTGCGTGTGTGTGTGCGTGTGTGTGTGTGTGTGTGTGTGTGTGTGTGTGTGGTGGTGGTGGTGGTGGTGGTGGCAGGAAGGGAGCATGTTGTGTAGCACTCTACCAAGCCTGAGGGAAAGAGCACAAAATACAGCTAGGACCAAGTCTAACCACCCAAATATTGGTAGAGGCAGAGATCAAAGCTGATGATGAACCATGGGAGTGGGAGGATCTGAGATGATTTCAGCTCTAGCCCCTTTTAACTAATGCAGCTAGGATAGTCTTACTAAGACATAACTTTCATCATCTTAATCCCCTGCTGAAAAGCCTTTCCACTCCCTCAAACTCTTCTCTAATCTAGTTTCATCCCACCAAACAAATCTTTTTATCTAAGAGGAACCCTTCACTCTAGTAAGGTTTATCTCTTCACTGTGTAAAGAGGTGTATGAAGTATTCCAGGAGAAGTAGCAGCTCTGGTGCGAGAACTTGACAAGCCCTTTTCAGAGCTGCTCATCCACCTTTGGTGTTCATCTGTCATCTTGCTCTCACCTGTGGTTCCAAGAAGCTGTAGCATGTGCAGTGGCCATAGTCTACTAAAGCTGTTTCAGAAAACAGGCTAAACCAGGTTAGGGTAACCTCAACAGACCTTAAGTATTTAAGTCAGGGAGATGTCTACTCCATGCATGTGAAGACATTACCTGGCAGAATGGGCAGATGAGATCAGTTTGTTCCAACTGCCACGAAGGTGGTTGAAGCATGAAGTTGGCTGGTGCCTCATATATCTTATTTATTTGTTTGTTTACAATTTTATTTTTAAAAATCGATACCTTCTGTCTTAGAATCAATACTGTGTATTGGCTCCAAGGCAGAAGAGTGGTAAGGGTAGGCAATGGGGGTCAAGTGACTTGCCCAGGGTCACACAGCTAGGAAGTGTCTGAGGCCAGATTTGAACCCAGGACCTCCTGTCTCTAGGCCTGACTCTCAATCCACTGAGCTATGCAGCTGCCTCCTGCTCCATATATTTTAGAGTATGGTCAGACATCAAAGACACTGAGATCTTTTATTATATCCCAGGACATCATGAATTGTCTTGATTTTTGTCCTCTGATAACTCTAAAAGAGAGAGTGAGGCCAAAGGCTTTTCACAATTTTGTCCCACTTAATTCATGCACAAGTCAAGATAGCTATCCTGTGATGTCAATGGCCCTCTCCAAAAAGATGAAGAACAAACCATAATCTCTTTGTTGTCCTTAGAACAATGTATAGTGATTTCTCATGCCAGCCTCAGGGATGTTTCAAGGACAAAATTTTGTAAACATTAAAGTGATATATAAATTGTTATGTGTCACCTCTAGACCTTTGTTTATGATGTTCCCTGACCTTGCATGTACTCTTGCGACTCCTGTCTATTCAAATCATTCTTTAAAGTTGAGATCAAAACCTAGTCTTTCTTTAATTGTTCTATTACTGATCTTATTCTTTTCTGAATTTTTAAAGCACTTTGTCTTATACCACTGTTTTAGTCACTCAATCATATGTAACATTCTGTCTTCAGAGTTGTAGGATTGGGAGAGGTGGTACACATTTATTTCCTTACGTGTGTATTTGTTTCACACATGTTTGTCTTGTGTCCCCCAAACATTTTGATACATTTCTAGAGGATTGGGACTTGAATTTCTCTTCTCTCTCCCACAGCATCTAACACAATGTTTTATATATAATTGGGCTTAAATGGATATTTATTTCATGAATAAAGAAAAAGACCCAAAACCAGTAGGAAAAGTTGGAATTTAAATAAAATAAGTCTTTTGCCCGTCTAGGAGCCACCAATTTAAGATTCAATTTGTTAATAACATTTACCATCTGATTTATAACACTGGATCTAAAGCTTTACCAGAAAGGGAAAAGGAGAACAAAATAATGGGACTCAGGAATAGGTACCTTAGACCAGAATTCAAGAGGTTAGCTATTTAAAATAAAGCCTTGGGGGCAACTGGGTGGCTCAGTGGATTGAGAGCCAGACCTAGAGACTAGAGGTCCTGGGTTCAAATCTAGTCTCTGACACTTCCTAGCTGTGTCACTCTGGGCAAGTCACTTAATCCTCATTGCCTAGCCCTTACCGCTCTTCTGTCTTGGAACCAATACATGGTATAAATTCTAAGAGGGAAGGGAAGGGTTTAAAAAAAAAAAAAAAAAAAAAAGAAAGTCCTTTTCAGAGTGCTCATCCACCTTTGGCGTCCACTTAACACCCTACTTTCACCTGTGGCTCTAAGAAGCTATAACTCATGTGCAGTAGCCACAAGCCAATAAAACTCTCAGCAGACAGGCTAAACGAGGCTGAGGGTAACCAACAGGCCTTAAGTTAGCTTTGAAAAGCTTCCCCTGGTGAAATGGGCAGGAGAGAACAAAAGCAATGAATATCTACGTTTATTTCTGGTAACCGACTTCTGATAACTATTACAACAAGAATAGTTGACTCTAAGGCATTGCTTTTACAAAAAAAAAAAAAAAAAAATATATATATATATATATATATATATATATTGGATCCTCATGAGAATCCTACGAGGTAGGCAATGAATATGTTAGATATCCATATGATAGGAGGAAGAACAAGGCAGTCCTGGTAGTTGCTACTGCTGAGATGGGAGCAGGGCACAGGATATTGGTGTTTGTAGCAGGAGACCTTCACATCCCCCACCACCACAAAAATCTGTCAACTAAATTAAAAAAAGAAAATGGTGGTCCTATGATATTGTTGACTTATACTGAGTGCCCAGACTATGAATATCCTTATTGTTCTTATCTTTTCTCCAGGGGGAAAAATATTGTACATTCTTTGCAATGGAAACCTTTGCACCAAAGTTATGACTAGCTCAAGCCTCTGGCTAAAGTTTGCATTGTTAGAGGAGACCTGGATGAGAATCTGGTTTATTCAGAAGAGAAGATTGTGACTGTTGCACAATTCAAAATGGGTTTAATCCATGGACATCAAGTTATTCCATTGGGTGATGTGATCAATTTACCATTGCTACAAAAGCAGTTCGTGGTAGATGTTCTTGTTTTAGGAAACAAATCTGAGGCCTTTGAACATGAAAATAAAGTCTATATTAACTTGGGATCTGCCGGCAGAGCTTATAAAGTTCTGGGAACAATTTATCTTTCCTTCGTCCATATTGATGGACATCCAGGCTTCTATAGTTGTCACTTAAGTGTATCAGCTAATTGGAGATAATGTGAAAGCAGAACAAATTAAATTTTTAAAATTCCTAAAACTGCCCTTTCTCAATGATATTTTTTCTGTTCTCTTATTCAAATTGAGTAACTAAGCATTCAGAAGTCACAAAATTATGACAATTTAAAAGCATTCTGTTTTGAAAAGTCACATCTTATTTGTTCATACATAAGTTGTTGCAAGCGTATTGGAAACATTAAGAATGTATTTAGTTTACATAGTTTATAAGGAAAGACTTGTAGCAAATGGATGTTCTTAAAAACTAGTTTAAATCTGTTCTCAAAGTAACAAAATATTTTT
The DNA here is from genome assembly GCF_016433145.1 of Gracilinanus agilis. Lineage (NCBI taxonomy): Eukaryota > Metazoa > Chordata > Mammalia > Didelphimorphia > Didelphidae > Gracilinanus > Gracilinanus agilis. Next base: position 128,771,167 of record NC_058132.1, on the reverse strand, counting down.
CATACTGTAATAAATACTTAACCTTTCATTAAAACAAAATCAAAGTGCAGTTAGCTTGCTCAGTGGATTCTGGAGACATGAAGTCCTGATTTCAAATCTGGCCTCAGATACTTCCTACTTGTGTGACCCAGGGCAAGTCACTTAACCCCAAATTACTACTGCTCTTCTGTCTTGGAGCTGATACTTAGTATTGATTCTAAGACAGAAGGTAAGGGTTTAAAAAAAAATCAAACCATATGTTCTGCTTTGTCTGCCTTTGTTTTGGTGACCTTTTTTTTTATGGTTCTGATGAGGAAGTGCATGTGGTCTAGGCATGGAATCAAATGAGGAGGCAGCAACAAGCACAATGCTTAGACCCTCTAACAGGAACGGGATGAGGCAAAGTTTATCTTTATGTAGGGGTGCATTATTAACATGGCATAGAAGCACATTTGCTGGTTGAAAAGAAAACAAATCCAAAATCAGATATATAAAATTCAAACACCTTCTTGTTTCTTTCAGCTCTTCTCACCTCCAGACTTGCTTCTTCTGTTCCTGAGGCTCCTTCAAAACCTCTTGCTAAAAATTCATTGCTGTCCCTTCCACTGGGAATCTGGAAAAGTCACACATCCTTTGGTGTGCTGGAAGAGGCTGCTCTGGTTTATATCATATATTTCTTGTTAGATTAGATCTCTACACTCAGTGCTTACATTCAATGGCTAAACTCAGGGAAAGAACTCAAAGAACAGAGATTGAGGACAGATAGACATTCCTCTATGCTCTTGAAAGAGGAGGATGCCTGTATATTTTTTCTATAGAAACAAAATACATCAGAGGACCTGAATTTGAACAATAACTCTGCCATTTACCTTCGATATGATTCTGAGTGTTATCTTACTTCTTCCCCCATTTCCTCCCCATCTTGGGACCTGAGTCCTCATCTGTAAAAAGAGAGGGTTGAATCAGATGGTCTCTGACTTCCTTTCTAACCCTGGATCCCAGGATGCATCAATTTGTGGAAATTATGTCTCATTCCCTAATTTGCTTCGCTTAAAATAGGATTGCTTTGTTTTTAATTAGGTTTGGCTAAATGGTCAAACTGGTTTTATATTGAAAAATGATCACTGATTGGGGAGAATTGAAAACCTTTGTCTGGTTTCCTGTCATCCAATCACCAGAACTTCCTTTCAACCTAATGATGGCTTCTGCACCCCCCCCCCCCCCCCGTCCCCAAATCTGATTTTAAAAATTTTAGAGAATTAAGTCTGGTTCTGAGTGGAGAATTTTTCAGTACAGTTTGATAGAAGTCACCATTACTCTGTGTTGTCCAGTGGGAAATGACTGATAATAAACAGATAGAAAACACTCAATTTAAAGTCTTTACCTTTTACCCAGATGGGTAAGGCAAAGTTTCTCCCTTGGATTTGCAGCACTGGCTGAACTTGAAAAGTACCAAAAACCCTCTTTGTTGACTAGCCAGGCAGCAGGCAGATTTATGTTTCACATTGCTAACAATCTGAGTGAAGAACAGAATTTCTCTCTTTAGCCATTCTCTGAACTCTAAGCTTCTTCATGAACATTCATGAAACCTGTCAGACCCTTTTATCCCCTAAGGTGTTCGTGAAGGCCATGCATTCATTTCCTTGTCAGGGATAACTTCTTAGGTAGCATGGCACTGTTGCTCTTCTAAGTCACTGAAATGATATTTGAATCATCTGAAATGGTGAAACTATTAGCATATTTCTAAAGAAAAGTGGTGTACATTTCCAGTGTTTTTATAATACAGAGTCAATAAAACAGTCGTTTTTCTTCCTTGCTGACTCTCTTTCCTCTTAATGATATAGAATGAGTGATAATTCTATTTTTGTTTCACTTATGAAAATGGTTCATCAGGAAATAGAATCTTTTTTTTTTTGCTTTTCCTTTTCTATGAAAGGACAATTTTATTTATTAAATATAGGAAAGCTTCTTAAATTTACCAGAATTCAACACATTACTAGATACTGAAATGCCTTCTATTTGTACAACATATCAGATTTTTGTGAACATTATAAAATTCACTGTTTATGCAATGCTTTAAGATTCAAAAAGGGCTTTACAATTATCTCATTTTTCCTTAATATCAATATCAAAAAAATATTAAGTTCTTACTGTGTACCAGTCATTGTTCTACTATATATATATGTATATATATATATATATCTCCTTCATTGGCATGATTCCTCTTTTACAGAAATTCAAGCAGAGAGAAGTTAAATGACTTGCCCAGGATCCCACAGCTGGTAATCATCTTAAGTGGTATTTGAACTCAGGTCTTCTCTAGACTCCTGGTCGACTACTTTACCAAGCTCCTTCATTATCCTGTTTGACCCTAACTACAACTGTGTAAGGCAGGCAGGACATTTATTATTGTCCTCACTAAATAAATAAACTGAAGTCCACAGAGACTATTTTGCTTAAAGACACATAACCAGTAAATAGAAGAATCAGAACAGGACCCAGATTTTCTAATTCCTAAATAGCATTCAGCCCACTAAGCCCTGTTGCTTTTAATATAAAAGACTGTATGCAGAAGCAATTAAAATGGTTTGAGGCAGATATTTCTTTACTATTTTCCTCTAATAAAAATAGTATTGATTTCCTATTTTTATTTAGGCTTATCCTTTATTAAATAAGATGAGCAATTTATAGTGGACAAAAAAAAATAAACAACCAAAGAGGGAAAAGGTTTGATGGTATTTAAGAATCTGTGATTGTACGGTGAGCCAAAGCAGTGAATATACAAGTCTCATAAGAGGTCAAGATAATTTGTATAGAGTTTTAAAAGAGTCTGGGTTTTAAATTTAAACTTAATTCTGTTTCTCTTCACATAATCCATTAGCAGGAAAGAAAGGTAACCATAGTTGAAAACATTATTGGGCCAAAACTCTCATATTACCTAATACTGTGAGAGAGTGAGAATCTGGCCCAGTCAGATTAGGGCATGGCTTTGGCAGAATCAACCAATACATCTTTTATTTTGAGAAAGACAAGTTGGGCACTTGCTGAATACTTGGTGTTATGATTCCTTAACTACAGGTCACAACTCCCCTTTATGTTGCCAAAAGATTATATGTGGGAACACAAGACTTGTACTCATTTTATTATTACTAAAAAAAAAAGAAAAAGAAAAAGTAGTTGGAATCTGACATTTTAAGGTAAGAGACTATATGGAAGGCTTTAAAAATATGAGGAATAATAGTAGCAATAGGAGCAAAAATATCATTAGTATTAGTAACAGTGAGAATAGCTGGAGAAAAAGGAAGTAGTTTTGGGTTTTTTTTGTTTATCATTCTGGTTCTGCTCACCCCTCTACTGGGAATCTGAAGATCTAGAGCAGGGGTCGGCAACCTTTTTGGCCGTGAGAGCCATAAATGCCACATTTTTTAAAATGTAATTTTGTGAGAGCCGTACAGTGCTCACAGTGCGTTCCTGTAACAGCGCCTGAAAAAAAATGGACTTTATGGCTCCTGCAGAAAGAGCCATATGTTGCCAACCCCTGATCTAGAGGATCATAGATTATCATGTAGTGTCATAGGAATTTTGCCATGTTATTTAAGAAGAATAACAAAGACAGAATGGAGGTTGGTTTATTTAACAAGTATGAAAGAAAAATGGTAAAATTAATCAGACATAAGTCGTTACAAATATTGTTGTTCATCCTTCATTATCTAAAAGGACCAATATCATCATGGGGAGATTGACTTAAGCATGAATCAGATCTAAGTTAGGCAGTTTCACAGAACTGTCAGTCTCACTCTCTTTTCCTGAGTCATTGGAGTCCAACGGCAAGATGTAAGTCAGGATGACTGGTGATAGCCCATGCTGCAATGGACAACCAAGCTCTAAGCACTCTATGGTGTCTGCTTTAGCTGCCTTCAAGGCTTTTGGAACAAATTGGTCTCATTCATCTATTCTCTGTGGGGAAATCTTCACAAAAAAGTCATTAGAAATAATGTAGGTCTTACATGAACTGATGCAGAGCGAACTAAGCAGAACCAGGAGAACATTGCACACAGAAACTGAAACATTGTGGGATGATCAAAAGTGACTGACTGCTACTGAAAGCAATGCAATGGTCCAGGACAACACTGACGGACTTATGAGAAAGAATGCTGTCCACATCTGGAGAAAGAACTGTGGGAGTAGAAATACAGAAGAAAACATATACTTGTTTAGATGGGTATATGATTTGGGGTTTTGGTTTTAAAAGATTATTCTATGACAAAAATGAGTAATATGCAAATAGGATTTGAATGATGATATATGTATAACCCAGTGAAATTGATTGCCAACTCTGGGGTTTGGGATGGAAGAGGAGAGGGAGACGAGGATCATGTGACCAGATAAAAAATAAAAAGAAATAAAAAAAATAATGTAGGTCTAAGTCATAGAATATATTGAATTTTATAGTACTAGACTGATTTACTAAGATTCATTTTCATTATATTTTGTCATTATTTTGTTTAAATGTTTTACTATCTGTCATGGAATACATTCAATATTTTGGAAATCTGTAAAATTTTTCACTGGTTAAGAACACATTGACTTATGTTCATTTTTCAGCCTGAATTCTCCAGAAGTGAATTAACATTGATGTCCTTTTCTAGAATTCCATTAAAATATACACCCCTTACATGTAGTTTTCCCTGATTAAGTTCTGAGCAGGAAGTGATCATTAAAAAAAAAAAATTTCCCAAAGCACTTTGTCTGGATCTTGCCTTTGCCTTCATTACATTTATGTGTGAGATTGAAATTGCAGAGTGGAATTCCCCCTGGAATTCTGAGCTGTGGCCTGACCCCCTCTCTTGCAACTGGAATTCCACCCTGCAATTTCAGTCTCACATATGTCATTTCCAACTTCCTGGGCACATTTGTAATTGGGAACTTCAAACCCCACTAAAATACCTGCAGGTCAGGACCTGTTGTGGTTTTTTTTTTTTTTTTTTCATCTTTGCATCCCTTATGGTATTTAGCACTGTGTCTTGAACATACTAAGTACTTATTTCATTGAATTTAATCTGATTCAGCAACAGCCTCTGAACACAGATTCCCTTGCATTCTCTTATTAGATTATAAGATCATAAATATAAAGCCTATCAGAAAACTTAAGGGTTATTTAGTCCAAGCCCCTTCTTTTGCAGATGAAGAAATGGAGATCCAAGGAGAAAGCGACTTATCTAAGGTCACATGGGTGGTAGTTAGTAGCTAAGACTGGAACACAGGTTCTGTGATTCCAAGTACAATTCTCTATCTATTATACTTTGAATTAGCTAACAATGTGCCAACTGAATGTAATAATTTAAAATGACATGAAAACAAAAAATGAGTTAGCTTAGATTACTGCTGAAATCTTCCCACTTTAAGTCATGCTAAGCAAGAGTAGTGAAGCATAAAGAAAAGTCTTCAAGACAGGAATGACTCATAGAATGTATGGTAAAGAAATATGACTAACTGGAGAAGAGAGTTGTGGGTAGGGAAGTAATTGATAATGTTGGATAATAACAGCTCATATTCACTTAACGTGAGAGACATGATAACAATCCAGAAAGATCTGGGTTTAAGTCTTGCTTTTGTTACATACTGGTTTTGTGACTGAGCAAATCACTCAACCTCTCAGTGCTCTAGCCAGTTCTCTAAAATTTTAAGTAGTAGAGAAGAGACTGACCTGCATTGGTGGAACTCCCTATAGCAATGAAATCACGGGTCTGTTCCTTGTCTCTTACTCATTTAATACTTTATAGGTTACAAAGTCCATTACATACATGATCTCATTTGTTCCCCACAACAACCCTGAAAGATAGGTTATACAATTAATAATCCTAACTTTACTGATGAGAAAAAAGACACTGGAGAAGGAAATAGCAAGCCACTCATATCTTTGCCAAGAAATCCCAAAATTGTGGTCACAAAGAAGTGGAAACAACTGGAAAACAATAGAAAAATGGACTCAGAAGGCTCAAACCCAATGTCACAAAGCTAGTAGTTAGCAGGTCTCGAATCTGTCTTTTGTGTTTAAGTCTTCCACTCTTTTCACTGGCTCTGCATGTTACAATTGGTTATAAGCTTTGTACCCCAAATTGACTGATGATAGAAGCCATAATAAACCCTGGACTGAGATTAGATGATGTCAAATGTCAGATGATGCCACTGTTGCCGTCACCCCTGAGGCCCGCTGCTGCTGCTGTGTTCTGGATAGGCCTCCACCCCAGTGTCACAGACCTTTCCTGCCAATCTTTTAAATTGTCTTAGGTAGGAAAAGTATTTCCCCTGGACCTTTGGTTGGCTTTCCCACTCCAAAATTTGAATTGAGGCATTATTTTCAAAGTGTTTGGAGGGGACTGTTGGGAGAGTTTGGCTGGTTGCTGCCTCTAATCTGCCATCTTGGCTCCACCTAATACAGAATTTTAGTCTGCATATTGAACATCACATCTTTACAAAGAGTCCCACCCTGATGCTTTGTGTTGGAATGGAGATAAGTTTGAGCTCCTGAAAGTTATGCCAATGGAATAAAAGCTTGAAAGGCTTGGATTACAAGTCCACTCAGTATCTTTTTCTGAGGACTAGCTTAGAAAAGTGAAGTCAATAGCATTTATTATGCATTCACTGTACAGGCCATGTGCTAAGTCTTAGAGATACAAAGAAAAGCAAAAACAATTCCCTTTTCCTCTAGGAGTTCACAGTCTAATGGAGAGACAATATATCTATGTCTAATTAAGATATATACAGGAAGAAATGGAGATAATCTTAGAGGGAAGGCACTAGCATTAAGTAGAATTGGCAAAGGCTTCTCAGATGTTCATACCCTACAAAGCAGGTTTATATTATTGACAGACAGTTCTCCCAATATATTTGGGTAAGTTAGGCCCCACTATCCCAATGAGCATAGTGCTGTGTTAGGACATAAATGCAAAGGTTGAGGTTCTCAACTCCATGTCCCAGTAAAGAAACTCCCTCTCCCCAGAATAACACCGAGTGGAGGATCTGGACAACAGGTGATACACAAAGCTGCTCCCCAAAACAGACAATTAGACACCAATATTCTTTAAGTGATGTTATATAGCTATAAATGACAGAACACCTTGATCTCAGAAGAAAACTGTATGTAAACCAAAAGGCCAAGATGGTGGGTACACACAGGCTAGAACATCTTACTAGCCATGACTCATAAGCAAGAAGAAATGACATTAAAGGGATTAACCGGGAGATAGATGTAGTTTAAGAAAAAGGAGATAGGCTGGTTATGCAGCAAAAACAAGGGAGAATGGATGGATTGCTTGAGTGCTGTAATAGTATTCAAATAATGTTTAAAGGTATTAAAAAGGTCAATATGTTAGGGGGCTATGAAACATTGATGAGGCCACTGATAGGCAGAATGAGCTGCACACAATGAGGGATCCCATTTTGAGATAAGATTGAACAATCATTTAAGTATTAAAGGATACTGGCCAGCTACCTTAATCCCTATAAATGAAGGCTGAAAACTTGCACAAGAATCTATATTTGGTCAAAACATTTGGTGGATGTTGATTACTATTATTTTTAGAGTAACATTAACTGGACAGTTATTCTCAAAGGCTTTATTAAAGAACTGATTTGTGACATTTTGAAAGAGAAAAATGGCTTTGTGAAGGGGAAAGGGAAGCAGGTCATCAATGGGAATAATAATGTGTGACCAATGAACATTTTTTTCCCCTAAGATTTTGTGCTTTCTAGGTATTGGCCAACTGTAGTAGTGTGGCAAAGCTTCACTGAGATAATTTTCACTGGCACATTGGCAGTTGCTGGACCAACACTTTTCAATGCCCTCCAATCTTTTTTTCTACCTCCCTCTTCTCCATTCTCAGAGCCCTGGCTCTCAGGACCCTTATGCTAGTCTCTGGCTAAAGAAAATCTTCCACTATGGCACTTAATAGAGGCTTCAAACTCCTTTAACTTCTTTGTTACTCTCCAAATCAAAATTCTAATTCTGGCAATCCTTAGCAAGTTGTCAGGTAATCTGATCAAAAAAATTAACATTAAAGTGAGATTTAACTATGGATATTTGTATTTTAAACTGAAAATCTTTTTTTAAAAACTCTTTTTTAACCCTTACCAGAAGAGCAGTAAAAGCTAGGAAATGGGGATTAAGTGACTTGCCCGGAGTCACACAGCTAGGAAGTGTCTGAGGTCACATTTGAACACAGGACCTCCTGTCTCTAGGCCTGGCTCTTGATCCACTGGGCCACCTAGATGTCCCCTTAAACTGAAAATCTTTAATGTGAGATAAATTCTTCAGTTTAAAAGACCCTTTTCTTCAATTCAGTAATTTAAAACATTCTTTATTCTGAATTAAACAAAAACCATTACAATATACAAAGAGCAAGAAAGAATTGTATAAGAAACTGAAGTTGTTAGCATTTTTAAAAGTATAAACATATTACATTTAATAAGATAGTAAGAAAGTTACTGTTTGCTCTCCTCTGTACTTCCCTCCTTTTGTACACTAAGACATGTTTTGTTGATAAAACTTTTTAGTTAATACATTCCTCTAAAAATTAGTGTACTCTTTAATTTTTAACTTTAATTCCTATTCATGAAATTAAAATCAGCATTTAACTTAAATAGACTAAAAACTTATGAAATCTTTTTATTCACCATAAAATTAAAAAGTTGTAAGGATGAAGGTGGTCAACACATAGACAAATTTAATCAAATTCACAAAAAAGGGCACAGGAACATGGCATCTATATATACACACTTGCATGTATAAATATACATATGTATGTATACACACACACACACATATACATGCACAAAGATTATGAAGGAATCCTTAGGTAAACCCAGAAGATCAAACTATCTTTCTGGCTGAAAGGATTGCTAATTTATTTGGTTACATAGACATTAAGGAACAATGATGCCATTTTTGGTTATTCAAAGTTTTACATTATTCACAACCAAAGATGTAACTGTGAAAGAGGAAGGATATCAAACATAATTAGCATAAGTTAAAGCAGCAGATGTCTTCATCTTGTCTTGTACAGGAATTATTAGTTAAGTAGATTCATAGGCATATGGCCCACTTCTACTTGTTTTTACTACCTGATACAACACCAGAGAAGGAAGTGTTTAGAATAATTATTTGTTATCAAACCTTTACCTTCTGCCTTAGAATTGAGACTAAGTATTGGTTCCAAGGCAGAAGAGATTTTAAAAAGGGCTATGCAATAAGGGTTAGTTAAGTTACTTGTACAGGATACACAGCTAGGAAGTATCTGACTGAGGTTGAATTTGAACCCAGGACCTCCTGTCTCCAGGCTTGGTTCTCTTACCTGAGCTACCCAGCTGCCCCAGATTACTTTTTATGCACTTTAGATTTATCATGGCACAAGGGTTGATGGAAATGAACAACTTCATGAAAGTATATGAAAAGTAAACTTCAAATGCAACATACCCATAACATTTTTTTAAGAAACTCTGGAAATATATTTAGGAAAAATGCTTTGCATTGACCTAATGTTTTCTTGTTCACAGTTTGGGAGAACTATCTAGAGAAGGGCAAGATGTAATGCTTTATTATTGATATAAGAATTAGTAAAGCATAGACAGAAATAATTAGGAAAGGGAAGAGTATAATATTCTAATGAAAAATTCAAAAGGACTATGATCATGAGATCTGAATTTTGCCAAGGTATATATAAGTAAAATTACTTTGACATTTAGGCAATTAAGATTATTTATTGTAAATGTAATTTAGGGAAAACTTTTACCAAGAATACTTTAAAATTATGTTGATTTTGTTTTAAATATCTTGAAATGTACTTTATATTTCATAAGGAAAATGAAGAGAAAATAAATATAGAAAACTGTCACTGATGAAAAATTTCCTCAAAAAATCCCAAGTACTATTGCACTCATTAGTCATAGATTTATTTTAAAATAATATTTTGAGAACAATGAAAAAATTACAATATTACTTCCAAATTACCTTAGCTTAGAACATGTACTTTTTATACACTTATCTTTTAAATAACTTTTTTGAGAATATTGCCTTAAAAAACAGAAGCTATTAATATGGCAAAAGATATTCAATATTAGAAGAGCTGATAGTCTCATTATTAGAAAACCGAATCTTATAGCAAAACCTAGAAACTGATACTCTAACAATTCCTAATAAATCTGATTAAAGGAAATATTTTAATAAACTTAGTGAGACAATAACAATTTATACGAATAAAACTGCTAATTCTTGGAACAGAATTTTGATTATTAGCTTTTCTAGCAAAATTTATTGCAAAACCCCACTTGCTACATTTTTGGCATTTATCTTTAAATACATGATTAAAACCAGCTACATGTAAGAAAACATTTGTGTATGCATAAATATATATATAAACACATACACACACGCATGTATATGACAAAGTGATAAGCAAAGAGCTACGTTCAAACACTCACAAAACTAGAAAATACTACCCCTACATACCTACTTTTAAAAGTCTTTTGTTCTAATTACCTCCCAAAAGAACTGAAATTATTTGTTTTCTTAAAAAAAGAAAGAAAAAGTAGACCAGACCCACAGCTTTATATCAGTTTTATTTAATAGTTATGAAATGGCATTGGTGCATATTAATACCCTCATGAATAACCTAATTTTTTTTCCGCAAGTTTATAAGCTTCCAGATACCAGTCAAATATTGAAGTCGTATAAAAAGAAGATCTTTGCCCATCTGTAGCCAGCTCCAAAATGGGACCAGCTTAGAACCTGTAATTATAAAGAGAATTTAAAATAAATTGGCTTACATAAGAATTGAAGGAAAAGTCAATTTAAAAACCACTAAAAAGTCATGCAAAACTACCTTTGACATCATCTTTCAAGCCTGCTTAAATACTGATCAAACTTTAATAAGCTATATAAAATAACTCTAGAATGCAAAAGCTAGAAACAAGGACAGGAAGATTTCTTCTCTGGATGGGCATAGCTGGTTCTCTGTCTAAGGGGACAATGAAATCTAGGGTCTCACTTGGGAAGAGCCTAGCTCAAGTTCGTTAATGAGCAGATGCCTTGGGAACTGGGAATCATCATACCCTTTAGAAACTGCCTGCCCTTCAGAGGCGGGGGTCTGACAAAAAATAGGAAAAATGTGGATCACAAAGTAACACCGGGCATTAAATAATATAGCATAATATTAATTTTCCTCATAAAATAATTCATGTTGTTACTAGCGAAGCAACAATCACATAAAAAATAGTCAAAACACCATATAAGAGTTCACAAAAGATTTCTATGTATAATGATCCAACCTTAGTAATAATTCACATTTATAGTCTTTAGCTATTTTTCTTACATCATTGCTGTGAGCAGGAATTACTGCCCTCATTTTGTGGATTAGGAAACCAGCTCTGGGAGGGTCTCATGGTTAAAAAGTATTAGCACTAGGCTATGAATGCATGTCTCTCCCAAATCTAAATCCCCTACTCTTTCCATTATACCCAACTATCAGGCTAGACCAGATTGTCATACCATGAATGATCTAACTGCTTGAAGCTATGCTGTACAGCTTGTCTATTGTTAACTATTACTAGTTCTATATTTATACATGTACAATTTGAGGAAAAGTAGAAAAATTGTTAGTACCAAGTCCATTTCACTATCATTATAATTCACGTTTAAAGCATGCCTTATCCCACTACTATAAACTTATATAGTAGTTTCTATAAAAACTCAGGGAGCACAAAGAGCTCTGGACATAATAATCTCATTCTACATAGTTTATGGGACATGTGTTATTTCCATTTCATAAATGAGAAAATCAAGGTACCTAAAATTAAAGAGTGATGCAATTAATTAATTGTCCAAGGAATACAAGTGGGCAAAGACATTTATAGGATCTCTTGCCACTTCCAGAAATCTTATTTGTTGTTTAGAGGTAGGAGGTGCATGGAAGTAACAGGTGTTCACACACAGCTTTCTCTTTCACTTGGTCAGCAAGAAGAGTCCTTGATTATGTAGTTCCTTAGGCCAAGAAAGAACAGTGATAGTTCTTACACACACCTGGAAGAAGGAGATGTGTTTGCCCACTAGCCTGAGAGATTACTTTTTGAGCAATGTTCCTGATCCACAGCTTCCTAATTAGAGGATCTAGCCTTGTATCAGAAAAGGGATAGTTCCAAAATCTAGCTTTGAGAGAAAGGAAGATTGCCAAAGTGCTGGTGGCTGGTGCAGCTATGGGGCAACAAAGAGGGAAGCATAAGGCCTGCATATAGTCCCCCTCCGTTACTATGTGATATCTGGATTGCACAGGTAGAACTAGAAGGGGGCTGATTTTCCAGGAACCACAAAATATCTGCTCAGTAGTGGAATACAAGGGGATTCTACGTGTCTAGAAAAGATACTGGAGAACCTTGTTAGAATATTAAAGATTGGGGGGCAGCTGGGTAGCTCAGTGGATTGAGAGCCAGGCCTAGAGACAGGAGGTCCTAGGTTCAAATCCGGCCTCAGACACTTCCTAGCTGTGTGACCCTGGGCAAGTCACTTGACTTCCATTGCCCACCCTTACCACTCTTCCACCAAGGAGCCAATACACAGAAGTTAAGAGTTTAAAAAAAAAAAAAGAACACTAAAGATTTACTGGAATTATGAAGTATTGCCCTGTTGGCAAACCTTAGTTTGTGTCCGTTGGAGGAGAAACTATTTTGAGTGCTTTCTCTGTTTATAAGCTTTTGTGAGTCCTCTGCATCTTTTGTATTTTCTCCAGGGTGAAATAAAGGCTGTTCTACACGTGTTCTATTACCTTTTGTGCTTGTATGAAGTTGGAGATCCTTTTTATCCACGTGTGGAAAGCCAAACATAAACTGTTTGTAGAAATTCCTCAGTATGACTTCTACATGGAGGCAGAAGTACCCCCAGTGCCTAGCACTGTTTGGCCCTTAATAAATGCTCACTGAATTGGGCTGAAAACAAAAGCAAAGGCAATGAAAACACACCTCTGCTTCTCCACTCTCTAAGACATAGGGGTCAGTTCAAACCCTAAATAAATTAATGCATCCATTCTAGAATAGACTGGAGAAATATAGGTGGATTCTGGAACATCTACAGTCTGGAAAACTTTGGGAAGCCTGGATTAATTCTTAGACTGAGTAAGCCTTCCAGATGTGGAATTAACCTGATGGCTAGATAAGATATCTTTTTGGAAATGACAGGAATGGAACTCGGAGAAAGGTAACATTCATTTGGGTATTCATTCACCTGGTTTTGTTTTATAAGCTTTAAAGGAGATACAGCTTACAAAGCAAGTTAATGTCAGAACTAGTGCCAAGGCAAAGACATACTTATAATTACCTACTTGTATATAGTTATACATTAATCTAATAGCAGCCCAGTGTGGCACTTTGTCTTGTAAATAGCATACAATTATAAACAAAATCACTATAGTCCAGAATATTTATGGACCAAGAGACAGTGGCTAGAAGGCTGCCCTCAGAGTCAAAACTACTTGGGCTAAAATCCTTCTTCTGACATATCCTGGCTACAGGGTCATGGGAAAATCACTTACCTTCTCATTGTCTCAGAAAACTTTCTAATCTTATAAATTGTAGAACAGTTTCAGGTTTGCATTGATAAGAGGGAGTTTTTTCATCCAAGTGCTCCCTATATTAATGATATTATAAGGCTAGGAAGACGCACAAAACACTTATTTTTTTCTCCAGATATACAACATATATGTTTAATAGCTATTGAATTATATATGGCATATATATGTATATATAAATTTTATATATGGAACAGGCCTGCAGGTTTATCCACTTTTTAAAAGATGTCCATTAGATATCTGTAGAGTGGGTCAAATGAATACAATTCTAACAAACAGCAAAATCTATCCTCAAAATTTCTAAGTTATTTTGACAAGCATGGCACCTTTTCTGGTACCTGTTAAGTGAGTTTCTGGGCTAAAATAGGGGAATTCTTTCATTTTAGAAGGGAAAAAAATTTGAGAAATTGTGGCAGAAAGGATATGAGTTGATCCATTTATATTGAAAGCTGACCAGACCCTAATAGCAACAAGGAAAGGAGAGGCCTTAAAAAATCTGTTTTGACTTGGGCTGACTTAAGTCCATTTGTCATATGAATGATCCACACTTACCTTCAATTTCAGTCCAGTTGACAGCAATTTCTGCTATTGGAATTTTAAAAAATTGCGCAATATAAAGAAGCTCTACATCAAATGCCCTGAAATAGATACATTTTTTAAAAAGTAAGTTGGTTTGTAATTAGATCTCTGACATGGCATAATTAAAATCAGCTTGTTCAACAGTTGTTCAGTTTATGTGGTTCTCTGAAGGTCAGATCCACAAACAATGAAAATTAATAAAAAGCCAAGCTATGAAGAAGACAAAATAACTTAAGGATATGACTGAGATTCAAATAAGGAGAAATGGAGAGTATTGATTAGAAATTGGAGCATTTGGAAATTTGGTGGCATTTTAAGCCCAGTCCTGTTGTTTTAAAGAGTGTTTTATTTTACTATAACACATCTAGGAAAAATGGTTGTTAATCCTAACTTTAAGAAGTTTAAGAGCTGAGAGCCTGTTACAATGTTTAATACACAACCTAATACTGAGGTAATGACATTAGTCTCAAAGAAGTCCCCAAATAGAAAGTTCACAGCCTGTAGATAACTTAAGTAATTTTTGCTGCCACTACCCAGGGAATCAAGATTTCTCTCCAAAGGTCATGACTGTGGGTTCCCTCTCTGATGGCATTGTTTCTTCTATTATGGCAGCCAGGTGGTACAGTGAATGGAGCACTAAGTCTGGAGTTAGGAAGAACTGAGTTCAAATTCAGTCACAATCCATTTTCTAGCTGTGTGACCTTGGGCAAGTCACTTAAGCTCTGTCTCAGTTTCCTTCACTGTAAAATGGCAATGAAAATAGCACCAATATCATCAGGTTGTATGAGAGCCAAATTAGATAGTATTCATAAAGCACTCAGCAAAGTGGCTAGTTAATTCACTTAACTTTCCTGCTATTGTATATCTGTAGTATAACACACAGAAAGATATTCAGACTGTAAATTTGAATAGAACTTTGGGTGTAATTGTACAGATAGGTAATCATAAGGATAGAAATTAATACATAGATGAGACTTTTATGGACATTTCTAGTCACCTTTTCTAGTTTGCCATTATTTCCCTAACCATGGTGAAACTTTTTCTTGAAGCTTTTCTATTTGTTGAGGAAGAAATGGAAACTGACCCTCAGTTAGCATGGACTCTCTCAAAGTGTTTCCTTGCATTTTGCCACTGAATTTCTCCTGCTCCTGAGTGCAAAGGCAATAGAAAAAACGGATACAAGAATATTCTTTATTGTTCCTTAATCCTTCCGCACATTAAAAAAAAATTAAAGTTCTCTACAAGAAATAGGTTTCTTCTCAAATCTATTTTCTTATATTCGCATGAGTGGCATAAGCCTATGCCTATACTCTTTTAAGTCTCAGTACATATTAAAAAAATAAAGCTATATTGTATTACTCTGGCCTAGAAAGATTGGTTTTAAGTCTCAATTCACATGATTTGAAGAGAGGTGTTCCCCTCTCCCCTTTAAGGGTTTTACCTCTCCCTTCCCTGCTTAAATTCTAATTATATAACTAGCACCAAAATGAGGTAGTTGGATAATTTGGGATAAAAGTTATTTTAAACTTACTTAATACCTTTTCTTATCCTACTTAAATATTTAAGTAAGAAGATAGAACATCTAAAAAGAGGGTTCTTTGTGTTTTCCAAAAGAAAATATAAAACTTGTTAAATAGGATTGACAATCCCGAAGGAAGGAAACTCAAAATTAAGTCTTATGTTTTATCCTGACCTTTCTCCATTATTCTTGTTTTCTATTTCATAAGAGTATACTACCAGAGAAGCATCAATTGTTAGACTGAGATACTTTCTTATACCTGAATAACTTGAAAAAGATTTTCAATATTAAATAACTTTCTAAGTCCTGAATTGTGCAAGCACTTAGTTAAACAAATCTATATTTTATCAGATATAAAAAGTGATTTGATTCACGATTTATACAAAAAGGTTAAGAGGAGAGTTCATTGGTCAGAAATCACCTTATTAAAAAACCCAACTATGCTTGATATTTTTTATTTTGTTATTAGAGGGAGCATGCCATAGCAAAAGCGGAGTGGTAGGTGGTGGGGATGAGGTCCTGCAGTAGAGATGTTTTGGCTTAAGTCTTTCCTCTGACACACACAGGTATGGCCCTAGAAAAGAAACTTCACCCTTTAGTGCCCTAGGCAACTCTTTAAATTGTGGGACAGATGCTGGTCTGCCTTGGTAGCTATACTCTGGTGGGAATTTCTTATGACCAAGGCAATCATGGGGCTGGAGTAAAATTAAAAAAAAAATCCATCTTCAAATTAATGTGGAATTTTTGAGGATCCAAAGAAAGATTGTGAAAAAAATTAAATTACATTTCCACACATAATTAATAAACTTTCTTATTAGTAAGGTACATGGAATTACCAGAATAAGAATGCTTTTAGTCATTTGGCAAAAACTGCTGGGAAACCTAGAAATATGGCAGAAATTAAGCTTAGACCAATTTCTTACCCAAATATCATAAAAAGTTCCAAAAGAACAAATGACTAAATGTTAAAAGATCCAATTTTTTAAAATGGAGGCAAAGAGAAAAAGGTACCTTTCACAACTATGATTGGGGAAAGAATTCTTAAGTTAATAGGAGAAAGAGATAACCATATTAGATAAAATGGGCAATTTTCATTATATAAAATCAAAAAGCTTTTGCATAAATAAAATCAATGTAGCTAAAATTATAATAAAAGCAGTGAATTAGGAAAAAAACATAGAATTTGATAAAGGTCTGATTGTCAACAGAAAGAACTGATACAAATAGTTAGAAAAGAACCATTCCTATAAGAGAGATGTGGTAAAAGGATATAAATAGGTAGTTTTCAAAAGAAAGGAACCATATAAAAGAACTCTGAAAAAGTATTCCAAATCACAAATAATAAAATAAATGCAAATTAAAATACTTAGGTTTCACCTCACATCTGATGACAAAAGATGAAAATTGCAAATGTTAAAAGGGCTTCAGGAGAACCAGAATATTAATGAACTGTTGGGAGGGATATAAATTGGCATAAAAATTCTGGAAAACAATTTAGAACAATATTGATTCTGTATACCCTTTGGCTCACTACTAAGAAAATAACTCAGAGGTCAAAGACAGTGACTGGGCTCATACATGAAAAACTCTTTATAGCACCATTTTACATGGTAGCAAAGAACTTGAAACAAAGCAGGTAGTTATCAAAAGGAAACTGGAGAAACAAATTGTGGTATATGAATGTAATAGAATACTACTATGCTACAAGAAATGACAAATATGAAGAATCCATAGAAACTTGAGAAGAACTGTGTGAACGAATACATCGTGAAATAAGTAAAACTAGGGAAACAATGAGATCCACAAAAATATGGAGGAAAACAACTATAAAAGACTTTAGAACATTGCCTCTTAGAAGAGGTGAAGCACAAGAGGTATCAAGAGAGATAAAAATTATTAGAAATGGCTAAGGTATTGTTTTGCTTGGTTATACTTATTAAATATAAGGGAAAGTTTTCCAGGTGGAAGGGACAGAAATAATTATTGGAAAGTAAAAGAAATGTTTAAAAGAGAAAGAAAAGAACATCAATAAAACAAACATCTTTTTAGTAAAATGTCTAAACTTTAAAGATTGAGATAGCCCCTGGGTTGAATGTGTTACTGGCAAAGCTGTTCTCAGAATTGTCTTGATAATGCCAGGAAAAAATATATTTCAAATATTCCATTTTCAGAGACACTCACAAATGTGGCAACATAAAACTTAAACATTTGTTAGAAGGCATTTGGCAGCAGTATGTTTCTGAGGAATTTTATTTCTCCCATTAACTATATTTCACTCACTGCAATTCTGAAAGCATAAAGAAGTCTAGTGTGTCTGTATTAATCAACCAACAAGCACTTATTAAGACCTTACTGTGTACCATCTCACTATGATAGTCAATGGAGATATAAAGACAAAAAATAGAACAATTCCCTACTCAAAAATAGTATCAAGGGAAATAACCTGTACATATAAAAGTTTAAGTAGAATAAATATAAAAAGAATAACTACAAATAAGCTCAAGGTTGTTTTGGAAGGAGAGATGTGGCAAATTTAACAAAAGTAAACTGAAGTATAGAGTTTTGAGCAAAATTAAGTTTATTAACAGTGACACATATAAGTGTTAACAAAGTCAGTAAATCCAGTGACTTTAATGAGGAGGGGAACCACAACAAAGAAGTGGTCTTAGTAGACCTGGAAAAAAAGTGATAGGTTATAGGTCTGGGGCAGAAACAGTTCAAATGGCTATACTAAAAAAGGTGGGTGGGCCTTCACGTGAAGCTAATCATTGTCCTTCTCTGATAATTAGAGAATGTTAATTATTTTATGGAACTCATTTTCATTTTGTAATCTTTTCTTAAAGGATCAAAACTATCAGATGTGTTGTCTCCTTGGAAAATATAAAAACTTCCCTAATTGTATAAAGACAGAAGATGTATTTTGGGGGGATAGTACTGAGTTATTAAATATTAAAAAGATACCCTAGGAAGTACCTAAGGGATATTGGTATGAAAGAAAAGAACTTTTCTCCAGCTTTTCTAGACTTTTCCATAGATCTATAGCTTTATCCTATCCCATTTCCCAATTAGATAATTCATGCTGCTTTGAGTTATCTAAGAGTTGAGATGATAAATTAAACTCTCCCTTCCTAATCCCAAAACTTTTCTAAGAGTCAGGTTGAGGTTTATTCATTGTTATAATGAATGGCTCCCTTGGATGGGGTATGAATATACTGGGAAATGTAGATACTGTAAAAATAAAAGATATCAAAAAAAATTTCATTGTAAAAAAGAATTTGGACACGATGATATTAGGAAAGAAAGAATCTGAAGATTTTGAGGCTTTGGGAACTTAATCAGAATGAAATAAAACATACCCTTTTTTAGATTTTTTTGTTTGTTTCTTTAGAAGGGAAGAGTGGATAAGTTTTCAAATAAAGACCATAGAGGTGTGTTGGTGAACCTATGGGTGCTAGAGGGGCTGTTCCCTTCCCCCTTTCCATGCACACTTGAAGACATATCTCACATCACCCATCCCGATGCCCAGCAGCCCAATGGAAGTACTTCCTCCCTCCCCTGTCTGGGAGTAAGGCAGGGGGCTCACATGCAGCATGAGGGTTGCAGTTGAGCACTCAGTCGCTAAAAGGTTCACCATCACTGCCCTAAAGCAAAGAATGCTTTGATTAAGGGCTTATTAAAACAAAATTCTACAAGTACACATCAGAGATTTTCAATTAGTTTTGAATGAAATACTGAAGAATGTTACCAAGAGATGGAGCAAGACAGAATTTGAAGAAGCATACAACTTTTGATATTTATTGATTCCAAATATGTAAAAGACACACATACACACACACATATACACATGCACATGGGTACTCCAAAATAGGCTAAGAAGAAACAAAACTGTTCCAATGAATGGTTCTTTTTTTCCTTTTTTTTCAATCTTTACAAAAATTAAATTTGAAAGAAAAAAGTCCACCTAACTAAAGCCAAGTTCATTATTGTTTTGGTTATCAAGCTTAACTAGTTTTATATTTCAAGGAAAAAACAGATCCTCAACAATGAAAACACTATTCCCTATTACTAAAGCCTTTTAAACTACAAAGAACAAGTCTTTTGGCCCATCTGGATATAACAGTTGAATGAATAACTTCAGGAGGAGGAGCTTCCTTTCAAGTGTGGCTTCATATAACTATATTCACTGGTTTCATATTTCATAGTGATTATTTATATCGGTGATTATTTTGCTATTGTACACAGTAACAATATGAGTGCTCAAGGAAAAATATGCCATTTTTTTAAAAAACAAAGAATTTAAATAGCTCTGGATTCTAATGATCATTTTAATACTGAACAAAGATTTCTCCAAAGCAACTTCATTTTTTCTGGTGTGGCATCTGTTTCTTTGGAAACAGATACTAAAAACTGGAGGAGAATACTAATAATTAGAATCTGGGCAAGTCTCAGTGATTAAGGCAAAGAGGATTAGTGATATTATATAAACAGAAGTAACTGACTTAAATGTTAACAACTCAAAACATTTTCAGTTTTAAAAAGGATAATTATCATTTTACAACCTGATGTTAAGGAAAGCATAAAAACTAAGACTCTGAATGAAAAGAAAATACTTTTAGTCAATAAGTGTAGAACTGGGAATAACTATCCTCTTTAATAGTTAAAAACACAATCATTAATATAAAATTGCTCCATATTATTTATAAGTTAACAGATAAGAATATTAGTCATAATGTATCTGAAATATACTTCCAAGCTCAATAAAACAAATTTTAGTTTAGTATGTTGGCATTCCTTTCAGTGTACATTTCTAAACTGAAAATTGCTTCATCTAATAGACATGGGATAAATGTAATTATTTGGAAAGAAATAAGTTAAACTAGGCATTATTTGAAGGCCTTATGTGAAATTTATTTAGCACACTCTTATTCTGACAGCCAAACAAATTTAGATAGGGTCACAGAATTTAAAGGGAAGGGACCTTACAGATCATTAATTCTATTTTCAGATGAGAAAAAAGAATATTTATTTAATTGAATTAATAATGAGGAAAGGGGATAGATGGGTGGCTCAGTGGATTGAGAGCCAGGCCTAGAGACCCTGGGTTCAAATCTGGCCTCAGACACTTCCTAGATGGGTGACCCTGGGCAAGTTACTTGCCCCCCCCCCCCCCAATTGCCTAGCCCATACCACTCTTCTGCCTTGGAACTAACACTTAGTATTGATTCTAAGGTGGAAGGTAAGGGTTAAAAAAAATGTTTTTTAAATAATGAGAAAAGAAATTAATTACCTGACTTGCCCAAAGTCACAAAGTCAATGAATGGCAGGGCAAGGCTTTAAATCCAAATTTTCTGACTCTAAAAATACTGGTCTTTGACATTTAATTGCAATTCATTACTTTTATAATTATGCCATATCTGATAAGGCATCTAGGTGGCACAGTGGATTGAACACTAAAGATAAAATGAGAGAATATTTATACAGTGCCTTATAAATCTTAAAGTGCTATATAAATGCTATGTTTATAATAACTTTATTTTCATTTATTTTTTTAATGAAAAAGAATGCATTGTTTGGAGGGGGCAATGTGTTTAGTCTTATTTTATACTTTTCAGGAGATAAAATGTAGGCTTGTATAAATCTGCATATTAACATTTTAATATCTTTGAAACACTCATGCTTCAAACTAAGACCTAATAAGTATAATGGAAGTACAACGAGTCAAACTAGGTTACATATATACAAATTTTTTAAAAGCCTGTACATTCAGTTGTAAGAAGGTTAACATGATATTGCCAAGTCAGAAAACTTACCATCGCTCAATGTGTAAATTTGAAAAAGTCAGCAAAGCTGCTTCCCGAGTTAATAACTTGAACCCACACTGTGTATCTCTGATTTCTTTGACACAGAGGAACCACACTAGAAAGTGGAATCCATGCATGAGAAGAGTTCTGAAATAGGAACGCTGAAAACAAAGTACAGACACAATTTAGATGGCATTTTCATTTATTTGTCAAGGGTACTCTAAAGTGGTGGA
This sequence comes from Gracilinanus agilis, assembly GCF_016433145.1. Taxonomy (NCBI): domain Eukaryota; kingdom Metazoa; phylum Chordata; class Mammalia; order Didelphimorphia; family Didelphidae; genus Gracilinanus; species Gracilinanus agilis. The sequence continues at coordinate 128,749,443 of NC_058132.1, read as the reverse complement.
AAGTATCTGACTGCACATAACTATGTTTTAATTTTAAATTGACTGTGTACACCTAACATATAAACAAAGTTCCATTAGCTTCACCAACAAAACTTATCACAAGGACAGTTTTTAAAATTTAATAAAAACAAGTGAGAATGCCTGGAAGCTGAGCCACTGAGCAGGGGCACTAAATAATGAGTTCCTGAGTTATTAATGGTTGAGAAGGACAAGAAATACTACAGTACTTCCTGAGAGCACAAGGCTCCAGGCAGTCTACCATGAAAAATGAGCTTTAAGTTGCTACAAGCAAGGAGTAGATTATCACGTGTATTTATGATTCTTCTTTGCGTCACCAACTTTTATCAGTCTAAGAGAAAGCTAATAATTATAATGGCAGAGCGAAATAATGACAAACTAAAATGCAGCCTCTTGGAAAGAGCAGTGGAAGAGGAGTGAAGATCCCTGGGTTTGAAACCCAGTTATGATACCAATTGAGCTTTGGTTTCCTTATCTATAAAATGAGGATAAATGAACCTTGTACTAGCTACATCAAAGAGGTCACAGGATTGTGGGTTTAGAGACGGAAAAGCCCCCTTAGAGGGCTTTTTTTATTAATTTATTTTATTATTTATTATATATTTTATTATTTATTAATTTTTAAATTTTATTTAATTAATTTAGAATATTTTTCCATGGTTACATGAGTCATGTTCTTTCCCTCCCCTCCTCCCAAAGCCAACACATAATTCCACTGGGTTTTACATGTATCATTGATTAAGACCTATTTCCATATTATTAATATTTGCACTAGAGTGATCATTTAGAGTCTATATCCCCAATCATTTCCCCTCGAAACACAATGCCATTATTTTAAAGGTCAGGAAATGAACTCCTAATGAAGATTACTGACTTGCTCAATGTCTTGTGGTAAGGAGGGGGTAGAGCCAGTATTTTTTTTTTTTTTAAAATTTTAAACCCTTAACTTCTGTGTATTGACTTATAGGTAGAAGAGTGGTAAGGGTAGGCAATGGGGGTCAAGTGACTTGCCCAGGGTCACACAGCTGGGAAGTGTCTGAGGCCGGATTTGAATCTAGGACCTCCTGTCTCTAGGCCTGGCTCTCAATCCACTGAGCTACCCAGCTGCCCCTAGAGCCAGGATTTGAATAGAAATTTGAACCCAAAGTCAACACTCTTTCCATTATTCCAAACTGTATCTAATCAAGTCTTTCCAATGTGGTTCAAGTGCTGATTTCATATAGCAGGTCTAAGCATCTCTTTAATATTGATCTTAATTCCAAAAGCATTTCTAAGTGATCTTTAAAAAGAATGTACATACCAAACAAACAAATGCTCACTGTAACAGGTGAAAATAAATAGCACAAATAACCTCATATTATAGTTTTAAAACAGAGGTGGCTAAAATGTTTTTTTTTTTTTTTTAAATCAATGGTCATTTACCTAGAGGGGAAAATAAAATCAACCAAATAAAACATAACTTAGATTTTCCTTTGTAGCTGTAAGAGTATATACAAATGGGGCAGGGTGGGGCACTAGGTGGCTCAGTGGATAGAAAGCCAGGTCTAGAAATAGGAAGTCCTGGGTTTTAATCTGATCTTTGACACTTCCTAGCTGTGTGACCCTGGGCAAGTCATTTAACTTACGTCTAGTCCTTACTGCTCTTCTACCTTAGAATAGTACTTATTCTAAGATGGAAAGGGTTAAAAAAAAGTATATACAAATGGGAGATATTATTATATAGACCAGAGGATCGTGTCTAGGAAGTAATAACAATGATAAATGCTCACATTATCACTTCATGGGGGTAGCTGGGTGGCTCAGTGGATTGAGAGCCAGGCCCAGAGATGTGAGGTCCTGGGTTCAAATGAGACCTCAGACACTTCCCAGCTGTGTGACCCTGGGCAAGTCACTTGATCTCCATTGCCTTACCACTCTTCTACCTTGGAACCAATACACAGTATCAATTCCAAGATAAATGGATGGATGGATGGATGGATGGAAGGAAGGAAGGAAGGAAGGAAGGAAGGAAGGAAGGAAGGACGGACTTCAACATTTGCAAAGTGCTTTACGTATGTCATCTCATTTGATCTTGATTAACAGCTTTGTGAGTTAGGTGCTATGATTATTTTCATGTCAAAAATGAGGACACTAAGCTTGAGAAAAGTTAAATGACTTGCTGGAGGTCACATAAGAGCTAGTAAATATCTGAAGCAGAAATTAAACTTTGGTCTTCCTGACTTGAAGAAGTCTTGGTTCTAGGAATTTTCTCTGGTTGTCCCACATGCCTGCAATGCTTTCCCTCTTCATCCCTGCCCACTGGCTTCCCTGGATTCCTTCAGGTCCCAGTTAAAAATTTTTTTTTTCTATATGAAGCCTTTCCTAACTCCTCTAAATTCTAGTGTTTTCCTTCTTTTAATCAATCCCTATTCATCCTATATATAGCTTGTTTATACATATTTATTTGTTTGTGGATTCCCCCATTAGATTATCATCTCCTTGAAGGCCAGGACTATCTTTTCATTCTTTTTGTATTTCTAGTACCTAGCACATAGTAGGTGAATAATAAGTATTTTTTAACTGAAAAAGTTACCACAGGGTATAAATAAATTGACATGACTTTTTCTCACTGCATAGACATGTTTAAGTCTATCCCAAAATTATAAACCTTTACTTGACAAGTATGCTAAAAATACTATTGATGGAGGTGTAAATTGATCCTATTATTCTGGAAAGATACTTCAAAAATTCACTAACTAGCCTATCTTTTGACCCAGCAATACTACCACGGCTACTAGGCATATACCTCAAGAGATCAAAGAGAGATAAGACCTACATAATAAAAATTTTATAGTAGCTCTTTTTGCCTTAGCAAAGAACTGGAAACAAAGTGAGTATCTATCAACTGGACAGCAGCAATCCTGTTTCTTGACAGAAGTTTAGAATGAGACAGATATCAGATATAGTCAATTCATAGCTCTGTTTTACTCAACAGTATTTTTTGAGGGTGGGCTTTTCTTGGGGTGGGTGGGGGGCCTGTGAGAATTAGAGAAAATAGGAGTAGAGATAGCAATACCAAAAAAAAAAAAATCAATGAAATATTGAAAGTGCATAAAAGAGAGGAAATGAAAGTCAAGAAGGGGACACAAAAAGAACTACTATGTTAAATTTAGTACAAATAAATCAATCAAGAAGCATTTGTTTAGTGCTTACTATGCATGTGCCAGGCACTTTGCTAAAAGATGATGATAAAAGAAAAGGGGGAAAAAAACCAGCCCCTTCCTTCAATAAGGTACATTCTAACAGTGGAGACAAGTAACTAAATGGGTAACAGAAATTCATGTTGTCATAAACACTCAGTTTTTTTCTATCCTCCTATCTACTCAAACCTGATACCCTTGATAGTAGAAAGGAAGTTAAGAAGACGAGGGAAGAAAATTATTGTGTTCGATTTATTTTAATTTTGATTTGAACAAGTTGAGTTTGAGATGTCTATGGGATATAGTTAAAATGTTAGTTAAAATGATAGTTTAAAATGACTAATAGGCCATCAGGGAAATGGAACTGAAGCTAATAAAAGAGTCTTTAAGTTTGCTTATAAATATGGGAATCATTGAGAAAGATGGTAACTTCATCCTATGGGAGCTGATAAGATCACTAAACATATATTTTAAACTGTACATAACAGGAATGTCATATATCATCATTGCTTTTTCTGTTCTTCTGTGTATAAGGATATGTTCGTGTTTTTAAAATATTTATCAAATTTATAATAAAGAAAAAAATTTCACTTGACTTGCCATGATCTTAAGTTATTTTCTTATATCCCCACTCCCTTTCCACTGCCAAACTTCTAAAAATAATTATCTGTACTTGCTGACTTCACTTCTTCTTGATCCATTTACTTTTTTTTAAAAACCTGTACCTTCTGTCTTAGAAGTCAATACTAAGTATTGATTTCAAGGTGGCCGACTGGTAATTAGCTAGGCAATTAGAATTAAGTGACTTGTCCAGGGTCATACTGCTAGGAAGTGTCTAAAGCCAAATTTGTACCCATGATCTCCAGTCTCTGGGTCTGGCTCTCTATCCACTGAGTCACCTAGCTGCCCTGACCCATTTACTCTGTAATCCTTTGAAATGTAGCTTCTGATGTCATCTCTCAATTAGAACTGCTTTCTCTCAAGGTCTCTCTTAATTTATAAATCTTAATGAACTTTTATTTCTCATTGTTTTTTACCTCTGAGTTTTTGATACCCTTGATGATTCCTTCTTCCTATATATACTTTCTTTTCTTACCTCTCAAGACACCACTGGTATTCTGTCTTTCTGACCATTTTTTCTTAGCCTCCTCTGCTGGATCATCAGTCTATCTCCTGCTTTTTTGGCATGGGTGTTGATCAATATTCTGTTCTGGGCCCTTTCATCTTTCTATGCTTTCTAAGAGATTGTATTAGTTCCCATGGGTTTAAGAATCATCTTTTATGCAGTTGATTCCTTAAATTCATATTTCTATCCTTAATCACTCTCCTAAATTTTAATCTTGTATCATCAACTGCTGGCTGGATATTTCCTCCTATATGTCTTGTAGGAAGTCCAATGAAGGACTTCAATATGTTCCCCTCTAAACTCATTACTTCTTCCAAACTTGTTTTGAAAATACAACCATAAAGATCTATGGGAACTGATGCAGAGTGAAATATGCAGACCTGGTAGAACATTGTAGGCAATAACAGAAATAATGAACACCAATTATCTGTGAAAACCTGGCTACTCTCAGCAATGCAATGATCTGGGACAATCCTGAAAGACTTATGATGGGAAATGTTATCCACCTCCAGAGAAAGAACTGTTGGAGTCATCTTTCACATCAGTATATCTTTGGTTTTATTTTGGGGTTTTGGTTTTGTATGAGTGTGCTCTTACAACAATGACCAATATGGATGTGTGTTTGCATGACAATAAAAAAAATTTTTAACCCCACAATCTTCCCAGTCAGCCATATTCATAGCCTTGAGTCATCCTTTATTCTTCTCTTTTTTGGATTATTCTTCCATCCCCAAATTATTATTTAATCTATCTCCACAACATCTCTCACAATTGTCTCCTTCTCCCCACTCAGACAGCTACTGCCATGATTCAGATCTTCATGAGCTCTTGCCTGTTCTATTGCAGTAAGTTCCTAATTGCTCTCCCTGATTCCATTCTTTTCTCTGTCTTATCCATCTTATAGAAAGTTATCAAAATAATCTTTCTAGGGCATAAGTCTGACCATCTCACTAACCTTTACAAAAATGATGAGTGGCTCCCATTACTTAAAGAATATTAAAGAGAAAACAAGTTTTTTTAGCATTTAAGACCCTTTGAAACCAGGAAACTATCACTACAAACTACACACTTTTATAAATTCTACATTCTAACCAAATTGGACTAAAAGCTCTTTCCAAAACTTGACACATAGTTTCTCAGAAATGGCACCTCATATGCTTTCTATTCAGTCCTCATTTCTGTATCGCAGAAAGTTTGTCTTCCCTCAAAGGTTCAGCTAAGATATAATCTTTCCCATTAAGTTTTCTCTGATTCCCCTAACTCTTACTATCTTCTTCCATCACAATTTCTTTGTATAAATGCATGTTGGGGTTATACTGTATACATGTTGTATGCTCTAATAGAATGCAAATTCTTTGAAGTCAAGGACGCTTTGATTTCTTATAAATATATGATTTTATTTGACTTATAACTTTGGGTAGGAACCATATTACAGGAAACACAAAGTAAAGTTGATACTTTGATGGATCCATTATTTTATCAGTGATGTAGATAATAACCTTACCATGCCTCTTTTTTTTCTTTTTTAAACCCTTAACTTCCGTCTTAGGATCAACACTGTGTATTGGTTCTAAGGCAGAAGAGCAATAAGGGCTAGACAGTGGGAGTTAAGTGACTTGCCCAGGGTCACACAACTAGGACATGTCTGAGGCCAGATTCAAATCCAAGATCTTCTGTCTCTAGGCTTTGGCTCTCAATCCATTGAGCCACCAACCTTCTACCTATCATACCTTTAAATCTTTTTAACTTTTAAAATACTAGGAAGAGTCCTTTAAATATTGGGTGCCATATTAAAATGCAAGCATTTTCCTTTATATAAAATCTTTTTGGCATGCATAAACTTTCATATTGCATCTCTACTGAAGAATGGCAGATTTTAACTCAAAGTTATAGTTAGTTGTCTTGAAATAGAAAGGGTTTATGCTACCTAGGATTTTAAAGAAGGGCTGATGAGCACTTTGGGGAAAGGCAGGGGTAAGCCTGAGCAGTGTGCTGCTGCAATGAAGAGAACTGAATATGAAGTCACAATCTGTGTTCAAATCCGAGCTGTGCTGTCCACTACCTGTGTGATGCAAAAATTTTATCTAACCTTATTGGACTTCACTTTACTTGTTTTTAAAATTAAGGAGTTGGACTTCTAAGGTTTTTTCCAGATTTGAAGACCTGGGTTCAAGTCTTGCTTCAAAACATATTGGTCATGTAACCAGAACAAACCATTTGAGTCACTTAATCTGTCAATGCCCTAAGCAAAACTAAAAATTATCAGCAAGGTCCTAATATACATAAATGGGAATTATTCATTTCAATATAATCATAGGCCCAGATAGAAAAAAAAGTTCCTTTTACTCTGTCTGGTTCCTATCATATAATAAATACTAAATTAAAAGACTAATAAAGTATCACACTTTTAATAGTCACTAAAATGTATAATTGGTATATTTTACAGTAACAAATATTTAAGAGGGAACCAAGCAGTGGTCAAGAGAGGTAGCTTTAAAGAAAATGGATATTTAAAAAATGCCAAAGTCATTGCCCTCTGTTCGTTTGCTGATAAAAGGATTTCATATGGAAAGGTAAAAGAGAATGTATAGTTCTGAAATCATAATAATGAAAACTTTTAAATTGAGGTAATTTTCAAAAATATTTAGAAAAGTATGGCAAATAAATAGAACAGAAACTGAATAGCTTAAAAAACCAGGGGAGGGGGCAGCTGGGTAGCTCAGTGGATTGAGAGCTGGGCCTAGAGATGGAAGGTCCTCAGTTCAAATCTGGCTTTAGACACTTCTCAGCTGTGTGACCCTGGGCAAGTCACTTAACCCCCATTGCCTAGCCCTTACCACTCTTTTGCCTTGGAACCAATACACAGTATTGATTCTATGATACATACTATTTATTGATTCTAAGACAGAAGGTAAGGGTTTAAAAAAAAAACAAATAGGGTGAGTGTAAATATTTTAGAGATGCTACTTGTCTAGGATCTGTTATATGGCATAGTGGTATGTCTACTAATTTTTATTCTTCCTTTAAGGCTCAACTCAAAAGCCTCCCACTCTATCAAGTTTTCCTCAATAGAACTTCTACCCTAGTTCTATGTCTTATTTTTCTATTTCCCATTGTGCCTTGCAAATAGCAGGTGCTTGATAAACAAATACTTATTCATTACTCAAAAAGATTTCATCTTGGTGATCATTCCTGTTACTGATAAATATTATTATAAGTATATCTACCAAAACACACACAAGACTTTTAGATTCAATTGCAAAGTACTCCTTAAAAAATAAAGAACAACTTAAATAGCTGTGCTCATGGCTAGGTTGTGACAATATAATACAATTGACAGTATTGCCAAAGTTAATTTACATTGTTAAGGCTAAACCAATAAATTATTAAAGGGAAACTTTATAGAACTTGATTAAACAAAGGAAAAACTAATCTGAGAAAACAAAAGATTTAGTACATTAAGAGAAATGATGAAAAGATGTAGGGACAAAGGGGGAATTGAACTTCTAGACCTCAAATTATATTATAAAGCAGCAGACATCAAAATCATCTGAAATTAGTTTAATAGATCAATGGAACAAATTAGACAAGGGAAAATCAGAAACAATGTAAACCAATAACTCAGTGCCCAATAAAGCAAAATGTAAATTACTTAGGAAAGAACTCTATTTAATAAAAACTGCTTGGAAAACTGGAAAACTGTTTGGCAAACATGAGGCTTAGATGAATACTTTACAGCATATTCCACAAGTCATTCTAAAGTGTGACTTTAATATTAAAGATCATTTTAAAAAAAAATTAGAAGAGAAGCAGATCAAAGACCATAGCTATGGGTAAGAGACATTCTCAACTGAAAAAGGGATAGTAGCAATTAGAAAAGATAAAACAGATAACTGATAAAACTGAAAAGCTTCTTCAGACAAAATCAATGGACCTAAGATGAGAAAGCAAATGGTTGAATGCAAAAAAGTCTGAATGTCAAATTTCCCTAATAAGGGATTGGTATCAATCTTAAACAATTAACAAATATCAAATTACAAATACATATTCTCCAGTAGAAAATTTGTCAAAGAATATGAACAGTTCTCAAAATAACTATAAAGCATTAAGAACTAAATGAAAGAATGTTCCAGATCACTAATAAGGAAAATACCAATCAAAATAACCCCTCACTGAAAATCAGCAAAGATAATAAAAATAGCAGCGGTCAATATTACAGGGGTTATGAGAAGACAGGTACATTGATGCATTGTTGATGGAGTTGTGAATTGGTATGTCCATCTGGGAAAATAATTTTAAATTAAGCAAGTCATGTGACTAAAGAGTATATACCCAGAGATTCAGTTACTGGGCTTAACCCAAGGAACTGATTGAAAAGAAGTAAGTCCTCATATATACCAACATATAGCAGCCCTTTGTGAGACATCAAAGAGCTGGAAAAAAAAAGAAGATGCACATTGACTGGAGAATGGCTAAACAAATTATGGTACAAGAATGTGATGGAATAGTGTGTTATAAGAAATGATGAATGTGATAAATATAAAGAAACATGAAAAGATATAAATCAGTGATTCCCAAAGTGGGTGCCACTGCCCCCTGGCGGGTGCTGCAGCAATCCAGGAAGGCAGTGATGGCCACAGGTACATTTATCTTTCCTATTAATTGCTATTAAAATTTAAAAAAAAAAATTGATTTCCAGGGGCGCTAAGTAATATTTTTTCTGGAAAGGGGGCAGTAGGCCAAAAAAGTTTGGGAACCGCTGATATAAATGAATTGATTCAGAGTGAAGTAAGGAGAACCAAGAAAACAATATGTATGTGTATGTGTGCATATATATGTACACATACATAACAACAATGTAAATGGAAAGAACAAATAAAAACACTCAAAAGTGAATATTGTGTGTCATTTGGAATTATTGTAAGCCCTGGGAGACTACAACTCCCAGGACTCCCTTCTACAACTTGCCCCAACAACTCCCACTTCCTTTGTGTCAGAAAAAGTATAAAAGAGAAAGTTTGGCACCTTTTCTCTCTCTCTACCCTGGAGGGTTGGCTCTCGAATCCTGAGCACCAGCACCAGTGTGCACTCTCTCTTGCGCTCGCTCTCTCTCTCTCTCTCTCTCTCTCTCTCTCTCTCTCTCTCTCTGCCTTTTCCCCTTTCTATTTTCCTCCTAGTTTTCCCTAGACCTTCCCCTTTTCTAATTAAAATAAAACCTAGCTATTCTAAACCCTCAAGTTGCTCTCTAATCTTTTATTTGAGCCCCTGAAGGGCTCTGGTCAATTCCCCCCTGCCTGCTGGGGACACTACCTACCTTTCCCTTCCTCTACCTTCCTCTCTCTTTTCTTCCATTCCTCCAACCTTCCTACCTTCATCCCTTCACCCCCTCACAGTTGTAAAATCAAAAAACAAGTATAGCTTGAAAAAGAAGAGGACACTCCCAACCTCGCTCCTTTGTGGAGGTGGGAGGGCCACAGTACTGCATATCATACATGTTTTCAGACTTTTTCAGAGTACAGATTGGTGTGATTTTTCTTCTTTTTCTTGTTTTAAAAAAATTATATAAATATATATATAGGCAGCTGGGTAGCTCAGTGGATTGAGAGCCAGGCCTAGAAACGGGAGGTCCTAGGTTCAAATCTGGCCTCAGACACTTCTCAGCTGTGTGACCCTGGGCAAGTCACTTGACCCCCATTGCCTAGCCCTTACTACTCTTCTGCTTTGGAACCAATACACAATATTGATTCCAAGAAGGAAAGTAAGGGTTTTATTAAAAAAAAAATAAAATTAGTTATATGAGATAGTTTATATCATTAGTATTCCTTTCCTTCCCAGAGAGCTATCATAATATAAAAAAAGAAATTAAAAAAATACTTTATCTAAAAAAAAAAAAAAAAAAGAATACGGTTTTAAGAATAGCCATGGCCAAGAAAGAGAAAATCATTTAGTGGTTAACCTTCTGGTTCTGAGACTACCTCTCCACACTTAACTAGGTTGGCTTTTTGGTGACAGTCTATTACTGACTTGTGCTAGAACCCTTGACAGAGCCTGCTAGAACCTGTATTTCAAAGGGAAAGCCTTCCAGAATTCAAGCTTATATCCATACCACAATGGAACTTCAAAACAGGCCTTTATATTTGTTGAATTTGATGGAAAAGTCAACTATTATTAAGAAAAACTCAGTTGGAAAAAAAAGAAATGAAATATAGTAAATAAAAAGATTAACTAAGATGAAACTACTTAAGAACTATTAAGAAGAAAATTATTAATATAGACTGAGACTATCGCTACCACTTCTGCATGAGAATACAGAATATGAAACAAAATATAAGAATTTCCTAGTTTCCCTTGAAGATATTGTCATACATTATAAAACTGTCAGGTCTTTCACAAAAGTAGTAATGAATATAAATTGATCCACTGGAGTCATGATGACCATTCCAACTAACAGCAGGAGAGACACAAATGGAGAAGTGCTGAAAACATGAGAAAACAAAAAAGAAAGAGAAGGGTGGCAGCAAGCCAAAACACAATCATTAAATTTGGAATAGGTGTTAAGAAGACAGTTTGCTCCCAAGTTTATAATTCTTTTAATGGAAAAGAAATTTCCATGCTCTTAATTCTTCACTACTCTGTCTCATCAATAACTACTTATTGAGTTCAATGTATTAAAATACTGCAGTTTGTTTTTTTCTTAAATAGATGTCAGGAAACAAAGTATCTGACATTAAAGAGATTATGCCCAAAGTTATACAATGCCAACAGGTCTCTTGTGGGAGTCTGGTTCCATGGTATTATTAGTATAGTAAACTCCTATTGAGGAAATTTCCTCAGCCGAAGCAGCTGTGTGACTTTGTTTTACAACCTGTAATCTTTTGCCTAGAGCACTGAGAATAAGTGACTTGCCCAGGGTAACATGTACAGTATGTGTCAAAAGTAGGGAATTGAGCTTAGGTCTTCTAGATTGAGGTTGTTGACACTAAACCTTGCTGCCTCTCTGTCAGTCTTTATTAATCATAAATATCAAGGGCCATTCTTACATATCTCAAAACAAGAATCCTTTTGGAATGTTTCTCTCAGAACAGCAGAATGGCACCATTATTCTCTACTGCTATAAAATACAAAGGCTTGAGGCATATAAATTTTTAGGTAATTTAAACTGGCTGAAAAGTAAACTTATAGAAGGAAATTAGTAGTATAGAAGTAAGCATCAGTATTTTTCATGTCTAGACTTTTATTTTCTTCTACCTCTAGAATTATTACTGAATAAAAATTAATAGTGTGACTAGGTTAAATTCCTTAGCTCAAGGAGAATATATATATCATCATATTTTCCTTTTTAAATGCATTTTAAATCCTTTCCCTCCAGTTACCCCAGATTTTCTAGCATATGCTACCTAATTTTCAGAGATTAGTTTCTTCTCACAATTTAAAGAACCTTCCTAAGACTTCTTATACTGTAAAATAAAAGTCAAATACTAAATGGCAAAGAAATAAGAAAATTTTAGGTTTCATTTCTTTTCTAACCCAAAGGCAGCACAAAGAAGGATAACCACTTGGACTATGAATAAAACTCTAAATACACCATTTAAAAGTGTGCATGAACCAGCACATATACAAATTATTTTAAATTGGGTTTTTTTTGAGGTTCTGTATTTCATTGTATTGGGATTCATATTCTAAGTTCAATAATATAAATATTAGCATACTATTCTTTCCTGTTACCACCAGTCTTTGAACTTTAAAAAGTCTAAGGTCATTTATATTTTCAGAATATTGCACTTAAGTGCATTAAATTAATTCTTCAAGCTTTCCTTTAAAAAGAAAAAAAAAGAGGATAATTTTTCCTTAAACTTGTAGGGTTCATTTAATATCTTGCAACATGTACTCATGAAATCAAAGGGTGTTCCAGGTCACCTGGCCAAAGCCTTACCTGAGCTATTGATTCTTTCTCCAGATGAGCTCGAGATCCACAAGCAATAGCCATTTGATCCTGGAGGGGAAAAGCAACCAAAATTCATGATATTTTACGTGCAGCTGTTCTATAATCTACTCTTAGAGGGTTGCCCAGAACATCATTATTTCATCATTGATGAGAGTGTTAGTTCATTAGCAATGTGAACATTTGTTTTACAGTATAGGGAAGCTGAATTTTTCTTTTAGCATTAGTGTTTGTTTAGTAATAACAACTCATTTATTTTTTAAAACATGTTTTTATTTTGTTAAATATTTCCAAATTACATGCAAATTTTTAACACTCATTTAAAAATATCTGAATTTCAAATTCTTTCCCCCTCTTGTCCCTTCTTTCTCCTTGAGAAAGTAAGCAATTTGATAATGATCATACATGTGAAATCATACAAAACATATTTCCATATTAGCCATGTTGCAAAAGAAAGCAAACAAAAAAATTAAAGTAAAATAAAGTAAAAAAAATGTATGTTTCAATCTACATTCAGATTCCCAACAGTTCTCTCTTTGGAGGTGGACAGAACTTTTCACCATAAGTCCTTTGGAATTGTCTTGCCTCACTGTCTTGATCAGAGTAGCTAAGTCTTTTGATCATCCTTATAATACTTTTGTTACTATGTACAATGTTCTGGTTCTACTCACTTTACTTTGCATAAGTTCATGTAAATCTTACCAGGTTTTCCTGAAAGTATCTTGCTCATTATTTCTTAGAACACAATAGTATTCCATCACAATCAAATACCACAACTTATTCAGCCATTCCCCAATTGATGGGAATCCCCACAGTTTCTAATTCTTTGCCACCATAAAAAGTTGCTTTGTTTTTGAACAAAAAAGTCCTTTTCCCTTTTCTTTGAACTCTTTCAGATACAGATCTAGAAATAGTATGACTGGGCCAAAGGGGATGCACAGTTTTATAGCTCTTTGGGCAGTTCCAAATTCTCCAGAATGGAACAACTCATATTTTCTTAGTGCTTAAATGCTAAAGGTTTTTTGTACAGTTCTTGAATGTTTGTAGACTTAAAAGAATAGCATCATAATGCTTACCAGATGGGAGAATGTTGGGGGCTATGTACAAAGGTGGTTTTACACATATGCATGCATATATGTATTTACCTAAAACATTCCTTCCTTGCCTCAAGTAGCCAGGAGGGAAAGCTAGTAAAAAATGGGGATAAATGCATTACCAATTTCAAAGAACTGACATGAGAATCCAATGAAAGAAAGTTTATAACATGCTTTATAAACCATAAAGTGATATTATAAATAAAAACTAATAATAATCATGAGTACTGAACCAAGAGTCTGAAGACAGGTTTTCTAGTTCTGGCTCTGCCACTAACTAGCTATGTGATTCCAGACAAATGGCTTTTTTTGACCTCAGCCATCACATCTGTAAAATGAAAGGGTTGAACTAGATGAATTTTAAGATCTCTTCTAAATCTAACATTATAAGATAAGTTTTTTCTTTGGGAGTGAGGGGTGGGAAGTGAAAAAAAAGCAGGAAGTGAATGTTGGAAAATTTTATGGAGGGCAAAAATTCCATATCAGATGGCATGATATTATCAATAGATACTATTAATAGTGCCACAAGCCTGCAACCCCAGTTCCTGGAGAGGTTGAGCCTAGTTGATAATGTGACCTCTGGAGTTCTGAGAGCTGATCAGGTACTCACATTATTAAGACCAATGCCAATATAATGAGCATACCCCACAAGGGAACATCCCATCCTCCACTAGAGAGAGAAGAGCCAGTCCAGATTAGAAATGGAGCAGGTCTACACTTTGCCAGTCAGTAGGGGTATTGGGTCTGTGAGTGGATGGTATACATCCAGACTGAATAGGGGACCTAGTCTCAAAACAAAAAGAACCAAAACCAACAATAACAAAACCAAAAGCACCCCCCCAAAAGCAGTCAATAACAAATTATATTTAATTTTGCAGCAAAGGCCACAAAGATATTATCACTACAGTATCACTAACAAAAGAAAATTGTACACATATGCTACTCCTTTACCCCATGTATTTGTAGCAATTGTTTTTAAACTCTGTGTTTTTATTCAAATAAGATTTCAAGGCGAGAACTAATAGTCTTTACTAGAAGTAGCCAAGAACTTCCACCTAAAATCTTTTCAGACTTTCCCCCAGTTTATCAGTACATCTTCTTCCCTGAGTGCTTTTAACATCTCTGATGTTTTGTATAGCAGAAGAGTATGAGTTTACTAGGCATGGAACCTTATGGAGGAAATGAGTTCATGGTACTGATCTCAATACAAGGATGAATTAATCTAAAGAGCTTACAAATGATAAGCCAACTCGTTATACTTCTTAATAAGAGAAAGACATCATTGTTCTAAAAATCGTACCTAAGGAAGGATATCTAAGAGGATATGGAGGCCTTTCCACTAAAGGTTTTAAGGAACAATAAGAAATTCAAATCTATCATGGCCAAGTACTTTTGCTAGTCTGTGAAGATAGGAAATAATATAGTTTGCTTAAAAAAAAAAAGGTAGGGGCAGTGGAGTGTGTTCTATATGAAAGTACTGTACTACTTCCTAAGAAGGAAATGTCTAATCAGAATTTTTCTCTCGTAATGCACTTCTAAAAACATCTAATGGAAGGTGATACAGGAGAATTGAGCTTGAGGGAAAGAAGGAAATGTACATTTCAAAATAAAATAAAAACCAAGACCAAAGTAAGATTGCTATCAGAACAAATCCTAAGAGTAAAAATGGAATTATGCAAAGGTAAAATGGGGGACATGTCTCATGCTGAAATGCATTTTCTTTTTCTTTGATTATATACTTTTAAAGCAATCTTCTGATAATTGACTAAACTTTATGAACTGACCAACCAACTAGGTGGAAATGCTATGCTTTAAGGTCAAAAGGACTGCCCAACAGATATTCCTCTTCAGTGTTAATTATTACCCTGACATTGTGGCTACAAATCAGTCTCTTACGAGTCTGGCAGGTATAAACCAGCTTTTGGCCATATGAGCTTTGACAGAGGCTAGAGTAACTAAAAAATTGAATAGTTGACTTGTAAAACTGAATTGAGGGGGCAGCTGGGTAGCTCAGTGGAGTGAGAGTCAGGCCTAGAGACAGGAGGTCCTAGGTTCAAACCCGGCCTCAGCCACTTCCCAGCTGTGTGACCCTGGGCAAGTCACTTGACCCCCATTGCCCACCCTTACCAATCTTCCACCTATGAGACAATACACCGAAGTACAAGGGTTTAAAAAAACCTGAATTGAGTTATCAACTTGTAGGATAACTATAACTGTAGCAATTCAGGAGGATGCCTAAAAGGCCTCAACAAAAGGTCAACCTTCATCTTCCAGGGTTATTTTAAAATGGGTACTGACTCATAAAAAATAATCTAGAATTAGGAAGACTGAGGCTCAAATTTTATCTCTAGGAAACACTGTGTGATCTTGGGCAAATCTTTTTAACTTTCCATTCTCTTTGGGAACTCTCTAAAGCTATCAGTTGATCTGTATTGAAGGAGTAACTTAAAACAACTGATAAAGATGGCAAGATGCATGTTGTTTCTATCTCAACCCATAATCATCATAATAACTACTCGTATTTATATAGCACTTCAATAAACTTATAAAATAGGTAGTACAATGATATTATTGTACAGACAAGAAAACTAGAGCTCAGAAAGATTAAGTGATTTGCCTGAGGTCTTATATGTTTATGCTTATTTTGCAGGCATACATTCACTAAGAAGGTTTGTGCAGTTATTAAAAGAGATGGGATCCTTATCAAAATGAAAAAAAGGCTCCCTCAGAAATTAGCAGGTAGCCCTTCCCAAAAGGTTTACAATTAAAGCCTGGAGACCACTTGTTGGGGATCCTTGTTCAGTGAGACATCAGACCAGTTAACTTCTTGAAGTACCTTCTAACCCTAAAAATCTTCCTGTTTGCCTCAGTTTTCAATCTTCTGTAAAATGAACTAGAGAAGGAAATAGCAAATCAATTCCAGTATCTTTGTCAAGAAAATCTCAAAAAGGGTCACAAAAAGCCAGAAGCTACTGAAATAACTGAAGAACAACAAAACTTACTCTACCAGAAACTGAAAAATTGGTTGTAAAGTATTTTTTAAGAAAAGGTCAGAAAAATGGTAAGAATAAAAAAGGTAAGGAATTGGAATATAAAGTCTTTTTTTTCAAAATTAGGGGTTGTGGAAAGTTCTATTCAAGTTATTTATTGTTTAATTCAAAACCCAAGTACATTTTTAAAAAAACCTTTACTTTCTGTTTCAGAATCATTACTGTGTATTGGTTCTAAGGCAGAAGAGTGGTAAGGGCTAGGCAATGGGGGTTAAGTGACTTGCCCAGGGTCAAACAGCTAGGAAGTATCTGAGGTCAGATTTGAATCTAGGACCTCTCCTCTCTAGGCTTGGCTTTCAATCCAATGAGCCACCTAGCTGCCTCCACAAGTACATTTTTAAAGAGAAATAATTACATTTAATTTTGCTCTTTAGATCTTGGAAGGTCAATCAAACCTGCACAAGTGAGTAAAACATTCTAATACTAAGGGTAAGATAGGGGAGTAAATTTCTTGCAGTTTCAGTGAAAAATAAAATGAAAGAAAGGAAACAATGATATAAGTCAATGATAAAAATTCAGAAATTCTTGAGATTACTCCTACAAGATAGGAAACTGTAAATATGTATGCTTAGTCAGCTAGTGCCCTCTAGTGAAGTCAGAGATATTCGAGCTTAAATATTACATTATCCATCTATAACTTCAAAAGGTAATTTACTTCCAGAACACAGTGCCCATGCTTTTTTCATTTGTGCTATGTGATAGAACAAATATCATAAATAGACAAAGAGGTGAATGAGAGATATTTTTCACTGGGCTTCTTTGTAAACTATTAATTATGGAGTTCCTCTCCCATGCCCACAGTCCCATTTCTTTTTTTTTTTTAAACAACTTTATTTTTATGTATTTTTTAAATTTAAATATTTTTTTTTTTAGAAAAATTTTCCATGGTTAAGATTCATGTTTTTACTTTCCTTTCACCCCCCCTTCAGCTTCCCCATATCCAACGCACATTTCCACTGGTTTTAACATGTGTCATCAATTGAGACTTATTTACATATTATTGATAGTTGCAGCCACACTCCCATTTCTTAAGTGTTGGATGTTACATATTTAGACCTTCAACAAATCTGTGATTTTACTACTTTGAGTACATTCTCTAATGATCTAAATCATAATTCATTCAAACCTCCTCAACTTTTGTGATTCTTGTGTACGATTAGTTAGAAATACTCCTTTAGTTTATTTATGCTCACCATGTAACTCCCCAATTGCCTTTTAGCAATTTGATTCCTCAGAGATCTTAGTGTTTTATGACTCCCAGTTAAAAAGCAAAGGGAGTTTGCTTTTTACTTGCTTGTATTAAGCAGTTGTATTTTTATTTCATGAAGGTTAGTAATAATTTATAATTTCCAAAATGAAATTTAATCATTTTCTTTCTCCTATTCAATCTCTACTGTCCACAGTCCATCCATGATGTCTGTCTAAGTAAGAAGTAGCAAGGTGACCAGCTTTGAGTTGTCCATTTTATCACATGTGCTATTTGGGATAAAAGGAATTCTTTATCATTTGTTTTTTCCTGTGTGAAAAGTTAGGCAGCTTACTTCTACTGTGACTCTGGAAAAGTCACTTAAGTTGTCTGGGCCTCAGTTCTCTCATCTATAAAATGAGGAAATAGTCAAGATGAGACTATAAGATCCCTTTGAGATCTAAATTTCAGACTTTATGTGCATATATAATCTTTTAAATGATTACAGATTTCATTTAGGTGGTTTATAATTTTTGAAGGCCTAATGCAATCTACAAACAGGGGCATCTATCAGACTCCACTATTTATAAATGTTATAGGAAATTTGTAGATAAGGACTTATTATAGCTAGTATAAAAGCAGACTCAGCAAAACCTGGCAAAAGCTGAACATTCCAAGCCTGTAATTGTTGGCAGGTGCTAGTTCACAGAGACTGGTAAAAGTTGACAGTTTTGCAGGGTTGGCAACGTATGGCTCTTTCTGCAAGAGCCATAAAGTCAATTTTTTTTCAGGTGCTGTTAGAGGAGCGCACTGTGAGCACTGTATGGCTCTCACAAAATTACATTTTAAAAAATGTGGCGTTTATGGCTCTCACGGCCAAAAAGGTTGCTGACCCCTGCCTTAGAGAGTGAGTAGTGGAGCTGAAGGTTTTGGCAACTGATTAGCTAGCCTGTGGACTTGTAGTGGGATCTTGGAAAAGTGAAGCTAACCTTGAATTTTCTGAGAGGTGTTTTACTGGGCTGGTAGACAGTAAACCTTAGTCTCCCTAGCCTTTATTGGATTAAGTTGCTGATTATCTGGAGTTTCCTGAGACATGATTCCATGAGATTCCCATTTTCCCCTGCCTTAACAGCCCTACCTAAGTTGGCTGCTTTATAGTTAGTTGTTAGTGAAGCCATTTCCCTACCCAATATTCTAACAGTTGGTCCCTAGACTTAAGATGACAATTGATCCTCTTACCTCCTTTCCTGCCCTTGTAAACTATTAAAAACTCTTTTTATAAATTTCCTTGACTTCTCCTTCCCAGTCTTCAAGAACCTACTGTTAATTTAAACTGTTTCCCTGGCTGTGTTTGGTATTTGTTACTTGTTCTTTCCCCAGCTTAGTGTGATAGCTTGTTACTTCTCCCAATACAACTGTGGGCTACTTTTAACCCAGTTGTACTGGTGTTTCCCCTTCTAATTCCCTACGTATTCCCTTATTCCTCAAGTTATTTATTTCATAAGGAAATCGGAGAAATTTGCTATTCCTTCATGTTTTCCATCTTAAGATGCTCTAAACATATTTATTATACTTATAATGTGAATTTAAATGAACTGCATTTTGAGAATTCTGAAATACCTTTTGAAATAATTAGATACCCTAGGGCCATGATGGTGAACCTATGGCACACATGCCAAAGAGGGCATGGAGAGTCCTCTCTATGGGCATGTCTGCCATTCGCCACCAGAATTCGTTACTAGAAAGCCAGAGGGACTTGGGTGGAGTTGCTCCCTTCCCCCTCTCCACACATGCCTGCAGACATTTTTTCATTTAATCTGTCATGCTGCCCAACAACCCAATGGGAGGCTTCCTCTTTCCTGTCTGGGGTAAGGCAGGTGGCTCACAGGCAGCAGGGCTAGAGGGGGAGTGGAACACTTGGGCCACTCCCATTCCCATTCCACATGCAGGACATTCCTCATTTCACCCACCATTTTGTCTGACAGCTCAATGGGAGCACTTTCTTCCTCCTCTGTCAGGGGTAAGGGAGGTGGGAGTGGGAGCACAGCACTCTGGGGGGATAGGAGGGGCCACAGCACACAGTTGGGGGCCAGAACACAGCACAGAATCTCTAAAAGGTTCACTATCACTGCCCTAGGGTACCATAAAAGCAGGGCAGAAAATAAAGGATATAGTTGTAATTTAATAATTCCTGATTTCATGCCAAAAAATGAAAAAGTAATAATTTTTTAGAATGCCTCCCTTTATATTACTTCTTTTTTATAGACAGAATTATATCAATCAAACATAGCCACAGACCATTTTTCACCAGCAGATGAAGAAACAGATTAGAAAGTAGTTCAAGAGTTCTTTCTGGCACAGACCTCTACCCTACTTTAAGCGACCTGGGCCAAGTAATTTAATTTTTCTTTGATGCATTTGTTAGGCCTATAAAAAGGCATAATTTCACTTGTAAGCCCATCTCTTCATAGGAGAAATAATAGAAAGAAAATATCTATATAGGTCTTTAGTTGTCATGGGGCAAAACTTTTAACATCAGTGAATTGTTGCCCTGGTATTAGCCAAACTAATCTCACAAGAGATTTAGGAGAGTTAAATTCAAATTTAAAATATCTGTAGTTAGACAGTGGAGGAGCTGCAGTACTGGACCTAGAGTCAAGAAAACTTGAATTCTAATCCATCTATAGACACTTAGTACCTGTTTGACACCCAGAAAGTCACTTACCTTCTGTCTACTTTAAATTCCTCATCTGAGAAAAAGGAAAATAATAATTCCTATCTCCCATGGCTATAATAAGGATTAAATGAGATATTTATAAAGCATTTTGCAAACATTAAGACAATATATAAATATCAAATCATGATTTTTATCATAATCTTGGGTAATGGAATAAATAACTTACTGGCACTGTAGCAGGTGGTTCATTAACTCTAGGGTTTGGAACAATGGCTATTATTTAGCATAAAAATCCCTTTTGCAGCAACAACTACCACACGTGAAGTTGCACTGATGTGTTTGTGTTGGGCAGGGGAAGAAGCATGATGGTTCCTTCTATACTCTCTGATCCAGCTAACCTGGCCTTATTGCTATTCCTCACACACAATGCCCCATCTCTTGCCTCTGGGCCTCCATACCTGCTTTACCTCTACCTCTTAAAATCCCTCAATTCCTCTAAAATTCTGTTCAACTTGAATTGTTCAACTGTTCTACTTGAAGCCCTCCTGATCTCCCCCTCCCCACCAAAGCGAAAATTACCTTTCATTTGTTTGTATAGGCTTCCTTACATACATGTTGCCTCTCTATCGAAAAACATTTATGGAGTTTTCCAATTAGGAATGTAAGCTCCTTGAGGAAAGGGACTATTTCATTTTTGTCTTTGTATGACTAGGACCCTTAATGGTGTCTGGCATCAAGCAGGTGCTTATTAAATGCTTGTTATTATCATTTCAAACTGGGCTTTATGACCCTCTAGTTAGAACTCATTACTTCCAAGGGCATCCATTTCCCCTTTTGAATAAGTTTATGAGGAAGTTTCTCCCTATATCAAGGGTAACTTGGTCTCTCTGCAGTTCCCAACTACTGCTCTTACTTCTGCCCTCTGGAACTTAAGAATAAGTCTAATCCACCTTCCACATGAAAGTCTTTAACATACCTGAAGGCAGCTTGCTATAAGTATTCTCTTAAGACCTAGGAAAGGACCAAAACTTTGGCAGCTTTTGACTAATAGAGGCAATTCAATGATTGATTATCTCTAGGTGTCAGCAAGTAATTAGTGCCAAGTATTGACAAGCCTTTTGCTCCTCCCCTACTGGACCTGGTGACAGACTCCTATATCTTCCTTCATAGACTCAAAGGCTGACTTTTTCAAGGAAGAAGGGCAGCAAACCACCTGGCAGCTAATTCCCCAACTGTAGGTCCAATTGTGGTCCACATCTGGGCAGAGCCAAGGAAGATAGGACTGTATAAGCTGTGGTATCAAGTGGAAAGATACTGGAAAAAATGTTTTACAGAGTGCTTAAAAACAAACTCAAAGGGTGCTTGATAAGCCTATGTAGAAGTGCATTGTTTTTAGGTTCTCTCAAGAGAATCATCACAAAAAGTGCAACATGCAATCCTTAAAGACAATATGATTTAAAAAAAACCGCAGAAAGCCCCACAAAACTCCCCCAAAACATTCAGATCTCTTGTTAGCCTTTTACTTCCAGATGCCAATGGATGGATGTGCTCATCAACGTGGTTACTCCCTCTAGTGGTTTTATCCCATCTATGCCTCCCATCCCATGTGCCTTTTCTCCATATCTTTCATAAATCTTCTATAATCAAGTACCAACCTGAAATACTGTATAGCTTCCTCTAGAGTTTTTGATATTTTGCGGGTACCAGCAGTCTTCAAGTCACCCATACACTATCATTTGCTCTCATTATATAATTAGCAGATACACTTTTGAGGCCATACATTTTCCAGAAATTATTTTTATGTCATTTCTTACATGCAAATTATCAGTCATATTATGCCACAGTTCACTCATGCCTAACAGACACTTCCCTACTGCCATTTCAATTACTGGAAATTTGACTTCAGTCTAAGATTGTTACCAAGAGAATAATGATATTAAAAAAGATGGTGTAACATGAAAAAGAATGCTATCCACACCTAGAGAAAGAACTATGGGAGTAAAAATGAAGAAGAAAAACATGATTTATCACTTGGTTATATGGGTATAAAACTTGGGGTTGTGGTTTTTAAAAGATTACTCTATTACAAATATGAAGAATATGGAAATAGGTTTTGAGTATTAAGACATGTATAAACCAGTGGAATTGCTTGTCAGCTCCAGGAAAGGGGAGGGAAGAAGGGAAGGAGAGAACATGAATCATGTAACCATGGAAAAATATTCTTAAAAAAATTTATGTGAAAAAATAAAATAAATTACCTCTAGGAAAAAAAAGATGTTTTTCCCTCCCCCCCCCCCCCGTTTTCCTGCTTTTCATTATGTGGTAAACATACTTCTGCTATAAGTAATTGTAATTTTATATAGGGACTTTGTTAAAAATGTTTTTTTGATTTTTTGATTGATTAGTGATAATCATTAAATATACTCACAGGCCAAGGCTGTAGATTTCTAAGTCCCTTTTCTAATTTTTCAATATCTGCAAATTTTGTGGCTCCATCGGCATCTGCCATAAGGATCTTTTTTCCTCGAGAAGTGAATACACCCTGCAGTTAGAAATTTCAATAAATTATCTTTTATAAAATTGGCAAAACTATATAAAGTTTTAATTGCATTATTTCATTTGAAATAGAGCAACTAAATCACATCTATATTCATAATATTCAAATCTTTACATACTTAGAAGACTTATTCATTCGTATTAATTTCTTGTACAATCTTGTTTTCAATTGTATAGATGCAAAAGAATGATGGAAGTTTATTATTAACATTTACAGCAATTGAGAGGCAGTGTACATGGAGAGCTGGCCTCAGATTCAGGAAGACCTGGATACAAATACTGTCTCTGCCACATATATATATTGTCAAGTTACTTTACCTTTCAATGCCCTGACCAACCCTCTTAAAAATATAAACTGCAGAAGATGTCCCTTTGCATTGGGAGAGCGAGGTTTTTAATCTGAATTCCTAATATTTAACTCAGATAGATCCCTGAAGGCTGCATATTGACTTAGAAAAATCACAAATTAACATTTATATTGTCCTGTATTTTCATTTATATGAGTAAAAATGCAGAAGAAAACTGCATTTTTAAACATTTCTCAATTCTATTTCAATCAAGTTTGGGAGCACCCAGTCTGAACTCTCTACTCTATACTAATGAAACTACAGGTCCTATTAAAGAAAAGGTGTTTTTTTTTTTTTAAAGTAATGTAAGATATGGGGCAGCTCTAGGTGACTCAATGGATAGAGATAGGCCTGGAGATAGGAGATCCTGGGTTAAAATGGGAATGAGACATTTGCCAGCTCTGTGACCCTGGGCAAGTCACTTAACCCCAAATGCCTAGCCCTCATTGTTCTTCTGCCTTAGAACTAATACTTAATATCAATTCTAAGACAGAAGGTAAGGATATAAAAATAAAAATAATAATGAAGTGTGGGTTTAAACAACTACTTTTGGGAATAATTACATAATTACATGTCTCTTGGTTCAGTAAGTTTTTCCTTATCCTGGCCCTAACATTATAAATACTGGCAAATTATCATTTACTACTGTCAAAACGTTTCTGTAATCTATATACAACAACCTTTTATGTTCTAATCTCCTCTATCATCACCTTTTTAACTCAAAATTTATTTTATCCAGTAAACCATCTCATTTTTTTAGACCAGCCTATTACTATATATCCTTGGCACTTTTCTTATTCTGCATGTCTTCAGCATTTGCTATTGTTAAGTAAACATTCTTAGGTAATTTTCATAGGCTATATTCTTCATTCCTACCCTAGATTGTAAAAATTTATGCAAATTCAACTTAATATTATTCTATGCCCATAGTAGGCACTGAATAAATATTATTAATTGTCCAACAAACTTCAGTCTTTGAGTTGTCATTAATATTTTTGTTAATTATCTGGTTGCTGGAGTTGATAGTACTATCATCTTAAATATAATGAGTCAAGTTGAATAAGGGCACTAGCATTTTTAAAGAAAGAATTAAAAAAGATTTGTTAAACTTTAAGATAGATCATCAATAGGTATGCTTTCTAAACATACTACTGCAGTGTTTTACAAAACACAATCTATAGAATAAACATGTTTAGGGAGTACAAACTGTTCGCTGGCATAGCATGCCACTGTATCCTTGATTAGAATGTGAGCTTCTTGAGGACAAGGACCATGTATCTGCCTTCTGTCTGGTTTTCACAGTGCCTTGAACATAATAAGTGCTTAGGATAGATTGTCTGTCTACAGAAAGTGGAAGACCAACCAGGGAATTCCTTTCCAAAAGGTCTAAAGATGTCATGTGGACCTAAGTAAAGAAATGGTGAAAATGCAACTAATATCAATTCATCCAACTACACTTTGCCAATTCATCAGCCACTCTAACAATGTGATTTTAAATGATAGTTCTTTGTGTAGATTACGTGGGTATTATATAAATAAATATGTATCTCCTACATATTTTAATATACATATTTTATAATTCTAAATTTTCATGTCATGATGTTTAGAAATATGAATGAAAAACCAAAAAAAATCTGTAAGTATACTCCTGTTAGAAGGAATATTTACCACATGAGGAAGAGGTATAGGATTTCGAGAACAAATATAAATAGTTTGAATATTGGTACAATATTTAGAAATGCAGGCTCAAATGAGATCATTTCTATTACTGTATGGTATGATAAATCCATTATGAGTTGGTGGTATTATATATCACATTATTTTAACAATGTGATGTCACAGTGAAGTGATCACATTAATTAGAATACAGTTAAAAGAAGAAATAAAAACAGTGGGGTCACATTTGACATTCAAGCAATTCAAAACCCATTTTTAGTATATTTCTGGAAAGCAGAATGCCATAGAATTGCATAGACTTAGGAACTATGAATGGGAAAGTAAATATCAATACATCTAACCACCTGAAGATAAAATGATAAAGGGAGACAGGTCACCCAGATGATCATTTGTCTTATAAATGGATAGGTCAGACAGGAGATGTAGGAACATATCGTTATGTTTAGTCTGTACAGCTTCATACAAGGCATTCAAAAATGCAAAGAAGCTGATAAATAATTTGAATGTTTGATTCCTCAAAGTACAATCTACATTTTAATATTTTCATTACAAATACAAATATCAAGGACATTATGGGAAAACTTGTGGTATAATGGATAGAGAGTTGCCTCTAAGTCAGAATAACTGAGTTCAAATTCTGCTTCTAACACTTCTTATCTGTGTGACTCTGGATGAGCTCTAGAGTCCATTTCACTTTGGGGCAGCTTTATTGCTGTTCCACAGTCTGTGGTTACATCTGCTTCTCCATAATTTCCCACTTATTGCCCCTATATCTGCTTTCTGGAGACAAACAGAAGTTAAATCCATTTTCCATATGACAAACCTTCACACACTTGAAAAAAGCTATCAGATTTACCCTAAATTATTGCTATTCTAGGTTAAACTTGTCCAAGTTTCTTCAATTGTTCCTTGTTTGGAATGGTGTTGAGTTGTTTTCAACATCCTGATTGCCCTTTTCTGGACAAGCTCTAGCTCATTAACATCCATACTAAATGCAGTTTGCAGAATAGGACATTCAATTCCATATATGGTCAGACCACACAGTTGTACCTGTTCTATATTCTAGACATGATTTATATTAATGCTGTCAAATCTTTATTGACAAGATAATGTGAAACAAATCAAGGCAGATATTTATATTAATTTTTTTTTATGAAATATGTTCTACTGAACCAGAAACTCTGGGACACATTTGACTGGCTATACAGCATACACATGCTATGGCTAGTAGTATAGGTTACTAAGAATGTTCATATTTTAAATAAAAGTATTCATTACCATCTTGATAGCTCCACCCTTTCCACGATTTTTCACCATTGTTATTACTCGAACTTTGTCATTTCCAAATTTTTGGCAATAATTAAGAGCAATCTGTTAAGTACATAAAAGTCATAAAAAATTAATTTGGATTACCATGAAAATACAAATTCCATGTTTCTTATTTTGGTTTAAAAATTATTACTATATTCTATACATGATTACCATTCCCTTCTTCCACATATATTTCTGTGATTTTCATGATACTGCTCTCCTCTGTTTCAGTTCTTAAATCTACGACTATCTTTTTCTACCTTCTTTGCTAGTTCATCATTTAGATCCTTCTTAAGAGTGGAGATTGGTAGCTCAGTGGATTGAGTCAGTCCTAGAGATGGGAGGTCCTAGGTTCAAATCTGTCCTCAAACACTTCCCAGCTGTGTGACCCTGAACAAGTCACTTAACCCCCATTGCCCACCCTTACCACTCTTCCACCAAGGAGCCAAATCACAGAAGTTAAGGGTTTAAAAAAAAAAAAAAAGAGTGGAGATTGGGGCAGCTGGGTAGCTCAGTGAATTGAGAGCCAGGCCTAGAGATAGGAGGTCCTGGGTTCAAATCAGGCCTCAGACACTTCCTAGCTGTGTGACCCTGAGCAAGTCGCTTAACCCCCATTGTCTAGCCCTTACTGCTCTTCCGCCTTGAAACCAATAAACAGTATTGATTCTTAGGTGGAAAGTGAGGGTTTAAAAAAAATAGATAAAAAATAAAAATCTAAAAAGTGGTGACTCCTCAAAGTGTTATCTATGATTTTCTCCTTTGATGATCTCGTTTTTTTAAGTTTTTTTTTTTTCTCTTGATCCTACTATCCCCTATAGCTATGTCCTGTTTCCCTCAACTCTTTCTCTGAGAAACTCCAAGAAAAATCTGGCTACATTTATTGCCTCTACTTTCTATCTCTGGTTCACTTCTGAAATTTGACTTCTGATCTTATTATTCAAGAGAAACAACTCTTTTAAGGTTCTTAATGATTTCTCCCTCCCCCCCCCCCCCTTTAAACCCTTACCTTCTGCCTTAGAATCAATTCTGTGTATTGCTTCCAAGGCAGAAGAGTGATAAGGGCTAGGCAATGGGGATTAAGTGACTTGCCCAGGGTCACACAGCTAGGAAGTGTCTGAGGCCAGATTTGAACCCAGGGCCTCTTGTCTCTAGGCCTCTCAATCACTGAGGCACCAAGCTCCCCCCTTTACTGATTTCTTAACTGGCAAATCGCATGGTCTTTTCTCAGTACATCTTTCCGGATGTCTCTGTAGCATCTGACAATGTTGACTGTCCCCTTTTCCCTAATGCAGGGTTATTAGCCCTTTGGTGTGTGTGTGTGTGTGTGTGATACTACTGGCAAATTGGTGAAACCTATATATATTCTCAAAATGTTTTTTAAAGTATAAAGTATAAAGTTTAAAGTATAAAATAAGATACACAGGATTATGAAGAAAATTAATGATACTAAAATGCAATTATTAAAATATTTTCCCTCAAAAAAAGTTCCAGGTTAAGATTATAGTCCTAGAGGTTATCTTCTGCCTGAGATTTCATGGCTTTCATTTCTTCTGCCCTTCCTCCTGTCTGACCTCTACCTTTTTTGGTTTTCTTAGGAATTATAATCCGTGTCCCACATTCCATTTCTGGTTGTGCCACAAAACAGTTCTGGGGTATCTTCTTTTCTCTCTTTTAACTCTCTCGATGATTTCATCAGTATGGGTTCTTTCATGAGTTTATCTATCATCTTTTTACAGATGATTCTTAATTTCCCTCCAAATTGCAGTGTCATCCCTAAATGCCTATTATCCTTTTCCTAAAACATACCCTTTCCACTTTACTATTTCTTTTGAGGTCACCACCATTCTTCTGGAAAATTCAAGTTTAGAACCTTGAAGTCATCCTTAACTCTTGCCTCCTCTTCATTCATTATATCCAGTTGCCAAATCTTACTGATTCTAACTTCATAATATGTACATCTTAGATCTGTCTTCTTTTCTTCACTTATCAACTTGATTCTGGTATTTATCATCTATTGTCCAGACTACAGCAATAGCTTTCTAATTGGTCTTCTTGAACCCAGTCTCTTTTCTTCTTAATTCTTCCTCCATACAAATGCCAAGTTGATGTTCTTAAAGCACAGGTCTTTCTATGTCCCTTCCCTATTTAATAAACTCCCTGGTTAAGATGTGGCTCCACCTGACCTCTAAGATAAAATGGAAACTGTGGAGGAATCTAAGACAAATTAGGTCCCCTGAGGAAAAGCAGCCATAAAGACATGCTTATGAGCTTGCCTGAGATTTCACTGGTAAAGTCAGAGTATCAAAATACAGTTTAAAAAGTAGTCTAGTTATAACCAAACTAAAGACATCTCTTGAAAGCTTCTTTCATAATAATCCTTGAGTTGTTCATTATTTTGATGGCCAAAGAAGCTTCTGTAATGTGATGACCAAATGATCTAGACTCTCCCCCCCAATTCCTATAAACCCCCAAGTTATTGTCAATATTCTTCAGTGCTTGGGTTTGTAGATATGCCTTAAAAATGTTATGAGTAAAGTCTTTTAATAAACAATATTCTGTGAGAAAGTTACACCCCTAAGAATGATATAATGCTTAAAATCTATATTCTATAAAAACCTTTCTCTTTGTCAATAATAAATGGAAGACCTAACTACAGATCAATGTGCTGTGTGTCTTACTTGCTCAGGGTCTCTCCCAGTCATTTGGGTGTTTTGCTCTTTCTAGTTTGTCTCTCCCTGTCTTTCACTTTCGTTTGCTTATGAGGAGTTGGCCTCCTTATTAAGCTGACTCTTCTCTCCATGGCTGTGATGATGGGCAAAACCCTGATTAGCTGGCCTCACATCCAGTCAACTCTTACAAATTGCTTTTTTTTTTTTTTTTTTTAACTCTTACCTTCCATCTTAGAATCAATACTGTGTACTGGTTCAAAGGCAGAGAAGCACTAAGGGCAGGGTGACTTGGCTTTTGTTTTTTATAACATCAACACCAAGTTTGGCATAGAAGTAATTTAATAAATGCTCACTGAATAAATGAAGGAACCTGATCACCAGGTCTTTATCATCTCTATTAAAGGACTCATAAATCTCCAGTCTAGACTTTACCTCTCACTGAAGTTTCAATCCCACATGACATTTCTTGCTATATATCTCTCCCTGAAAGTACTTTTAATATCTCAAATGAAGCCAAAACAGATCATCTCTTTTAAATACATTCTCTTCCATCTTCAATATTTCTGTTGACTATACCACTATTCTCCTAATCATTCAGGTTGTAATCCAAGAATCACTATTCTTCCTTCTCCTTCATCTTCCATATCCAATTAGTTGACAAATTCTATAAACTCAGCTTCATATTTTTCATAATCCTGTCCTTTTCTCAACTCATATGGCTACCATGCAAGCTTCAGAGGCTACTCGTTACTTCTTGGCTGGTTCAGTGTGATAGCCTTCACATCTTATGGTAGAGAGAAGCATTCAAAGAAAGAATGAATTCCATGCATTGTGCAAATATAAATATATGTAACATATGATAAATGTTATTTCAATACATATATAATTAATATACTTTAAGAGTAAAAAATTTCCTTAATGGTAATTTTTCCTTGTTCCATCCAATAGGGGAGAGCAGCAGGCAAATATATAGGGCACCTTGAATGAATAACAATGGGGCAATCAGGTAGTGCCATAGAGCACATAGCACTAGGCCTCAAGTCAGGAAGATCTGATTTCAAATCCAGCCTCAGATACTCTGTGACCCTGAGCAAGTTACTTAGCCTCTGATTGTCTCAGTTTCACTTACTGTAAAAAAGTAATAAAAATAGCACTAACTTTCTAAGTTATAAGAATAAGAAAATATTTTGTAAAGTGCTTAGCACAGTGCCTAGCACATAGTAGCTATTATATAAATGCTAACTATTATTACTTTATCTAATGCCACATTTTTCTTAGATCAAGTACTATAAACTTCTTTACCTGTGAGGTCTGATCTTTACTGCCATCATCAACCACGATCACTTCATATGTGAATGTAGGATCTTGTTTCTTCAAAAAATGAAAATGGAACATACAATTTAGTACAACTACTCCTAAGAGAAATCATGATATGAGTTTTAAAATAATTTTATTTAGTAACTTAGGATGATTCCTTTAAATTAAACTAAAATTATTTATCTTTGGTATGTGAATAATGATACACACATACACACAAAATACCAACATAAAAACAAGAAGGAAAGCAGCTAAGCACGGAAATAGAGGAGTGACTATTGACTAGCTCTCTCTTTTGTCTATGCCAGGGAGTTAAGTAATTTAATTTTTGGTTTTCCTTTTTTGAAACAACATATTCCTTCTGAATATAATGTCATGTTTCAAGTCATGATGTTCTTAAAAGAATCCTCCAATAATTGCTCAAGTTATTATTTTAAGGATGAAGAAAAAACTAGAGTTATTTAAGAGAAAACATTTTCTTCTCAAAATCTAGTGATAATATTTAAAGGAAAAATATAAGAATATAAGAAGAGCATTTGGAACTATATCAATTTATTGAACTGATTATTAATGTTGTTTCCTTAAAATTTATAAATGTTAAAAATGTATAGTGGTACCATACTACTACATTTAAATAAAACATATGCTAATTATACTATTTAGATCCAAGTTGGGAGGCAATATGGTACACTGCCTTTGGATAAAGCTGGCTTTAAAGTCAGCAAAGTCTAGATTCAGTCTGCCTTTGATACATATTGGTTGTGTGATTCTAGATAAGTCACTTAACCACATCTTAGTGACTCTTTTAAGGTTTTATGTTGCAGATAAGTTGCTGATTTTCATTGGTAGAGGGCTGAGTTCCCTCTACCAATGAAATCATAGGTCTAATCCATAGCCCTATATCTAAATCCAAATTACAAAATTATTGCACATGAATTAAGAATAGCTTTTTTTGTATATGAAGCATTAAAGGAGAAGATAAAAAACAAAACTCTACTCCCACCCAGGACACATATGCATCTTTACATGTCTTTTATTTTTTTTATTATAGTGTTTATTATTAGGATTATTAATAGGATTAAATGGGATACTATTTGTGAAGCATTTTATTTTTTTTACATTTTTAAACCTTTAACTTCTGTGTATTGGCTCCTTGGTGGAAGAGTGGTAAGGGTAGACAATGGGGGTCAAGTGACTTGCCCAGGGTCACACAGCTGGGAAGTGTCTGAGGCTGGATTTGAACCTAGGACCTCTGGTCTCTAGGCCTGACTCTCAATCCACTGAGCTACCCAGCTGCCCCCTTTACATGTCTTTTAAAAAGACACCAGTCTGGGGGTGCAGCTGGGTGGCTCAGTGGACTGAGAGCCAGGCTCAGAGATGGGAGGTCCTGGGTTCAAATCTGGCCTCAGACACTCCCCAGCTGTGTGACTCTGGGCAAGTCACTTAAACCCCATTGCCTAGCCCTCACCACTCTTCTGCCTTGGAACCAATAAACAGTATTAATTCCAAGATGAAAGATAAGGGTTTTAATTAAAAAAAAAAAGATGCCAGTCTGTCTGTAGGTGCTAATAAATTTATAACTCATGAACTTAAATTTCTAACCAAACAAAACATGGTAACACTTCAAGTATGTTATGCATTAGAAAAAGTTGTTTACCACAATCATGCAGAGTACTCTATTTTTCAGTAGGGAGGTGTCAAATTACTGACTGAATATATGATGGTGTAAAATGAGCAAGATCTTAGATTTTAAGCTTGAAGGGATCTCAGGAGCCATCTAGGCCAATCCACTCAGTTTATAGATGTTGTCAGGAAGAAGTATCAATAGTCATTCTTCTTTCTCCACAAAAAACTTTTCTCTATAAATCAAAGGTGGCATGCCTTAGCCTAAATAATATTCAAACACAAGTAGCCCCAGAATGGTACAGCTTATTAATGGTTATGGCTAGCCAGAAGGTGCAGCAGGTAAGGATGAGAAGGATTAGGATGTTACAAAGAAGAAATTCTGAAGAATATGCTTTACAATTTTAATCAGAGCTATAGAAAACTATTGATTTGCTGGTTTTGTCATTGTGTCATGAATTAAACATGCCTAATATGGATCAATAAGATCCTGTGTCAACCTAGGGGAGCATTCCATGCACATGATTCTGCAAAAGAATAGGATCTTGCTTCCATTCCAGGGAAATGTCTCTAGGGTTGAATTTAGCCTCTGATCCACAAGTCATAAAGAATTATCTGTACTCCAAAGCAGTTTTTAATTAAATGACTTAGTTTTATATGAAAAAATATTATACCTGTCTCATCTCTAGATATTCCAGAGCTTCATCCATCATCAGAGGCACTAAAAAAAAAAAAAGAAATTGAATATTGCTTTCCACAACTATTTACTAAATCAATTAACTCAACATTAAATTTTTGTATGTCTTTAATACAAATAATAGTTTCTAGGGAATACTATGTGAAGTCTCACAAATATGTCTGTTGTACACAGTTGTTTGCATGTTGTCTACCCCATGAGACTTATAAGCTACCCAAGAATGGAGATTATTTTTAATCTTTCTTTGTTTAGCATTGTCTGACACATACTAGGTGTTTGGTAAATGTTGAATGGCTGTGTGACTGACATAATTAGACCTGTGTTTTGGGGAAATTAAGTTCTGCAGTTGCAGAGAGGACAGAGCTGCATAAATCATTGTTACCTTTATAATCATTATTTATATGGTAGGTACTGGAGGCCTTTCACAATTGTGGCAGTCTTGCTATGAATTAGCTGTTGTGAATAATGTGCTTCTTAATCCATGGTATTAAAAACTGAGCGAATCCTATCCAGCTATTGTCTGACCTGAGGAAGTATAGTCTGATACCATTCATTTTCAAAGATGAGGAAGCTGTGACCCTGAAAAGGGAAATGACCTATCCTAGAACATAAAGGGAAAGGATCTGAATCTATTTTACATGTTTGTAAATCACATTTGCTATGAAATTATTTCCTATTTATTCATATCAAATTTGCTTTATTAATTAAAGTTTCTCATTGATCTTGGCTCTATCCTTAAGAATCTTCTGCCTTGTGAAAGGGAATTCTACATTCTCTTTGTCCATTTTGAATTAATCAATCAAGAAACCCCTACTTAACACTTTGTTAGTCATCGAGTGAGAGAATTTACAAGTCACTTACTTAGAGCTCCACCCTTTTAACTCCCTCCTAAGAGTTTACGCCCTCAGAGGACGAGAGGTAGAACCACAGGCACTGCTCCCTTGGGCAGTGCTAGGCAATTTGGAAGCTGTGATTGGCCCCTGTGAAGAGGGGAAGGGACAGGAAGTAACATAGAAAAAGGGCTATAAAAAGTCCGGAACTTCCTGTCTTTGGCTCTTCTCCTTTGTTCTTCTCCTTGGGACTTCTGGCTTGGAGAGATTCCTGCCTTGGTGGCTCTGCAAGTCATTGGTGCTTCAGTGGAACACTCCCTTCAGCATGAGTTCTGTGGAGAGATTCTTTTCCTTGGATCCTGCATCGGCTTGCTGGTTTGTGACTCAAGACTTCCATGTGGAGATTGGAACTTTGTTGGGGAGCGAGCTGAATTTCATTGGATCAGCACTTAGGGTGGGCTAGGAAACTCCTTATCTCTTTTCCTCTTACATTTCACACTTCAACTCTTTCTCTTCCTTTTTTTATATAAAATATATATTATAATTTGGTGATCACAACATTGAATTTAAAACTCTCTTATTCAGTCAAAACCCCAATTTAACCCTTACAACCTGAAGGAACATCTTTGTCTAAAGCTGTGATTCCCAAAGTGGGTGCCACCGCCCCCTGGTGGCGATCCAGGGGGGTCAGTGATGGCCACAGGTGTATTTATCTTTCCTATTAATTGCTATTAAATTTTTTAAAAAATTAATTTCCAGGGGGCTAAGTAACATTTTTTCTGGAAAGGGGGCGGTAGGCCAAAAAAGTTTGGGAACCACAGGTCTAAAGTATTACCTTTCCTTAAGCAAGTTGACAGAGTTTAGGGTCTGTACCAGGTGCTAGTTCCTGTATTTGTTTCACCTCCTTTGGAGATATTATAGGGAGTCTTTCATCCTCCATCTCTGGGTTACAATTCCATAATTACAATAGCTTCCTAGATAATTTGAACTAGATGACTGTAGGCATCTCAAACTTAGCATGTCCAAATTAAAACTCAGTCTTTTGCTTTCCCTTTTTCCCTGCTATCTCTCCCATTCCAACTCACTTCTCTTTTGAACTTTACTATTTCTCTCTGTTAGGTTTAAAATTAATATCTTCCACATTCTTATTTTCTATAAAGATTATTAATAATCATTTGAAATATAAAGGATAGATAAGCATAGATTTAAAGTCTCTTTCTTACTCTAAAGTCTGACCATGAGTAGCTCATCCTGCTGGATTCTCCATCTGTCCTCCTGTTTGCTCTGGGAAGTAGTAAGCCCAAAAGACTCCGTGAGTTCCACCCAAACCCTTTTTATATATGTAGAGAATGGGATGGACTGGGTCTGCAATCTAGGTGGGGGAGGGGATGAAATTCTCTCTGCACAATTCCCTCTGTGATCCATTGGGGAAATGATAGTGGGTTTGTTTGCTATTGTCAATTAACTGGGCTCTTATAATTTTGGGGATTTTGGCACTTCTCAGAATCTGTATTAGCTGCTGTACTACTGTTTTAAAAAGGTTTTTACCTGGTGAAAAAATCATGCACACTCACACTGTGGATCATGGTCAAGTTAAAAAAAGAAATAGATATCATTTTTGATTGAAAAAGCTTTGTGTTCTGCCTCTGCTCGGCTAATACAGTGAACTATGAAATTATGATTTTTTAATAATTTATTTTTCTTTTTTATATTTGCAATAGGATATTTGATTTTTTTCTTTTTTCCTATCCTTTGTAGTTACTTGAAGTACATGGAATCAGTATTAATGTTTTTGATCTTGACAGATAAGTGTACAGTATCTATTAGCCTTAATAACTATGCATACCCAAAAGCTTTAGATTATGG
This sequence comes from Gracilinanus agilis, assembly GCF_016433145.1. NCBI lineage: Eukaryota > Metazoa > Chordata > Mammalia > Didelphimorphia > Didelphidae > Gracilinanus > Gracilinanus agilis. Next base: position 128,714,278 of record NC_058132.1, on the reverse strand, counting down.
AAACCTGCCATTTATTGATAAATGTTATGGGACTGTGATTAATGATTGTGTCTGATTCCAGAAGAAGGGAACAAAAGAGCCACTATACAGTGCCAAGAAGCACAATGCCAAAGAGACCAACCAATCCCAATGGGATTAATGAGAATCTGCACAGTGCCTAGGAGCATAAGGTCAAAAAGGACCAAACCAATCCAGGCAGGATTGTTGAACTTCTACACCAATACAAAAGGACTTGAACCTAGTATGAGACTTGAGGTTGTGGAGCTTGACATATGTTAAGATGCAGGACTCCTTGTACTACACTACTTGTAAATACTCAGTCAAGTACTGAAGTTTGGCTATCATTATTATGTTTTTCTTTATTATTTTTCTTATTATGTTTTAACCAGAATTTAATTTTTGTTCTTTTATTTGGGAATTTGGGGGGGGTATTGGTTTTCTTTTGATATTGCTTCATATACCTCAACTCAGCCATGTATCCTAGGGATTATTCTGGTGTTGGTCAACACCCTCCTCAGGGGGGATTGTGCAATTATCCTAAAATCCAAGACGTAAAATCCTTTGGAGAAATTTCAGGAGAAAAAACCTGCCAACAACCCAAATCAAGAAAGCGCATCTTTTGAAGAAGGTGCCATAAAGATGCCTGCAGAAGCCACACACTGCATCAAAAGATCCAGCATGAACTTTAAGATATAATGAACCGAACTGAAGGGGGTTGAACATACTTATTCTGAATGTAAACTCTTATGCCAAAGGGGACTGCCCCATAATTGGCATTTTGGCAATGTGTCTATCATTGATTTTTGTTTTCTTCTTTTCTTTTCCTTTTATCTCTAAATACTGTAACTCCCTCTTAGAAAGTGTAATATTGTATGTACTTTTAGATAGAAGAGTTTTAGAGGTATAAGATGTTTAAATGATCTATTGGTGAGACTAGTCTCCCAAAGGATCACAGCGGGGATTTGCAGAGGGCATTTCATCCCTTCCCCCTCCTGGACTGCCTACCTGTTCATTCCATTTTTTGCATGCCAGCTCCAAGTCCAGAAATGTAGATAAAAAGGGTGTGGGCAGAGCGTAGGGGGTCTTTTGGGCTTACTACTTCTGGGAACAAGCAGGAGCACAGATGGAGAATCCAACAGGATGAGCTGCATGAGGTCAGACTTTAAAGAGCTACATGTGGTCAGACTTTAAAGAAAGAGACTTTAAATCTACGTTTATCTATCCTTTCTATTTCAAGTGATTATTAATAAACTTTATAGAAAATAAGAATGTGGAAGATATTAATTTTAAAACTAACATCTCAAAGGCTCCACTGTCCTTTCTAAGATACAAGGTCACTCTTAATTCCTCATTTTCCCTTCCCCTTCATATTCAATTAAGTTTCAAATTTTCCCATTTCTACATTTATGACATCTCTAGCACTTCCCATCTATTACCATAGTTCAGACCCTCATTACATTTTGACTGGACTTTGGCAATAGCTCCCTAATTAGAAGTCCTGCTTCTACTTTCTCCCTTATTCAATTAATTGGTAGGAAACATGATGGTTCCATGAGAACACCATTCCTGGAAATGTACTTTTCTTCTTTTGATTAAAAGTACTCTAATTCTTTTGGTGATTTATGCTTATGAACCTGGAGGCCCAGCACTTTGCATAATGAAGGTGCTCAATATATACTTCTTGATCAAATGATCTTTGGCTGTTTCTTATTCTTTCTATTATGTTATACCAATCCCTTCATTTCTACTTCAACCATCATCACTGTAGTCCAGGCACTAATGATTTTGTAACTACAAAATTTTAATGTTTTTTTGACAGGTATTTCTGCCTCTGGCCTTAATTTCCTTCAATCTATCCTGAACTGATATCAGTGTTACTTTACTAAAATGCCAATTTCATCAAGTCCAATCCTGCTAGACAGTGGGCTCCAGGATCAACTCTGTAATCTAGCCAAACTGGTTTTCTCACTAGGAAACTTATCTTTCTATGTTATACACACACACACACACACACACACACACACACACACACACACACACACACACACACACAATATATTGGTCTAGCACAGTGTTTTTTACAAAGAAGAAGGTTTAAAAGGAGTTAGTTGAATTTTAATTTACATTATTATTTAAGAGAGGTAATTTGGTATAGTGGAAAGAGAGCTGTTATCAAAGGCAAAGAAGACTTGAGTTTAGGTACCATCCCTCCTGTATTATCCTGGACAAAAAGTCTAATGTCTCAATGCTCTGAGCAACTAAGATAAGTTGCAGATCTGAGTTGGTAGTGGGAGATTCCTCTCCAGGGAGTTCCCTATACCAAATGAAATCAAAGGCCTAGTCCTTATGCCAATTATTATTCAAATGTTTCACTTTTAGTGTTCCTAACTAAAGTAATTGATTCTAAAAGGCAGGCAGGTGTCAAGTCTTATTTCCATATGTGTAGTAGTGTTACAGATAGAGAGGCAATTCAAATCCTTCTTTATTGCTCATTTGACTATGAGAACAGGAAAATGGAAACAAATAGAATCTCAATCCTTTAAAAATAATTTCAATAAATGTCCTATAAAAATTCAGAACTATTTAATAGTCATTTTGTAGTTGCTAATAATTACTGACATTCTGGAAATCTTCTAGTACAAATGTTAGGATACAAACAATCTACCCCAAGCTCCTTCCCGGCTACCCAAGCCAAATTGTACTTACACCGTTTTTCTTCATTATATGAAGGCACAACAATGGATAACTGCCTCGTTGGTGAGTCATGTATAGTAGGTAAAGTTTCCTTCTTGTCTGCTGCATTTAAAAAGAAATTCTTTTCTTTGTGCCAGTAAATGTCTGGAATTTTGGTAGCAGAGAGAAAGGCAACACAAGATAGCTAAAAGTAGAATAAAATACATGTTAAATATATGTTAAAATACAGTTAAATACATGTTGGTCTTTTCTTGTTAGTTCAGTACAGTTAAAATATAGTTTTTACAATCTATTTTTTTTTTATTTTTTTTAAACCCTTAACTTCTGTGTATTGGCTCATAGGTGGAAGAGTGGTAAGGGTGGGCAATGGGAGTCTAGTGACTTGCCCAGGGTCACACAGCTGGGAAGTGTCTGAGGCCAGATTTGAACCTAGGACCTCTGGTCTCTAGGCCTGATTCTCAATCCACTGAGCTACCCAGCTACCCAGCTGCCCCACTACAATCTATTTTTATAGAATATGACTACGCAATTCCAGTATCCTCTTGGGACATAGAAAACCAAAATATAGCCTGGCCTCCACTTTGGGATTCTTTAAAAATAATAACAATAATAATAAGCACTAACATTTAGAGTGCTTTAACATTTGTGAAGTGTTTTTTTTTCCTCTACAATGGAGAAAAATGCTTTATTTGATTATTTTTTTTAACATTTATTAATATTCATTTTTAACATGGTTACATGATTCATGCTCCACCTTTCCCCTTCAATCCCCCCTCCTGTACCTCCCCCCCCCCACCCATGGCCGATGCGCATTTCCACTAGTTTTGTCATGTGTCCTTGATCAAGACCAATTTCCAAATTGTTGGTAGTTGCATTGGAAGGTAGTTTCGAGTCCACACCCTCAATCATGTCCACCCCGACCCATGCGTTCAAACAATTGTTTTTCTTATGTTTCCTCTCCTGCAGTCCTTCCTCTGAATGTGGGTAGCTTTCTTTACCATAAATCCCTCAGAATTGTCCTGGGTCATTGTATTGCTGCTGGTACAGAGGAATTCTGTGAAGTGTTTTTAAAATATTCTATCCTCACAAAAAACCCTATGCTTTTATTATTACTTCCATTACAGATGAGGAGACTGAGGCAGAGAGCAGTTAAATGGCTTGTCCAAGTATATAAATGAACCTAGGTCTTCTTGAGTTCAGATCCAAAATTCCATCCATTGCACCTCCAAGCTACTGAGGAAATTATGGAGACCCCAAAGTGCTGGAGATACATTGCTGCTGCTGCTACCATCCAAAAGAATTGTTCTTGATGACATCCCCTTTCCTTTGGACACTGCTATTGCTACTCTAGTTCTTTTCTACCTCTAGCTCTTTCAGCCTAAAAGTGAATTCTATCTGCTGATTCTAAGTATCTTACCCAGCAATGTCTCCTCTTTCCTCCTCATTTTTTTGCTTCTATTCCTTATCAATAGCTGGGTTCAATGAACAACTGTAACCCTATCACCAACATTTCCCCAGGCTCTTAAGTTTCTAACCTGGGAGTCATCTTTGATTCTCCCCTGCTCCTTATCCTACATATATAAATGTCAAGTCCTGTCATTTCTAATTTCCAGGGCATTTCTTACATTTGGCCTGTCCTCTACTCTACAACAAGGACCTAACTTAGGTCTTCTCTCCTTTACTCATTTGTTGTAATTGGTTTTGTCACGAGGTTAACTTCTTTCCGATCTATTCTTTACACCACTGCCTAAGTGATCTTTCTAATGCTATACTATAATACTCTTATGTTTAAAAATGGGGTGGGGGAGGCTTGAGTGACTCTCTTCTAATACTGGAATTCAAGTCTATCTATAATCTGGCTCCAATCTACCTATCCGATCTCATTCCCTTTCATGTAATCTATGCTTCAGCTAAATGGAATTATTTTGTGCCCTTGCTCATGCCACCCCCATACCCAGAATTCTCTTTTCTCTCCTCTAACCATTCCCACCTGTTGAAGTACCTCCTCTTGGAGACAGCTGGGTGGCTCAATGGATTGAGAGCCAGACACAGAGATGGGAGATCCTGAGTTCAAATCTGACTTCAGAAGCTTCCTAGCTGTACAACCCTGGGTAAGTCACTTGACTCCCCTCCATTGCCTAGCCCTTACCACCCTTCTGCCTTAGAACCAATACACAGTATTGATTCCAAGATAGAAGGAAAGAATTAAAAAAAAAAGAATGAAGTACATCCTCTTCCTCTAATATCTATCTCCTTGGATGTCAACTTCTCCCTAAAATCTTCTCTGATTCCTGTCTTGCTTGTAGAATTACTGAAAATGCACTCCTTCCTTCTCAAATTTCTCATGGTCCTTTGCTTGTGTTGTGGAAGAAACATACCCAAGTTTATAGCAGGATCTAGCCATAAGAATAGGAGATTCAAACCCCATTCAATTCAGAAGTAAGAAAATTTTATTTGAAGAAGTGGTTTACTGTAGTGTAATAGTCTAATAGCTGGTGGAGTAATCTGAGAGCTACTTAGGTAGCTGCAGGGCTGATGGACAAGCCCAGGGTGGCAGCTTCCACTGTAAAGTAGCTGCTTACTTTGTAGAGTGACAGCTTCCACATCCTATGGATCAGGGTTAGCATATTTATAGGGGTCTGGGAGCTTGTCATCTCCCATCCCAAAGAAATCTTCACCTTTCCTGAAAACCCTGGAAGATAGGTATGGCCAAATTCAGAGGTGGAGGTATGTTTTAGGATTTGTTGTCATAGGGAATAAGGAGCATGAGCAAGTTTAAGGGATTCTTTTGGAATGCCAGAGTCTCCAGTGTGCAGGTTCCATGTTCTCCCATTGTCCACATTGTCATCATTTGTCATTGTGGGAGAGGTCTTGCTGACCTTCTAGAATAAAGAAATGGTGCTGGGGGTCCTTTGCAGTACACTGGAGGACCACTGTAGATAATTATGTCTTACAGTTCTAAGAACAATATAAGTAATTAATACAGAGCTAATGCTCGATATTGAATATTACAGATCCAGTACAGGGAATAACTGATCAATTTGCAATTCATGCTTGACTAATGGTCAAAATGCTCAAGTTTTGCAGTTGATGTTTAGTCAGTGCTAACTAGTAAGAAATGCAAAATTATAGAGTATGAGGATCCTCTTCCTTTTACTATCCTTCACTGTCAGCCCATATCACCTGGAAATCATTTTTGTACTAATCTACTCTAACTCTTGCATGATTTTTATTTGTTTATCCTTCCACCCGCTCTCATGGCTCATATTTCTTTTTGTATGCCCAGAGTTCAGTAGAGTACACATAGGAGCTGCTCAATAGGTTTACTGAATTAAATTTATTGAATCCCCCTGAATACCTGTCCCCTTAATATTTTGTTGTTGGCATTATCATACTAAGAACCTAGGCTTGAAACTTGGAGTCATTTTTTATTCTTCCTCCTCCTTAATTTTTCACACCAGGTGGCCTTTTCTAAGTTTTTAGCCTTCTTGGCTTCTCTGAAACATGTCATACTGCTGACCATTTCCTTTCTGGATAGCCAGAAATACCCTCCTCCCTGGGTTTCTATGATGTTGGTATTTTTTTTTCCTTACTGTTATTCATCTGACTACTTTATCACAGTCTCCTTTCCTGTATTGTCATCCATGTTCCCCTTTCTAACAGTGGTTGCACCCAAAGACCCTTTCTTGGGGTTTCTCCTCTTCTCTCTCAATAATTTAATCGACTTCCATGGTTTCAACTAATAATTTTTGTGCAAGTAACTTCTGGATCTATAACTTCATCCTTGGGCTTCAGTCTCATAATATCAATAGCCTTCTAGACAATTTGAACTAGATGACCATTGACATCTCAAACTCAGCATGTCCAAATTAAAACTCAGTATTTTTCTCTCCTTTCTACCTCAACTCACCTCTCTTGAACATTACTAGTTCTGTCAAAGGCACCACCCTACTTCTCACAATCCAGAGTCATTCCTTCCTCTTCCTTTCCCTCACATCCAATTAGTTTCAAATTTTCTCATTTCTGTGTCAACAAAATCTCTGGGATCTGTTCCCTACTTGCTATACCTATCTATCACCTTTTGTTTGGACTTTTGCAATAGCTTCCTATATAGAATTCCTGCTTCCTGTCTCTCCTTTATTCAATTCATCTTCCACAATTATTTCTAAAATAAAGCTCCTAAAACATAGACCTGACCATATCATTCCACTACTGAAAAATCTTCAATGGCTTCTTACTGTCTTTATGTTAAAATGTAAATTCTTGATCTTGGTATTTAAAGCCTTTCACAATCTAACTCCAGACTATATTTCCTCATATAATCTCCACTTACATATCTAACTATATATATGTATATATATAATCCCACTTATCTACTAAGCAAAACTGGCCTACTTGCTGCTCCTCATACATAACAATCCATCTCCATGTCTTTGTACACGATCCATTCATTCTCACCTGCATTTCCATCTAGTGGCACCCAAAACATCTACTAGACCCCAGGATGTTAAATGATTTGCCCAAGATTACAGAGGTAGTACCAAAAGTGAAATCTGAATTTATGTGATCTGATGCCTGGAACAAATGCTCTTTCTACTAAGTATGCTGTTGCTTCAACTGTCTCAGTGGTAACCACTGATTCATGAATGAGCTTTCAGACCACGACATCAGTACCTACAATGAAGTGTGCAGAACAGAGGCCTTATAAATAATTGATGAAAAAATTAGTTTTGTCTAGATTTGTTTTGATCATTTGATTAGGAATAATGACCTAAACATATTGTTTGTACAGCTTGAAAGTTTATCTACTTTAATCTATGCAAATTCTTATATGGACTGAATGTAAGTTTCCCAATTGGAGATAACCTCCTTGAGAGAAGAACCTTAATAAGAGATTCTGGATCTGGAGTAAATTCAGCTAAAGTATGAATATTTCTGTAAAATAGCTGAAGAAAAATAGAGACAGACCATGGGTGATGAGGCAGAACAGGGAAGTTATGTTAGAAGAGGGTCTTAAGATAAGGATGAAGATGACTATAAGCCAAGTACTGAACTTATTAGGAAAAAAGAAGAATGTCTTGGGAGTTCCAGAGATGTTAGCCACAAGGTAAGAGATGGTGGAACAAAACTTAAGAGGTGCTTGTTTAGTGATAAAGGCAGAGAGAGCACGAGTGAGAAAGGAATTGCCAATTCTTCTTGTCAGGGACTGTAAGAGAAATAACAGCCAGATTTAGAAAGTGTCAGAAAAAGCACCATCTTTCCAAGAAAGCTAAATTTTATAAGTAGCATAACACAAAAGCAATATGAGAAGATATCTAGAAGATACATGAATGTGGTAGCTGAGTAAAGGGGTCAGATGTGAGAAATGTTGTAAAGGTACAAAAGGCAGTATCTGGCAACTGATTGGATATATGGGATCAAGGGAGGTGACATGGCAACCTGAGAAACCACAAGGATATCTTTAACTTAAAGCAGATTTGAAGAGGGAAATGTTTATGAGGAAAGATATCTAGTTCAGTTTTAGACATCTCAAGCTTATCATGTTTCTGGGACTTGCAGGTACCTGTCATATCATCTCCTGCAAGACCAGCAATCCTGCTCCCTTGCCCTTTCCTGGGCCCATTGCCTTTTCAACCATCAACTGAAGGATCCCCAGCAGCAGGAGCCAAAGAGAACAAACTCCTCTTCTCCTACAACACATTTCTCCAGCTAGTTACCCTGCTCCTTCGTTGTCTCCCTGGGATCCTTCCTCAGGTAGCACAGGGCTAGGGAGAAATCTGAGGAAGAAAGAAGTAGTGCCTTTCCAGATGTCAGTATCTGAGGCAATATCTTGGCTTTTATGACCCAGTTACTATTATAGTTTTGTAATAAAGCTGATCCCCAACCCCTTGTTTTCTTAGGATATAACATCTATAATATGTAAGATAAATGGTTGCTAAATTTAATTCTTCAATGTTTTGAGTTTCAATTTGGAGAGTGGGACAGAAACTGGATTCTTCCTTCCTTCAAAACAGACATGGCTGAATTGTCTGAAAAATTTAATATTGCTTGATTCAACAATACAATCTGCGAGAATTCATCTTTTACCTAGATACAAGTCCCAAGACAATATACAGGCAAGTCTCATAACAAGAATATGGGTATTGCTTCATCTACAGAGGAAATCTTCCCAAGATGCACTAGAAGTACAGAGCTAAGAAGTCTAAGCTTTTAGCATTTGCTAAACATAGACTGCCTAGGATATTATTCTCTAGCAAGATTCAGTTCTATACCATCTATTATATGAGCATTACTCAAATCTTTTAAAATTCTTCATAACTGGGGTGTCCATCGATTGGGGAATGGCTGAATAAACTGTGGTATATGATGGTGATGGAATGTGCTGAAAGGAATAATGAACTGGAGGAATTTCATGTGAACTGGAAAGACCTCTAAGAATTGATGCAGAGCGAAAGAAGCAGAACCAGAAGAACATTGTACACAGAAACTGATACATAATGGCACAATCGAATGTAACGGACTTCTCTACTAGCAGCAATGCAATGATCCAGGAAATTCAGAGGAACTTAGGAGAAAGAACACTATCCACATCCAGAGAAAGAACTGTGGGAACAGAAATGCAGAAGAAAAACATATGATCAATCACATGGTTGATAGGGATATGATTAGGGTTTTGATGTTAAAAAGATCACCCTACTGCAAATATGAATAACATGGAAATAGGTCTTGAACAATGATACATGTATAACCCAGTAGACCTGCTTGTCAGCTTCTGGAGGGGAGAAGGAAAGAGGAAAATCATGTGGCCATGGAAAAATATTCTAAATTAAAAAAAAATTAATTCTTCATAATTTATTGGCAGTAAATATTCTATCAGAAGGCAGCTAAGTGAAGAAGAGAGTGTGCCAAGTCTGGATGCAAGAAGACCTGAATTCAAATTTAACCTCAGACACTTACTTGCTGTGTGACCCTGGGCATGTTGTAACTCTGTCTGCCTCAGTTTCTTCATCTATAAAATGAGCTGGCAAAGGAAATGGCAAACTTTTGCCAAGAAAACTCCAAATGGGGTCACGAAGTGCTGGACATGACTGAGAGACATCATAACTCCAAACCCAGTAGAGTCTAAATGCAACCCTAACCCTTGCTTCTGATAGGGCTTAATCTTCATTCATTCATTCATTCTTCTCTCTTAGAACATTACCTACCACAGAGGAGCTTTTTTGTATGCTTATTTATTCATTTATCGCTCCTTAAATTATTATTAAGAGGTTACATCTGGCACTGCCCTATCACCACTTTCTCTCTCCCCGGCAAATAAAGTGGAAAGACTGGAGCATAATGGAGTTGAAGAAATGAAGAGGAAATATCTCAGGGTCACAGGATCCAGAATAGAAAGTATGATGAGAAGACTGGTGGGAAATGTAGGCTGAGGGGTTGGGATGGCAGCAAAGGGTAAGGAAGCTACAGTCAAGTTAAAGCTTCTGTGAGGACTGGGGGGTGGCGAGGGAGAGGGTCAGGACCCCAAGGGTGAAGCAGTATGGTGGGGTGGAAAGGGCACAAATGTGGAGGCAGTGAGACTGGATTCAAATCCCGGGTCTGAAAATAAGACTGAGTCTTAAAATGCCCTCCCTAAGTCTCAGTTTCCCCGTCTGTAAAATAAGGGCGTTAGCCCCAGGTTCCCTTCCAGCTCTAACTACGGACTAGGGTGAGAACTAAAGGACAAGGATGCTTGCCTTGCGGAGTAGGCCAGAGACAAGGGCGTGGGTCGGAGACCTGAAGCCTGAAGGGGAAAGTCAGCAGAGAGCGCAGGGGCCCCGAGGGTGGGGGTGATGGTTCTAGGGGAAAGGGGGCCCTCTGGGCCAAGGTTCCAGACCCTCACCTTCTTCATCAGAATCAGCGCCGCGGCCACGAGCGCCAGCGCCACCACGAGCAGCCACAGCTGTTCCAGGAGGAGCCCCATTCTCCATCACCAGTGCGTACGGCTTCGCTCAATCTGGCCCTATCCAGGGCCTACACCTAAGCGGAAGCACCGACCACTTTGCTGGTATGGCTGCGGCCGCGCCCCGCCTCCCGCGTAGGGAAGGACACCTCGCCTTAGTCCGGCTCCCGGTCCACTCTCACAGCGCCGCCTGCCGGTAACGCGCCGCTGCGAGCCTCGCTTTGACAGACCGACTCCCATCACGCAAGTACAGCCTTTGCCTCTCGCCCCGCCCCTCTCAAGAATTTACTTTCCGGAGAGTATTCTTTGTAATCTTTTCTGGGGAACTTCTTCGGTTCTTATCAGTTAGCTTTCCTTTGTTAGAGTCTAAATTCCTGGGGGAAAAGAATAGTCTCCTTTTCTCTTCAGACCTAATCCTGTGCCCCAGTCATGCTCCGTCTTACTCCCAGGAACGAGTCTTTCAAGAGATGGGCTATTTTGGTCCATCTCCAAAAAAGTTTTATAAATTAAGTGATTCTTTTATATGATGTATAATGGATTCCCTGGGCGGGGGGGAGGAGGGGGCACGCACACACGCACACAAGCCAAAAGTGTACAAATATTTGCTGTCACTTAGTCGTGACTTAAGGCGCATCTTATGCTTGGGTGGCTGCAAACAGCAAAAAATCCACTCGTCCCACCAGGCGCTGGACTTCGCAGGCCTAGGGGAAGAAAACCTCCCAATCTTACACCAACAAAAAGGAAGGAGGAGGGGGGTGGGGGGAAGCAAAAGACGAGATCATATGGTGATTGCACTGGGCCCCGCCCAAGTCCTCCCTTCAAGACTATAGACTGCAAACTTTTCTACCGAGACCATATATTCAAAAGTTGTCCCCAGCTCCCGAACTGGAAATCTAGGCAAACCACGCCCGGGTGCGCTCCCCACAAACAAACTCCCAAGGGGGCAGTGTCGGGAAGACACCAATTTAGCCTGTTTTCCCGAGTCCATATTCTCCATTTCCCCAAACGGAGATTCGCTAAAATTCAAGACCAAAGAAAAACAAAGATGACATCGCTTCGCTCAGTGCTCCAGGTCCATATGGCTAGCAGCTCACCCTCATAGCCCTCCTCAACTTTTCCTGTCCTAGGACAGGTTAGGGCTGAGGGACTCCGTGTCGAAAGTGCGGAGGCGGAGCGGGCGCTGAAGGAGGAGTGGGGCGGTAGAACGACGCGATGCACGTGGGACGCGTCGAACATGGCGGCTGGATTCAAGTGAGTCTCCCCGGGGGACTGCGCCTGGAGGGGCGGCAAGGATTACAGGGAGAAGTCCGCGGCAGGGGCTATTGGGGCGATGGCTGGCGGAGAGCTGGGCCCCGCAACTCACCCAAGTGGGCTGCTCTCGGCCCTCAGAGCCCCGCCCCCCATTTCTCCCCCTTTGAGGTCCCGCTTCCCCTTCCTAAAGCAGAGGTTCTGGGGGAGGGAGGTCGGGCTTCAGGGACAGTAGCTGTGCGGATTAACCTGACCCTCTGGCCTGGAAAGAGGCCAGCGAGGTCCCCTACGCGCCCTGGACCGGGGTGGTCAGCTCAGGGCGGAGGGGGGTAGGGCGGAAGTTCTTAACCTGCCCCCACTCTTCCCACCTGCGTCTTTACCGCGCTTCCGAGGGGAGTCTTCGGCACTTGTTGCCCTGCAGCAAGTAAGTAACGAGCATCGGATCCAAAAATGGGCTGGGCATGTGATATAAACAAAACTATAACAGTATTTGCTTCTTTTACTACAGTTAAAAAGTCCAGCCCTCAATGTAACTGTTGGCCAAATCTGTAAATGTTTAAAGAAACAAAGCTAGGGGCCCGGGAGGAGTCCTGGAGCGGAAAGTGCAAAAACAGTGTTTTGTGATGCTTGGAAAGTGATAATTTGGTTGTTAAATGATTTGCAGATTTACAGACACTTATTATAACGTCAAAATGAATGAGCTGGACTAGATAATTTGCAAAATGTTTTCTAGGATTCTTGTTAATCTTTAAGAATGAATTTTATTTTTAATCATTTGTTTCAGAACAGTGGAACCACTGGAGTATTATAGGAGATTTTTGGTAAGTAAAAGCAACTGTATACAAGTAGAATCACAAATCTAGAAGTGGAAGAAATCTCAGTTCATCTAGTTTAGTCCCCACATTTATATAGATGAAGAAACTGAGGCCTAGGGATGTTAGTTAAGTGACTTGTCAATGTAATACTGCATTGTTTGTGATAAAGCCAGGAATTAAACTCTTGATATGCCTTCTATTTGTTTATATCATCACTTAGTTTAAACCAAATTTTCAGTCAAGTCTTTAGTTTTACACAAAATGATTTAAAGAAGTGTGAAGGAATTATATATCTGTAGGCCTGTTAAACGTATGTGAATCATGTTTGTTTAGAAAGAGAACTGCCGTCCAGATGGAAGAGAGCTTGGAGAATTCAGAACCACTACTGTCAATATAGGTAAGATTATGCCCTAAAAAAGAAAGGAAATGCTGTAGTACAAAACCTATTTTATATGTAATGCCTTTTGGATTATAGTGATAAGTTCTTTGTTTTTTTTTAGAACTTTTTTTTAACAAGCATTATTTTGTTCCTATTTACCCATCATAAATAGTTTGCCCAGGCTAAAATTTATGATTCAATTATTTGTGAAAGGCTAGAGAGAGTAAGAAGTGGCATTGGAAATATAGTTCTCTTAGGAATAAAGCAAATCTTACTGTAACAAGTGTAGGTACAATAAAAATTTCTGTACGTATTGCTAAGTTCCAGTCCGTTTCCAACAATATATAGCATCCAGATCCAATAATCAAAAGATTAAAAATATTTTGTAATGAAATTATCTTTAGCGTAGTTATTTGATTGCAAGTTTAAATAATCTGTTTAAGTTCAAACCATTTGTCTATAATACACTTGACAGTTCCTTGTTCAAAAACCTTCAGTAGCTTCCAGTATAGATAAATATAAACTCTTCAGCCTGGCACTTGAAGCCCACCACATCTACCATTCCATTCTGATTCATATTATTTCCCTTTATATAACTTCACATTCAAACCAAATTGGCCTTAGTTGATCCTCAAACTCTGCATTCCATCTCTGTGCTTTTTTTACATGCTGGTTCTTATCCTTGGAATGCATTTCCTTTTTATCTTAGCTACACAGACTCTCCAGCTTTCTCCAAGACTCATCTCAGATGCTACCTTATATGTAGTTCTTTTTGATACTCCCACTTTTCAAATTGCCTTGTATTCTACTTATCAGTATACAAGTTGTGTCCCCTTCCAAGAATATAGGTACCTCAAAACAGGCATTGCTTGTGTCTGTATGTTCTAGCATCTGGCACAGTATAAATGTTGGTTGAATTCGACATGACTAGATAGTACTAGACTTTTTTCTATGCACCAACCCATGAGGCAAAGTAGAGGCAAAATTTTACTAATGTGACTCTACAACCTCCAAAAATGTGTAAAGTCATGAGGTGAAAAACATTAAAGTTGATTATAATTACTGGTAAGATGATTTTTGTATTCTAATAAGTTTTTTAATTTGTTAAATATCAGGTTCAATTACTACTGCAGATGGTTCTGCTTTAGTGAAGTTGGGAAATACAACAGTAATTTGTGGAGTTAAAGCGGTAGGTCTTTCTTCATTTAATCATCTAAAAGAGTTACCAAATTAATTTCAGTGATCTTTTTTTTTTTTAAAACCAGACCTGAGTTCATCAGTATAGGGAACTGTTAGTGATGAAACTCTCCTAGTAAGTAGACTGGCACCTCCTCTACAACTTAGAGGCTTGGAGACTTATCTTGGATACTGAGAGGTTAAGTAATTTGACCAAGATGACAGCGTCAGGTTATCAAATGCTAGAATTAACCCAGGTTTTCCTTACTATCAGGGAAGCTTCCTATCCTTATGCCATGATACTTCTAATTCCTCTTTTAGATTGTAATGAATGTCTTATGACACTGCAGTTGATTAGAAAATTCAGTAGCATTTTTATAAAGTTCTCATTTTTATTTCTAAAGAACAATTTAAGGATTGGTAATAGAGTTGATTGTAACAAAGACCAGAGAAACAAAGTTCAGTAATGACACTAATTATACATGAATTAAAATTAGATGCATCAAAATTGGAATTCATTTTAAATTTTTTCAAATTTTAAAAATTATTTGAGACATTTAGATCCTTAAAGTAAGCCTACTGATAAGATGAAATTGTAGTAAGAATTATATTACATTTAGGTTATTTATTTTGAATGGAACATGATAGAAAATCTAGGCTATACAAAAGAAAATAGTTTAAATGGTAGTGTCTTTCTAGAACGGCAATATAAATTTTCTCTTTTAAAAATTTCCTTTAGTAAAATGCGGGAAACTTCTTTTGTTTTTTGTTCATAGGAGTTTGCAGCACCCCCAGTAGATTCACTCAATAAAGGTTATATTGGTAAGTTAAAATTTGTTTTTAAAAATACTAATTTGGTATGTCATTTAGTTTTGGAGTACTGGTAGGCTAAGTCAAATATATGTTGGAATAAAGAAAATGTTTTGGCAAATTTAAAAACTATAAACATATCCCTTCATATATCAAAGAATGATATTCCTAGAAAGTATTCTGCTTAACCTTATTAGTTAGTGGAAAAAAACATGAGATAAAAATAGTGGAGTGAATTTAATACCACATAACGCATCCTAAAGTTTTTCTCTGATGCCTCATTTTAACAAGAGGGCAGATTCTAGGATCTTACTAGCTGTGTGATCCTAGGCAAGTCACTTAACCCTGTTTACATCAGTTTCCTCATCAGTAAAATGAGCTAGATAAGGAAATGGCAAATTTCACTCCAGTATTTTTGCCAGGAAAATCCAAAAAGAGGTCACGAAGAATTGGACATGACTGGAAATGACTAAACAATAAGGTTGTCCTATCAGTCTGAAGAAAGTGTTAGATATGAGTATAGAGAACAACTTTATGTTTGATTTCCAGAAGCTAGCCTAGCAAAGTTTGGAGTCTTCATTGTTATGCTAGCCACAAGTTGATAGATTTTTTTTTGGCCCCAACTCATTAAGACAGCCTAGTAAGAATTTTAAAAGGGTTATGATTTATGTTGGTGACCATACCAGGCTCATTAAAATACAGTACACGAAAATTAAAATCCATTTGGCATGCAGAGGAATAAATAAGAACACTAATTATTCCCATTATGTATTATTTGTAAATTAACTTTTATGAGGTGGAGGATTTCCTGTTTTCAGTCCGATCAAGAGTTTGCTTTACTTTCATGTTCTGAAGCAGTCATACTCTTTGGTCTCAGGACCCCTTTATATTCTTAAAAACAGAAAACACACACACACACTCACACACACACACACACACACACACACACACTCACTCACTCACTCACTCTTACTTTCATTTATTTGAATTATGCCTATTGATACCACATTAGAAATGAAAATATCTCATGAACATAGTTTTGACCTCAAGGGCCTCCTGAAAGAGGGGGAGAGTGGTTCCCCAGACATATACTTTTGAGAACTATTGATCTAGCACTGTAATAAACAGATTTAGGTTTTAAAGTTGACTTCTCCACTTAAAAACTTCAGCTTGTTCAGTAATGGATCTTTTGCTAAACACTAAAATGAAGTTCATGGTGTTATGAGGAAAATTAAGATTTAAGTATAAGTTAGCAGCCAGTTCTGTCAGGCAAGTGACAGAGAGTTCCAAGCATGGAACAGTGAAGTGAAGAGATCTTTTTCTGAGAGACTCTGGTTGTAGCTGATGGCATTTGGGTGCAAACTTGGCTGCTTGAAGTGAAGAACCCAGAAAAGTGATTATCTCCTGCTGAAACCATCTGCAGTTCTGGTCGGCGGACATACCAGACTAGCTCAGCTCCCCGACTTTACCTCTTTGTGGATTATTTGCTGTGGATCCTGGAAAGCTGTGAACATCGCTGGAGCCGAAGAGGACCCTGCAGTGAGACACCCCAATCTCCTTCTGACCTAGCAGGCTTGACCTAACAACCTGGCTGCTAACTTATACTTAAATCTTATTTTTCCTCATAACAGTTGTTGAAGGTAGGCATAATACTGTATATCTCTAGTTGCATCAAGAGATTGTTGGATAAATTATCTTTCTAACAAGATAGTTACAGTTATTGAGTTTATAGTTATTGTAACAAGTTATAGTTATTAAGATAGGAATCTATCTGGCAAGTATCTTATTGTGGTTTAGTCATTTTCAGTCATGTCTGACTCTTGTGTTCCCATTTGGGATTTTCTTGGAAAGACACTGGAATGGTTTGCTATTTACTTCTCCAGCTCATTTTACAGATGAGGAAACTGAGGCAAAGTTAAGTGACTTACCCAGGGGTCACAGAGATAATAAGTGTCTAAGGCTGAATTTGAAAGGCCTTTCTGATATCAGGCCTAGCACTCAATTCACTGCACCACATAGCTTCCCTATGTTGTCAAGTGCCCAGAAATATTTATTTAATTTTGGCAAATCTTCCCCTTTTATAGATGTTTCACCTGGGTATTTGAATAATCTTAGCAACTCTGACTACTTTGCAATTACTTGTTTTAGCTCCTTAGCAATAATAATGCCCATTTCTTTTTGTACACTAAAGTATGTTTTGCAACTCGAGTATTATCTTTGGAATGAAATTTAATATATAGTGTAGGCAATCTTGAACCCCCTCCAAAGCCTTTATTCCCTGAACGATCACAAATACTTTGTTATAGGGCAGGACTATGTATTGGACAAAGGCAGAATGATTAAAAAGCTAATATCACATTTGAGAAGTAGCTTTTTTTAACAGATGCTTATTAATTTATCATGGCCATGTTCAGAATCACTGAGTTGGAAAGGTTTATGACCTTTTCATCTTTGTGACCAATCCCTTCTATAACACCCCCAACAAGTGGTCAGCTATTTTTTTTTAACCCTTACCTTCTGTCTTGGAGCCAATAATGTGTACTGTATATTGGCTCCAAGGCAGAAGAGTGGTAAGGGCTAGGCAATGACTTAAGTTAAGTGACTTGCCCAGGGTCACACAGCTGGGAAGTGTCTGAGGTCAGATTTTGAACCTAGGACCTCCTGTCTCTAGGCCTGGCTTTCAATCCTACTGAGCCCCCCAGCTTGGTCTCTTAAAGACTTTCTGAGAGTTAGATTCTATTGATTTTCAGAGTCAGCCTATTTCATTTTGGGAAAGTTCTAAGTGTTTGAAAGTTTTTCCCCATATTAAGCTAAAATTTGCAACTTCTACCCATTCCTCTTAGTTTTGCCCTGTGGGCCCAAGTAGAATATACCCCATTTATGTGATAGGACCACATATTCCCAATGAATCTTCTCTTTAAAAAGAGAAACACTTCCAATTCTTTCAGTTGATTTAATAAATGGCACAGTGTCCACTTTTTAAAGTCTTCCTCTGTACACTATAATTGTCTTTCCAAAAGAAGTATGGAGCCCAAAACAGAACCTAAGGCAGAGACTGACTGTCTCAACCTCCCACCTCCCCAACTAAAATCTGCTTCCTTTGGTGCAGCATTAGCTTTTTGGGCTTCTTTGCCATTCACAATTCAAAGAGCTTCTTTTCTAGACTACTGCAGGAGTGTTAAGGGACTCTCCTTCCAGTTTTTCTCTTCATTATCATCTTCTACAAAATTGTCACAAGTAACATTCCTAAAGCACAGATGTGATCATATCACATGACTCAAGAATCTTCAGGGCATCTCTATAGTCTCTAGGATAAAAAACAAACCTCTTAGCTTTAAATGTTACACTTTGGCTCTAGTCTATATTCAAACTGATTACTCCTTTGCATGAATCCTTTTTCTCTCTCTCTTTTTAAAACTTTCACCTTCTGTCTTAGATGCAATATTGACTCCAAGAATGAAGAGTTAAGCAACTGGGGCTAAATAACTGGTCCAGGGTCACAGCTAAGAAGTATCAGAAGGGATATTTGAACCCAAGACTTCGGTATTTTATCCACCGAGTCACCTAGTCACCCACTTTCTCTGATCCTTGCATACAACTTGTTTTTCTGCAAACCTGGCTTTGTCTCCTACTTCTGTGCATTTGCAGTCTTGCATACCTGTAATTCACTTCTACCTTACTACTGCATCTAAGAATACCTAACTTGTTTCAAGGCTTAACTGTGGTGCTACCTTCTCTACTTCCTTTCCTAATTCCCCTAGTTGTTATTGCTCTCTTCTTCCTGAAAATACTTCTGTTATGCTATCCCTTCAAGGATGTGAGGTCTTGAAGGGCAGGGATTGTGCTTTTATTTTGCCTTTGCTCTCCAATACCTAGTATTATGCCTTTCTTATGCTTAATAGATTGAACTGGGTGCCCTTTCTCATTGGTGATTGAGGAGCTCTTAGACCACTAACCCCCTGGGTCTATTTAATATATAAACTTCTCTCTATAAATACTTTTATCATTATTATACTTATTTTGAAACTTGTGTAAGGCTTTTACATTGATTACTATTAGATTTGATCTTAATAAACGTAGCCAACCCATAATTTTGGCCTGTTAAGGCTTTTTTTCAGATTCTTAATATTGTCTAACATGTTAGCTATTGCAGCATTTGGGTCATCTGCAAATTTGAGGAGCATGCCAACTATGCCTTTGTTCAAGTCATAGGAAATGAATGTTAACCAGCACAGGAATAAGGATACAGTTTTGTGGCATCTGTCTCAAAGCTGACATTTCATTGATCCATTCATTTCTACTCTTTGGATTTATTCAGCCAGCTCTAACTACATACAGTGTACTATCATCTTAACCAGATTTTTAGCACTTTCTGAAGTTTTCGTAGATTCTAACTTAAAATTATTAATTTGTCAAGCTGCATTTTAAATGTAATGTCTTAGTAATATTATGCCTCTTTGTATAATTATGAACTAAGATAATTTATCTCTATGTTCAGTTATTTAACTCGTCATTATCTTTTGTACCTGTCAACAATGAAGTTTTTATGTCACAGTTATTATTATGTAACAATACATAGAATTGCATATGTAAAAACATGTACTGTTACACAAAGCACATTACATATTATTTCATTTGGTCCTCACAATAATATTGTGAAGTAGGTACTTCTTTTATTATGCCTATTTTACAGATGAAGAAACTGAGTCTCAGGTTAGTGACATGCCCATGGTCATAGCTAGCAATGTTAGGAGTGGGAGTTGATTTTTAATTGTCTCCCGATTCCAGGTCCAGTGCTCTTTCCACTATGCTACACTATTTATACAGTTTACCTATTTCAAAAGTGTTTGCAAATCTTTTTTCATATTATATCATCATAAAAAGTTTGTGAGGAGGGAAAGACTTTTTGTAATCTTTATTAAAAACAATTGAGGCCATGAATATCATGGCTGTGACATGAATGAAATTGGTGGAAAGATATTTTTGTATATATATATGATTTAGTTTTTCTCCATTTCTAGGAACATTCTTTAGGCTAATATGCATTTCCTATAGTGTTTATTTCCCTGCTTTCATGTTAAGAATCAACACATGCAAAACAGGTAAAAGAGCCAATTAAGAATTTCCAGGATAAAGGAAACCCTTTTGGTGGAGACATTTGTTTTGGAGAAGCTAAAAGAATTTGGGGAAGGATTTGTATTAGTGCATATAAGATAGGTTTCCCTTATGGTGTGTATGGACTAGTAAAATAGTAGTATTATGGAAGAGTACTTTAAATGTTAGAGAAAACACCTTTATGTAGACTAATAGGTAATGTAATTTGAAATGTTTAACTAAACCACCCTCCTAATTTAAAGGGTCCTGAAATTAAGGTCAGTATTCTCAGTCACTGTGATATGACAAGGATTGACCTTTGCTCTTACCTTGTATAGTTTTTAACTTTTAATTAAAATGTTCTTGGATGAAGTTGATAGTTATTTAGTATAAGGAGAATACATATCCTCATCTTCAGCCCCTTGGACTTTTTCAGATTGCTTGGTAATTCCCAAGCCAATCTACCACAGACAGACTTATAAGTCTGAAAGTTGGAAGGAATCTCAAAGGTCATCTCGTTATAATAAACTCATATCTGAGCAGGAATATCCTGGACCACAAGATCTCTAAACTCACTGTTGTACTTACAAATGACTGAAAACTTTTTATTTTAAAATGTTAAAAATAGAGTATGCCATTTTGAAAATGTATCCAAAGAAGCACTTAATAAAAGTTTTGGTATGTGATTTTTTTTGAGTTCATAGTTGTAGAGTGGTTCCCCACTCCCCCTTTTTTTAAACAGTTCCAAATGTGGATCTACCACCTCTGTGTTCATCAAGATTTCGTTCTGGACCTCCTGGGGAAGAGGCCCAAGTGGCTAGTCAGTTCATTGCAGATGTGATTGAAAAGTAAGACATTCCAATAATTTGAGCATCAATGACTTTAAATTTAATTTTCGCTTATAATTCACTCGACTTTCTCTCTTTGATCAAGTTCACAGATAATACAGAAGGAAGATTTGTGTATTTCTCATGGAAAGGTAAGAAAAGAGTAAGGAGGAATAGTGAGTGGGTATATAAAATAGTGTAGGTTTTTGTTTTTGTTTGGGGAGGGGCATATGTGTGGAATATAAAGCCACCACAATCTGTGTTATCCTTCTGGCATGTTTTGGGTAGAATATGATAAATCTTAGAAAATAAACATCATTGAAAAATCTGAGAAGCATACTACTTATTTAATCTATTGCTTTACATTGGCAAAGGTACTGCTTTTTTAAAACTTAAATTATATTTCTACCAGTGCCTAATCCATTGGTTATTTGGTGGCAGGGAACCCTGAATTTTTAGAAGCTGTATCAACAGAGCACATGCCTTTTCAGTAGCTTTATCAGCCTAAGCTGAGAAATCAGCATAAGGGGTAGATGTTTGGCCACCAGATAATGATGAACTGTTTTTTGGTCACAGAAATTCCCTAAATTATAAGTTTGTGAAGGCATAGAGGGACTTTTGTTTTACATTGGTGGAGGGTTTACCTACACTGTTGAAATTATGGATCCCTGAAGTATTGAAATAAGTAATGATTCTTGTAGTACCTTTTTTAAGCCAGCATGTAAAGTCATTATTTCAAATTCCTTTTAGGTTAAAATAGGACCACTTCAACCTTAAATCCTAACCCCAAGTTGCATATGTTTCTAATTACTGATACTAACCAACCTATTACTAGATATTTTCTCTTTCCTTGACTTCAGAGACAGTACATTTGACAGGATCTAATTCTTATGCTTTTTACCATGCTTCCTTTTTGCACTAGTAAGTTTGTGCCTACTACAATGTTCCTCCAGTGTTTTGTCCCTGACTCTTTACATCCAATCTCCCTTAGAAATCTCAGATTCACTCCTTAAATTTCAATTATGTACCATTTTATCTGCATATAATTCCCAAATTTTTATTCATACATCCCTAACCCTTCAGAAGATATCTCCCCTGAGATATTCAGTCAACAACTGGAAATCTGTGTTCAGCAAAAAGCATTTTCTTCTATTTCACTTTTGTTTCTGCCAGTGGCACCATTATCCACCTTTCCTCCCACATTGAGAATTTTTTTATTACCTTTGTAAATTCAATTCAACAAGCTACATTGTGAAAAGGGCTTCCAATGAAAAGCTGAGGAGTTTCTGTTTTATTCTAGAGGCTATAGGAAGTCACAGAAACTTCTTGAATAGGAAAGTGATATGGTCAAACTAGCGTTTTCAAGATTATTCATAAAGTCCTTTAGAGAGCAGATTAAAGAATAGAGAGCCTGGGAGGAAGATTAAAAGTTTATAGGAGTGGCAAAGTAGCAAAGTGGAAAAACCACCAGGTCTGGAGTTGGGAGGACCTGGCCTCAAATCTGGCTTCAGATACTTTGTAGCTTTGTGGCCCTAGGAAAGTCACTTATCCCCATCTGCCTAGCCCTTACAACAGATTTTTGCCTCAGAACCAATACTTAGTGTCAATTCTAAGAGAAGGTTAGGGGGGGGAAAACTTATTGTGCAAGTCTGGGTGAGAGGTAAAGACCTAAACTAGGTGTTGTCCAGGAGTGGGAAAAGGAGTAAGGAGGCAAAAGATGTTTTATAAGTAGATCTGGCAACTGACTGGACTGAGGGCAAGGGATGAGGTTGAGGGATAGCCTAGAGCTAAATAAAGGATGTTTCTGAAGTGTTCTTAAGTGTGCAAGTAGTTTGAATTCTGTTATGCATTTTCTCATAGGAACATTGCTATGAATCGTAGTTAAGCCAATGAAAATGAGTGGTATTCATATCAAAGAGCCTAACTACTATTACAGAAAATAAAATTTCTGTGGGAAAATGTTTAATCTAAAATTGAGTTCATTTTAAGATGTCAGAGAATTTCTGAAGGTAAACTCAAGCACTGGTGATACTCATTAAGGAAAAATTCATATAACCCCAAATTCAAGTTGCATATTTGTTTTAAACTTTCATAACTTACTCTACTACTTGGACTTACATATTCCTCTTAACAGAGGGATGAAAGGCTATATAGTTTATGATTTGGACGGTAAGTAGTTTCCAGACTGTGGATTTGAGATTCCTGCTAATACAAATTAATTTTACTATCGTTATATCCAGTAAAAGGCTCTTTCTGTGGAAACTTTTTTTTAGCTTGCATGGGTTCTATATTGTGATCTCATATGCCTTGACTATGATGGGAACATTTTGGATGCCTGCACATTTGCTTTGTTAGCAGCTTTAAAAAATGGTAAGTGAGCTAAATAACAAAGTTTATAGACTTACCTCAGTAATAGGATTCCAACTGGTAAGTAAACTGACTGGTAATTGAATAATCAAGCATGTGTTGCTGTTAAGACATCTTCAGCTACTGCAAACAAATGGTATAATTTGAAGTCACATTTAGCAATGGTATTAAGAGAAACATATCTTATTATAGTTATTTGGTTTTGTTTTTATAATTAAAATTCAGTTTTGTGACCAATAGTAATTTGAGTACAAAAATTACATAAAAAATTAGTTTTACTCATACTGTCCCTTGTGTTTTGGTTTTGCCTGTTAGAAAAAATATTTTGTGAACTTAAAATTATAAACCTTTAAGAAAAGGCGCTACACAGTTCTGTATAACATCTCACATTTATGACATTTTAAGATGTACAAAACACTTCTTGGAATCCTTTGAAGAGTTGGTGATTCCCATTTTATTTATTTTTAAGCCCTTACCTACCTCTTAGAATCAATACTGTGTATTGGTTCTAAGGCAGAAGAGTGGTAAGGGCTAGGCAATGGGGGTGAAGTGACTTGCCTAGGGTCACACAGCCAGGAAGAGTGAGGATAGATTTGAACCCAGGACCTCAAGTCTGGGCCTGGCTCTCAATACATTGAGCTACCCCGCTGCCCCTGGTTATTCCCATTTTACATGAGGTTGTTGATGTCATATTTCCTAGGACACAGCTATAAACTATCTGAGCTGGGCTTCAAACCCAGGTGATATAGCTCCTCTAGTGTTTTACGCTTCATGTTATTTCCCCTACTATACTACCGTGTGCTGCTTTGCATCCAGTAATTGGCTAAATTGTACCCCCTAGGAACAGATGACATTGTTTTTTGCAAATTCAAAAAATGGGAAGTTCCTCATTCACATACTTTCAAAGTCTTTTATATACTGCCATGTTATTAACTGCTGAATCCATCTACCCAGATCAGAGACACAATCTCCCCTGCCAAAACAATTTACTTTGGGGGGGAATCTTTATCTTAACTTAAGCAGATGGCATGGTGGCTGGGGGGGGGGATCTTGTTTTGAAGCAGCTTGGTATTCTTTCTTTTCCACCCACCTTTGTTTCTTTATACAAGTTTGCTGCTAGAGGAATTTGGCTTCAGGGAGTAACAGACTCCTTCCCCTCTTTCCCCCATAACATGTTGACCTCTCTCCTGCTGACTAACTGGGGCCAATTAGTAACATTTACCAGAGCTGGTCCTCCCTACCAATATATTACAGTAAGCTAACTGGAATTAGCTGTCAAAAGCAGATTTAATTAGTACATTTATTAAATTAATAGTTAATGGCTTTATTTAGGTTTTCTGTAGAAAGGTCTATGGGCATGAATTATGCTTAATTTTGCATGTTGGTAGTATCCACATAAATCTTTTACCTCTGCCTTCACATCTTATTTTATGTGACAGTAATAAAGATTCACATCTGTACTTATTTTAATTTTAAGAGAAATTCAGATATATTTTATATGTTAAGATTGCTTCTGATAAAACTGAGATGGGAAGAAAGAAAATTTTATTTGGGGTTAGCTAATGAGAGTACTTTACAACTCAGATGCCTTTTAGAGACTAATAATTATTTGTCTTTTTGCAGTACAACTACCAGCAGTTATTATTAATGAAGAAACTGGTTTAGCTGAAGTTAATTTAAAAAAGAAAAGTCACTTGAATATTAGAACACATCCAATTGCCACATCATTTGCTATATTTGATGAGTAAGTTAATAAGGTAGTAGAATGTTTTAAATATACACTCTTTTCTTCTTGGTTTACATGGGAGAAACTTTTATTTTGGGGAAAACTGCTTCAATGTTATCATTTATCAATAATTTTTTATCCTTGTTGTTTGCAAATATAGATTGAAGGTTTCCAAGTTGCTTTTAACTGTTTTTGGCTAAACAGAAATTACACATACTATTTCATTTTGTCTTCAATCTTCAAGTAGGAAGCACAAAAATTATACCCATTTTATAGATGAAACAATGGGCTTAGAAAGCTTTAATGTCACCCAAGATCATATAATAAAGCATTATAAAACTAGGACTTAACCTAATTCTCTTTCACTACACGACTTTCATAGGGATGATTGGAATTTCTGTCCCCTTTGTTCTTTGTAATTTTGAAATTTCAAATAGTCTCAATTAATTGAACCTGTTCCCTTCTGAATATGTTTGTTTTGAGTGTTAAAGTGAATTGCAAAGAATTAGTTAATCTTGTTTTCTATAGTACTTTACTTATAGTTGACCCTACTGGAGAAGAGGAACATCTGGCAACAGGAACCTTAACAGTCGTAATGGATGAAGAAGGCAAGCTTTGTTGTCTTCACAAACCAGGCATGTTATTTTACTTCAGATCTAAAAATATTCCTACCCTTAAATATTAGCTTAATCATGCATTAACACTGTATCTTTAAGAAAAATATGGTTTTGTTCATCAGGATTTAGTGACTGTCATTCTCTCTTTCCTACTTCAGATTCTCTACAGAACAAGACTACTTTTAGCATTCTTGTATGTCATAGCCTAGTGGGACAATAAAATATTCTTCCATTTCCATGTTATGTTTTTTCAGGTAGTTGTATTTTGTTTAAAATTAGCATGAATAGGAAAAATTAAAATAACCAGTTTAGTATATAAAATTTCTTTTCAGGTGGAAGTGGGCTAACTGGAGCTAAACTTCAGGACTGTATGAGTCGGGCAGTTACAAGACACAAAGAAGTAAAGAAACTGATGGATGAAGTAATTAAGAGTATGAAACCAAAATAAACAGCCAGCACATATTTTTCAAAATGGATTTGTAAAAATTGTATTTGTTACAGTGCTCACAAATCTTTTATACTAAATAAACAAATATCAATACTACATTTACAAAATCCTTTTTCCCCCCTAGAATTTCTTAGGCCACCTCCTTATACTATATACAGTATTCCTTAATGGAAAAAAATGCACAGTAAAACAACTGTTTTAAAAGGCTGTGACTTAAGAAAACCAACCCTAGTTTGTTAGATGAACTCCCTAATTTAAAAAATCTTAAACCACAATTGGGTTCCCATATTAACTTGGTACTTCTGCCCCCACTCTAGCCATGTAAAATACTGACACTTAAAAAAACCCAACAAAACAAAAGCAAGTGAAATAAAAACCCAGAAGAACCCTTTGATTCAATGCTCTTTTTTTAAAGAGAAAAAAAACCCTAAATAATGCGAGACTCAGAATTTTGGAGTGGTTGGCGTGCCTCTCTTCATTTTACTTTTTGACTGGCTGCCTGTATGTTGATGCCGATGGAGCTGAGCTGTTTGTGCTGCTGCTGCTGCTGCTGCCATAGCCATTTGATGCTGTAAGAATCGCAACTGCTGCCAAAGGGGGAAGGAAAAAAATTCAAGTTATGTTAAATTTAGGTAGGTATGGACAGGTGCTTTTCTTCAGAAAGAATGGTGGAAAATAACAAAACTTGAAAGTGAGAAAGCACCGTAATAACAAAAAGGGGACTGTACCACATTGAGACAATCAATGCACAGTCAAGCAGCACCAGTGGCACGGAAGCCTGCTGAGGGCCTTTTAAAGATCATGGATCAACTTCAATTTTTTTTTGTTATTTTGCCCTGTCAGTTATTACTGTAGTAACTCAGCAACTTCAGTTACCAACTTGGTTCATGGTGGGAGTTTGTAACAATATAATTACATCTCAAGTTTCAAGTTCCTTTTCCTTGCTATATTGGTTATTTATACTAAAATAATTAAAAACACCAGAAATTATGACATTTAGTAGTATGAACGCTGCTATATTTTCTGCACTATAATGTCAAAAATACTTGCACTTAAGCATTCTTTGGTTTTGAAATTAGAATGGCAACTGGGAAGAACTGGTAATGTGTCGCCAGGACTCCTTGAATGTTGAATTAGAAAAAGATGACTTGAATGTATAAAATGTTAAATATCAAAAGTCAAATGATCAGTATGTTGGAACTCTGGATGCTAAATTGACTACTAACTTTATTTACTGAATATTATAGTGCATAAAAGAATTAAGAGAAAACTAAACCAGAGTATTAGGGGCACTTTGGGAGCTTAGAATTGTATTTTTTAAAAAATGTAATCAGAGTGAAGTTGCTGGATTACTTGTATCTGTTGCTGCTGCTGTTGAAAGGCAGAGGAGAGCTGGAATCTCTGCTGAGGAAGGCTTTGCTCAGGTCTGTTCTCGGCAGAGCCAAGCTGAGACAACACTACAGAAAGGAGAAGGGGAAAGCAGGCCAGTCAAAAAGGTTTGAAGGTTATCAGAGTTAGAAAATGGCAACACAGAAAAGTGGGATAATAGAAAGGCTGTCAGTATGATTAATTCTAGGTATAAAATCACAAACATTTCAGAATAAATGTAATCACTTGTTAGTTGAAACATGCAATTAGGTTATAAAGCTTTGTGGACATGCAACAAGTTTTCATATAGAACTTGTACATTCTTAAGGTTTTTTTTGAGGGGTGGGGTGTAAGAGGGGAACTCAATGTTAAGTTTGGAATAAAATCTTGCTGTTTATTTTGGAAGGTATTTTTCCAGTATCAAAAACTGCTACCCATAAGATTAAAAAGTATATAGGTTTCTGATGTTCTCAGGAGCAGAAAGATAGCTTAAATAAGATAACTTATAGATACCAAATGAGTGTTTTGAGACAATGGCTTATGTTGATGTCAAACAATATTTGAACAAAATATGGGTCATTCATTTTGATAAAAATACAGAATTTGAACTGGAAAGAATCTTAGTAATTATTCAGTCCAATCTCCTTAATTTCCAAGGTAGAGAACTCAAGGCCCAGAGAATTTAAGTAATTTCTATCCAACGTCACATGCTTGTTAGTGACAGAGCCAGAACTAGAACCCACAACACAACTTGAAATTCATTGCTCTTTCCACTAAACCATTTTGTAGGTATCATCATACCTATGCTATAATTCAAAACTAGGAATAACAATTACTAATTGCTTGTTTCCAAAAGTTCATTCCTTCCATATATTAAATGGTACCTATGTTCACATTTCTGGTGCTGTTATGTGGGGGTTGAGTAGGGAATAGAATAAGTAACGGGATTCCCAAAATTGAGTGACCTTCTAAATGTGTTCCATGTAATAGCTATTCCCCTAGTATCTGACTTATACGCAATATGGATTACTATTTTAATTGCAGTTTTAATGATTCAAGTTACATTTCTAATGAATTATTTCTTATAAATAGACCTTAGGGTTCTCCTTCTAGTCCCATCCCTAAACTATAGATGAGGAAGTGAAGCAGAGTAGTTAACTGATTTGTCCCAATAGACTGTGGATATGCAAACTGACAGAAAAAAAAAGATAAAATGTAGAAAAGGATTCATATAAATAAGCAGATAATGTGCACAATTACTGATTGACATTTACAAAAGATGTTTTCTAACTCCCCAATTAATTTAGTAACTGTGCAAAACAGTAACTGTAACATGCGGAACAACTACAGTTAGTAATCTGTGGAGGGCCAGGCAATTGATCAACTACAACTTCATGTAATGGAAAAACTAAGAGGGCCCTCAACTGACAGATCTCAGAATTCACACATTAAGACCAACTCTACTTTCTACTTTAAGTCCCCAGTTATCATTTGCCTGGAAAGGAAAAGAAAAAAATAATTCAAAAGGTGAAATAAAAATGGCAAGTGAATTTTGGATTGAGTACTTTTTGCTTGAAAATACAGCATAAGTTAAGCACTGACATACCGGCTGCCTGGGACTGCATAAAGCTCCCAACTCCAGTCAGGTTAATAACAGCAGCTTGTTGAGCAGACAAGGCCTGGTCTTGACTGGCTGCACCTGGTTCAGAACTCTGAAAACAAATGAAAAAGCAAAAAGCCAGTATTGAACAACATGTCTCAAGGAAGAGATTTTACTTCTTTGATAGTTAAAAGAAAAATCCTCTAAACAATCTGATTTAAAAGTTTTCCCCTTTAAAAGGATATTTACAATCTTACAATAGACTTGTTTTAGAAAAAAACAAAAAAACAACAGAGCATAAGAATTTTAAAACTCCCTAACCAGCACTCACATTTGTTAGATGAATCAGTAACACAATTTTATCTAACTCAGACTTCAAAGTTCTATGAAACCTTCACTTGATCAAGGGCTATTACTGGATGTCACGATGCCATTGTAAATAGACTAGTGTAGGCCAAAAGAGGGCCAGAAATCACTGAGATTTGGGTAAATCTGACTGTTCAAGGGTTGGAAAAGATACTTTGGTTGAGTTAGCAACAATTCTCCACTACAAGAACTGCACTGCCACTATCATTAAAGTTACCACACCTTTGGAAATAGATATTTGATTTTTCATCGCCAGGGAGGGCAGAAATATAAAATATCAAAAGGTGTGTCTACATCCAGCCTAGGAAATCTACAGTTTGTACAATAATGCAGTGATAGTGGAGGCTCAGATATGGCTAATGATTTGGAACTATCTAAGCTGAAAATTAGTCTGAAGGATGCAAATCTTACAAGAAACTCAATCGAGTATATTACTAGGGGGAGAGTATACTGAATGAATATAAACTATAGAGGAGTGTCATAATTTTAGCAGGGGAAAACCAATTTTATCTTTTTTAATTTGTAAAGCAAGTGATAGTTTGTCCTATACAGAATTGTTCAATTAATCTTGTCATTTTTATACAATGATACTGGTTATATATGTATATGGATTTTAAATTTGTGCTGTTATGTGTACAGCAGCTATGTATATTCATTTAAAAAGAAAACTTTCAAATGTGTAGATTTGTATTTTTTAAAATATTAATTCAATAAAGAAAAACTATCTGCCAAGAGTTGTCCAAATTTGTTTGCCATGTATTTTCAGAATAATTGGTAATTCTTTAAATTAGATAATTCTTTATTAGTTTTGAAAAATGTGGTATAGAAGAACATTAACTCTGCATAAATTCAACACTATTTTTTCCTGGAGCATAAAGTATCATATGCTATTGTGATTTAGTGACATTTAGATATAATATACAGTCTATGCCAAAAGGTAGATTTGCATTGAACCAAAGGAGAGGCCCATCAAAATGAAAAGAATCTTTTCCTGAATATAAAAATTGATGCCATTATTATGGCAGAACAATTATTTTCTTAATGGTAGGAGAATGAGAGACCCTGTTGTGCTACAAAGTGCAGATGCTAACACACATTGAAAGGAATGCTGATTATATTCCTAAATGAGGCTCTACATAGGTTTTAAACAACCACTGAGCTGTAGTTCAGTTACTCACTTAAGCATTTATTAAACACTTTTGATCTAGGCATTGCAGGAATACAAAGAAAAGCAAAAAATATGGTTCTTACACTTAAAGAGCTCACATTTTAATGAAGGAAAAATATGCATATGACTATGTAAAGATTTTTCACAGTGTAAATAAGGAGATAATATGGAAGTAAAGGGACTACAAAGGAGAGGGCACAAAAAGCTTCCTGTATATGTTAAGAGTATAAAGTTGAGAAGATAGTCAGCCAGTGCAAATGCATGGAGACAGGAGATGGAAGGGGAAAAAGAACAAAGAGGCAAGTTAGCTGGGTTAAGGAATGGGTGAAAAAGAGTAAAACAAGATTATAGAGTAGCAAGGAGCTGAGTTAAATGGTTTGCTACCACAAAAACAGCAATGTTAGTGAATAAACTGAGTAACATCAAGTCAATAATAGCCTTGTTGAAAGGTTATTTTGCATAATTCCAAATTGCTTTCCAAAAATGCTAGTACCATTTCATAGCTCCACCAAAACTATATTTGTATGCCTATCATTCCATAACCCCTTTAATATTGACTATTGGCTTTTTTGGTCATCTTTGTCAATTTACAGGGTGAGGTAAAACCTCAAGAGTTGTTTTGATTTGCATTTATATTGTTAGTGATTGAAAGAACCTTTCCATGTGATTGTTAATAATATGCAATTTTTCTTTTGACAACTGTTCATATTCTTTGACTATTTGTCTACTGAGGAATTTATGTGCTTATTATGTCTTGGATACTAAACCCTTATTAAAGGAAGTGTGAAAGGGAATTATTTTATTCCCTTTGTCTATTTTGAGTAAACACTTGGTTAAACAATAACTTAAGTACCCCTACTTAGTAACTCACTAGACTGTAAAGACAAGATTAACTCTCCTTTGTCCACTTTTGGTTAGAACCAACAAAACCTAGAACTAGGTGGAGGAATTCGCAAGTCACTTACTACAATGATGGGTAACAACTCCAGAAATTTGTGAATCCTATGATCAGAGTTGACACCTTCTGAGGTCTATGATAAGAGCTCACCCCTCCAGAAGGTGAGAACTGGTTCCAAAACACTGCTTCTTGGGCAGTACTAGCTCCATAAAAGCCATGAGTCTCCTGACTAGACCAATCTAAGCCCATGATTTCATCCTTTGAATGCATTTTGTATGTCCCCAAAGTTATTAAATTGTGCATAATTCTTTGACACATTTATACCACCAACAGGCCTATATCCCCAAAAGAAAACTACTACATGTATAGAAATATTCATAGCAATTCTTTATGTAGGAGCAAAAAATTAGAAACTAAAGGGCTAGCTTCTTATTAGGAAATGGCTATACAAATTGTGGTATATGAGTGAAATGGATGATTGTGTCATAAAGAAATGAAAAAAAGGGCAAATTCAAAGAAAACTGGAGAAACCTCTAACAATTGATACAAAGTAAAATGAGCAGAACTCAAAGAACAATTTACTGAATGACAGCAATACTGTAACAAAAAACTATTTTGAAAGACTTCTAGAGATCTGACTAACACAAGAATAAACCACAGTGACCAATATAGGATCAATGTATGCTTACGGTAAGGATTTTTTTTCCTTTAGCTTTAGTTTAATTAAGGAGAAGGGAATAATGAGAATTATGGGTTATAATACATGTAAATTGTTTTAAAAAAAGAAGTTAAATTGAAAATCAAACAATTCATATTACATTATCAAACTTCTCCCCATTTCTCTACTATATAGGACATGTCCCATTATAATTATATAGTGCTTTATAACTTAATCTAGTCATTATCATTATTATATACACAATAAATGTTGGTGGACAGTCCTACCCAAGAACAAAGAAAGCACATACCTGTTCTCCTGGCCGCTGAGGACTTGAAGTCGTAGAGGACTGAGGCTGTTGCTGTGGAGAAAAGGGAGAGAGCTGCTGTTGCTGCTGCTGCTGCTGCTGGAGTGGATTGAAAATGAGTGAACCTCCTGGAAGCTGTTAAGGAATTTAAAAATTGTTAATTGGCTATATTCACATTATTTCCATATAATTTTAAAATGAAATTTTAATTGCTGGATCATTGGATCTTAAGATTTGGAACTGGAAGGGGTCTCAAAAACATCTAGTTGCATCCCCTGACTTCAAAGACGAGGAAACTTGAGGCCCAGGGAAGTTAAATGACATATTCTAAGACAAAATCACACCGGAAATCTCAAAAAAATTCTAGTCAGTGCTCAATTCACTTGATCCCAATATGAACAATACATTCCCAACAACTTGTTTGGACATGATTTCTAAAATGAATTGAAAAAGCACTTATTAAGCACTTATTACTGACAAGAACTGGGGATATCAGAAAAAGATGACAGTTCTTATTCTTAGGGAACTCACTCTAATTGGGGAAAACAACACATAGAAGAGAGTTCAGGGGCAGGACAGCAGGATGTAGGTACTAAGGACACAACTACAGTGCCAAAGGTATGTATCATTACGATGTCTACCTCACATGAACAGCCCATTACCATTGGGAAAGAGGAGGAGGTCTGAGGGTCAGAAAGGAGAGGGAATCCTGGGTTCCCTTTAGCTAGGCTGTGGTTGTCCAGAATGGAGAGAGTAATTTTGAAGATTTAATACAAATAAAAGGCAAATTTTTAATATTTTTACTAACAAATGTTTTATTTTCAGAGATGATAAATTACTATCCAAGTACCTCAGGA
Organism: Gracilinanus agilis; assembly: GCF_016433145.1. Classification (NCBI taxonomy): domain Eukaryota; kingdom Metazoa; phylum Chordata; class Mammalia; order Didelphimorphia; family Didelphidae; genus Gracilinanus; species Gracilinanus agilis. The sequence goes on along the minus strand of NC_058132.1, from coordinate 128,680,916 downwards.
TAAATCCCTTTGTGAACTTCACTAAAGAAAAACCCAGATTCTGTTAGGTTCTAGAGGGAATTTCTAAAAGAGATGAAAAGCTAAAGGCCATTTGTAAAGAACACACACAACTCGGTTGCCCACATATTGTTTTAGGAACTTTCTTTGTCCAGTTTTTAAAAAAAAAATGTCATGGCACCTTCCTGATGAGGAAACTATCAATGCAGATTCACCTAGGCTGAGAGATTGAATAATTTGCCTAAATTCACAGAGGCAGGATTTCAACCTACATCTTCCTGCTTCCACCTTTAGATTTATATTACATTACTGTTGATATTTTGGAATCTTGATTTAAATGGGAAAAGATTTGTTATTTTAAAAAATTAGAATCATAATAAAGGCATGCACCAGATTTAGAATAAAAAATTAAGTTTATTACTAACTAAATGGGAATTAATAGCTAACTTGTTATGGATTAGAATTTTAATCTGTAAATACTTTTGAAGTTCTTGGCATTTGTGTACAGCTACACAAACAATTCCTATAATGGTTCATATGCAAATAAATTTTTCATTCCGTGGCCCTTTTAGCAATAGTAAGAGATTGGCACTGGACCTGTGATTTCTTTGGTATAAGAAGGTCCTGGAAAAGAAACTCTCTATTCAATGCAGGCTGGCACCTTCTCTGCAATTTGAATCTTGGATTTCTTAGACTGAGAGGATAAGTCACTTGCCTAGGACCACATAACCAGAATATACCAGAGGTCTTCTTGGCTCTAAGGTTGGTTCTCTTATCCACTATGCCATGCTGTCTCAGCTGTCTGGCACATGCACTAATAGAACAGAAGTAGGTTCTTAAATTAGACAAAGCATGCAAACATGGAAAAAGCACAAGACTTGGAGAAGAATTTTAAGTCCAAGCCCCCTTCCTATAGATGAATCACTAAGCCTGTTTTATATGAACAATCTGCTAATGTATAAAATATTTAGTAACTATAAATATGGTTTATATATGAAATGTTTCACCTACCATCATCCCCCCAACCAAAAAAACAAAAACAAAAACAAATGGCTAAGGAATGAGTATTAGTAAGGACAGATCAAGCTTATGCTTAGTTTTCCCGACTGGTTCTCCACTTTGGACAAATAGTATTAATAATGGAGTCTCAGTTTCTTTTCTGCTTTTTTGTAAATCAAAGAAATGGGATTATTCTATACATTCCACATTTCCAAAGATAACCAAATTTAAACTCAGAAAGAAAGAATATGGTGTGAAATTTTCTTGTTCTCTCTATATCTGTAAAATTAAAAAACAAACTGCGTGAATTCTGTTTTATCAAATAAACTCTAAATCTGAGGCACAGAAAATTTCAAAATAAAGCTGTAGCTAGTCTGGAATTAAGGGAGTTATCTAAAACCTAGGAAAAAACTTTCTGCAATAGAACTTCTTGGATGAGTTACTAGGATGGAGACCATTTTCTCAAATACCTTCTCTCTTCTTTGATGCTGATTCACTGGCTTTTATATAAAACTTAAGTGGTTTTAAATCAGTTGTCATCTCACTAATCAAAGATCTGCTTCTTTGACAGTCTCTTTCTCTCTTCTACTGGACTTTACTGAATCCTTCAACAAATCCCTTTCTTGCCACTGTGTCAGCACTTTCATCTTTATGCTATCCAAAGTGCATGCGTGCGTTTGTGTGACGTGATGGGACAGGGGAAGAGATAAAATAAAAACTACTTAACTATTGAAAAGTTTAGCTAAAATCTCACAACTGTAACTTCATCGATTAATAAAAATTTGGGGAAGTAAAAAACCATTTACATAGACTATTACATTGATTTGTACTCATTCAATAACTATTAATTTTATTTCTTAACCCAATAAAGTTTTTTTAAAAGAAAATCTAAATGAACATTTCTTGAGCTTTAAATTAGCTTTCTGTTTAGGACTGATTTCTGTCAACCCAGACTGATTAGATGCAGTTAGAAAGGTATTGGCAAGGGCAGGTGGCTCAGTGGATTGAGAGCCAGGCCGATGGAAGGTCCTGGGTTTAAATTTGACTTCAGATACTTCCTAGCTGTGTGGGCGAGTTAGTGAACAGCTATTGTCTAGCCATTATCACTTTTCTGCCTTAGGATCAAGTATTGATTCTAAGATGGAAGGTGTGGGTTAAAAAAAATACTGGCAACTGGATCATAACACATTCACTGTGGACATTTGTTATCATATGTCATAAGGACCTAAATAGATGAAGTTAAATCATACATATCCTCTGAAACACAATTAAATGTGGTAAAAGCCTAATACATTAGTTCATGCTAGAAATATTAGTCATGTCCCTCCATACTTGTATTAAAAAGGGTCATCTCCTACCTAAATTAGATCCTGATGGTAGTAATTATCAGTATTTCTAGGTAGACATAAAAGACTAATGAGATCTAATAGTATTTTCCACAAGTATATACAAACATATTCTTTTTTGGTTTATAGCTAGCGGCCATCACTATATGCCTCTTCAATACACAGTTAAGTCTAAAACTTTTGCACTAAAAGAGTAGAAAGGAAATAAAAGAATATCAGTGAAACAGCAAAAAAAAAAATTAGGGATCAGGAAGATGTTCAGATGCAGATAGAGAAAAGCAGAACAATGTGGGTCTTTTACAATGTTACATATAACATATTAAATGGAATAAACTGTATGTAATGGATTCATGGTTTCATATTTTCTGAACTTCTTTGTGTATGAAAACATTCAAGTTTATTGATTACGATTTTTAAGTGTATAATAAAGTTTATTAAAAATAGCATTTAATATCATATACTAGACCATAATGCTTAGTAATGGACAAATCCAAAATTAAAACTATATAACCCAGGGTAGAACTACATTTTCTCTCTCTACCTTTCAGGATTAGATCAATTCTTCCCCTTCAGAAGTGCCAAGACCAGTCAGAATGGGGACACAATTTTGACTGGGCCTTCTCAGTTTCCTGGCAATATTTGTAGACTTTCAATATACTCCTGATAAAACTCCTCACATGCTAAAAATAATCAGTATGCACTATCATATCTTTTTTTTTTTTTTTTAATTTTTAAACCCTTAACTTCTATGTATTGACTTATAGGTGGAAGATTGGTAAGGGTAGGCAATGGGGGTCAAGTGACTTGCCCAGGGTCACACAGCTTGGAAGTGTCTGAGGCCGGATTTGAACCCAGGACCTCCTGTCTCTAGGCCTGGCTCTCAATCCACTGAGCTACCCAGCTGCCCCTGTACTATCATATCTTAAACATATACACATATAGTAGAACTGTGATAAAATAGAATCCTTATTTACCTGGAGTAGATTTAAAGGCCTGAGACTGGAAGTATTTTTTAAACCAAAGGGAACACCTGACAAAGAAAAGGTTTTTTGAATTATAAAAAGGAATCAACACAACAATCTAATACATTAAAATAGGTTTGAATTTGGTAATTGTCCACCAACATTATTTTAAAAATGTTATCACATGTAACAACCCAGTAGAATTGTGTGTCAGCTATGGGGTGGGGCGGGGGCAAGGGAGTAGGTTGAGGGAGAGGGAAAGAACATGTAACTATGGGAAAATATTCAAAATTTTAAAAAATGTTCTCAATAAATCATGACTATTTTTAGTTTTGCTTGTACTTTGTCCAACACCTTATATTTGACATAGTAATGAAACATTTTTTAGATAATATTGATTATAATTAAGTGGTAAATTTTAGAACCTAGAACTTCTTAATGAATTATTCTTGGCAGATGACTAGCATAGTACTATGCAGGCACCATGAATATCACTACAATCATGATTTTTGAGTGGGGATATCTTTCATTTATACTATATATTTATCTTGTACATACATAAACATTTGCAGGTTGTCTCTCACAATAGCATGAGCTCCTATAAGACAAAAGTCATATTTCTGCCCGCTTATCTAAGCCTCCCCAATACTTAGCACAGTACCTGGCATATAACATGCCTGTTTGGGGCAGCAAGGTGGCTAAAGGATAAAAGAGCCAGGTCTAGAGATAGGCAGTCCTGGGTTCAAATCTGATCTTAAACACTTCCTAGCTGTGTGACCCTGGGTAAGTCATTTAACCCCAACTGCCTAGCCCTTACCACTATTCTTTCATGGCATTAATACCTAGTATCAATTTTAATACAGAAGGTAAGGGTTTTTTTTAAAATGCTTATTGAATGACTATATATTTCAAATCTTCTATGTAGGCAGTGCACATACTTGTAGATTTGAGACTTAAAGTATACAACTGGGAAAAGAGACCATACTGATACTTCAGGACATTTTATTTTTAGTTACTTGAGAAAAGTATTTCAACTAATCTAGATAGGCCACAACTCAAAAAAGACCCAGCCCAACATCAGAAGCCAAATTCCTCATATTCTAAATTGAACCTTGGCAGACTATATATTTATAACATTTCTCAGAAATACCTGTGATGTGTTTTTGTTAAAATAAAAACCTTTATCTTCTGTCCTAGAATCAATACTGTGTATTGGTTCCAAGGCAGCAGAGCAGTAAGGCCTAGGCCAATGATGGCAAACCTTTTAGAGACCATGTATCATGCCCCCACCCCCCAACCCCATGCTGTGCACCTTCTACCCTCCCACAGATAGGGGAGAAAAGAAGTATTCCCATTGGGCTGCTGTGAAGAGAGGTAGGTAAAGTGAAAAAATGTCCTCAGCATAGTTGAAACGGGGAGGAGAGCACCTTCCCCAAGTCCCTCTGGCTTTTTAGCAACAAACTCTGGCAGGCAATGGCTCTGTGTGCCCTTTTTGGCACATGTGCCATAGGTTTGCCATCCCAGTGCTAGGCAATGGGGGTTAATTGACTTCCCCAGAGTCACACATCTACAAAATGTCTGAAGTCAGACCTGAGCCTAGTACCTCCTGTCTCTAGGCATGGCTTTCTATCCACAGAGTCACCCAGCTGCCCCATGATATGATTTTAATAAAGCATGAAGGCTGCATAAAATCAGAGAAGCTATAATAAGTGCTATGCATAATAAGCCATAATAAGTGCTAAGCTAAGCTTGCAAATAAATTCTACGGAGAGTCCAAAAAGAGGGAGGCTTATTTCACTCATGAATCAAGGAACAACTCTAATCTGTTAGGGAAAAATCCTAAAATTTTGCATGCTTCTGTCTCTTGCCAAATGACTTAGTATTGTGTGACACAGTGTCATTAAGCATACTAGTATCCCTGTATCATGTAGGGCCTCTGTATAGCTTTAAACCACCTCAAATCTACTATCAAGAGAATATTGGGGATCCAATGCATATACATGAGTCATAACTATTTTATATAACTCTAGTTCCTAAAAAGTTCCGACCTCTCAGAACTGAAGTCATGACTCTTAAGGTAAGTATATCGATGGAAAATTCAATTTTGAATACTATTTTCAATTTCATCTGGCTATATAACAAAATGAAGTCTAATAAGGTAGAAGAAGAATACTCAACTGTAGGAATCTCAAAGGCCTTTGTACAGGCAATTGCAAACATTTTATTTTAAACTCTTACCTTCTTAGAATCGACACTAAGAATCAGTTCCATGGCAGAAGAGTAGTAAGGGCTAGGCAACTGGGATTAAATTACTTGCCCAGGGTCACACAGCTAGAAAGTATCTGAGGCTAGATTAGAACCCAGGATCTCTTGTCTCCAGGCCTGGCTCTCTATCCACTGAGCCACTTAGCTGCCCCTATACAATACATTTGTGTTAAATCACAACTGGACTCAATGATTTTCTTTTAGGCAAAATCCCAAATAAATGATAAGGCTCTTTAATTCCTTATAAAAAAGTGAAACCAACAACTTAAAAAAATTCTATACATCTTGAATTCATTTTCTAGAGTCAGGAAAACATCTTAACAAGTTAAATTGATTTGAAGGTGAACTATTTGCTTTCTCATTCTTGTAACTGATGAGGAAAAACTTGATTTTTTTCAAATTGTCTCATAAAAAGTACTTTGAATTTATTTCTAGCTCGTCTGGCAATAGCAGCTTTTTACTAAGCACTTGTATTCTAATACTGTTTTAAATGATCTTTACAGGAAGCATTTATACAAAGAATCACAGAATTTGAATTGGAAGAGAACTCAAAGGTCATTTGGAACAACCCCTCTTTGAGCAACAAAGAGCCTACTTAAGTCACCATTAGTATAGCTCTCGTAAGGCAAATCAAATTCAAATAATTTATAGATTTAAGAATGCTACAAAGAAACACTCTTGATGGCATTTACAAGTTTAACATTTTCAGTTTTATAATAAATAAGAAGCCAAAGTCCTCAATGATCACGGTAAGATAATGTACTATATGTAGCGAAGTCAAAGGCTTGTATTTTCATATTTAAAGTGATACTGTCTTGACTACATAAACATTTTCTCTTCATGATTATATTATTTAAAATATACTCACCTGATTGAGAGGCTGACTGCATTGCAGCTGGCAATGCACCTGGTACCAGACCTCCTGAAGGTAAAATGCCACTCAGATTTAAACCTGCAGGGGTTATGGCACCAGTATTACACCCGAGCATGGGATTTGAACTGCTCATCAATGCTTGTGCTCCACTGCAGATGAGGAAAAAACATGTATTAAATACAAAATAGTAACAAATTTTTTCTCTTTGACAGCAATAAACATTTAACTCTGGACAAATTTACAGTCACTAGTGATGGTGACTAGGTTAAGTCTACTCATCAGTTTATCTCTCTTTAAAAATGCATGATTGTGTGAAATGCACAAAACCCCCCAAATTTTACTGGGACTTTTTTTTTTGACCCATCTATTTTGACAAATCTGTTTGTGATAGCATAGCTTTAGCAATGATTTAGCCTTTTTGCATACATTTTCATTAGGAAATGTAAATCTACTAAACTCTTGACAGAATCAATTCTAGAAGCAGTTAGAAGCTCTTTTGGGAAAAAAACAACAACATAATTTGCTTATAAAAATTGGTATCAAATTATACATGTGCGTTTCCTTTCTTTTCCTTGTGCATAGACTATTTTCTTGTTCTTTTTATGCTATATACTGACTTCAGGCTAGTGAAACTATGTACTTTATATAATAAAAAGAATCTTTAAAAAATGTAACATGGGAAAATGAAAAAAAGATTCTGTCAAAAGAGAAAGCTAAAAAGGATGTAATATTGAGAAATTCACTCTTTAAGATTTCACTGTTATTTGTGAGTATAAAGAACAAGAAGAAACACTGAGATAATATTTCAATAAGAAGAGCTATAATGCACTATTTGTAGCTGTTATCTTTTCTAAAAGTTAAACATGCATAATTTTGGAAGTATTCATATCTACATTTAAACTAAAATAATTTTCACATTTAGATAATGTAGAATTTATTCTTGGTTTTACATTTAAGTACGATAGACTTTAGCCTAGGAAATTTAGAACCATCTTTTTTTCTTGGGCATTGAATCTTTCTGAAAATACGTCTAAGGGTTACAACTCATGTATATTAACGAGAAAACACAGCAGCAAAGCAAACTTACCATACAGAGCCCACTACATTGATGAAGTTAAGTCCAGCAGGGTTTGCCATGACTTGAGTAGACGTGGTTCCTGTAGTTATAGATGTTACCATGGTGGAAAGAGGAATGGTCATTACAGGCATTGCCTGGCTCAGAGACATTTGCTGCTGAGCAAACGGGGTTAACAAAGTGGGCTGAGGGGTGAAGCCTGAATCTTGGGGAGTAGGGGTGGCACAAGGGGTAATAGGAGTTGAGCTCTGAGCATCAGGAGGGTGTGGGGTCGATGAAGGGGTTGGTGTAGGAGTAGATGGCTTAGGAGTTCCAGATCCTGCTCATTGAGAAAAATAAAAAGTGCTAGTTTGTTATAAAAGGCCAGTCCTTTTTAAAATAAGGTTAATGGAATCTTACTTAGCACTGACAATTTGTTTCAGTTTTTTTTAAAGCAGTAAACTGCAGTGTTAATTTCTACATATGATACAAGAGTGTTGCTACACTCAATCACAATTAAGGATGCAGTATATCACCTATAAAGTCCATTAGTGGCAGTTTTACTATTACAATGCTAATACAAATTTGAATTTTTTCCAACATCCATTTAAGTTAAAATTCTTATTATATATGTATGTATATATACATTTTTTACTAAAGTTCTGAAGTAACCCAAATTCACTTATCATGAATCATTTAAAAATTGATTTAACTTTTATACTTATATAATTTCTACAATAATTTGATAAATCTGAATCAAACTGATAACAGTATTAATAAATTAGGTTTGGCCAATAAACAAAAAAATTGGGCACCTATATATATGAATAAATATTATTTCTAACATAGTTCACCCAAATCATAAAAGCCAATAATAATGCAAATATCTTAAAGGTGAAAATACTGTATCTTTAACAGTAACTGTGTATTTCTCTTTAAATGTAGAATGTATAGAAAATCTGTTGTGAATGCAGTACGCACAGTTTATCAATTTAAAAAAAAGAAAACAAAAAAAAAAAGCAAAACCAAAAGCTCTTGAGGTGTTTTCTTTTTTAGCTTTCATGTCCTGCAGAAAGAAAGGAAAGAAATGTGAATGTCCAGAAGCTGTCACCCAACCCTTACTTCTAGTAACAACCGTGTGCAGTAGAGTAACATAATCCATACCCCCAACATAAGAAGGTGTGAAGAAGACTTAGAGAATTTATCAAAGATTTTTGTTTTTCTTTGTGCAAAACAAGAAGGCAGAAAAATTACACCTTTTGAGCTATCAGGATGAAGATGCTTATAACTAATGCAGAGAACCACACTCTACCACTGTGCCATGTACTAAAAGGTTCAGTACACAAAGTCTATTTAAAAAATGTAAAAACTGGAATGTAGCTTCTTTGGACAAATCTGTTTCTAAAATGTCTTAAGATTCATTTTTATTTGAAGAATTTAGTTCAACACCGAGCTAGAATTATAGTAATCATGTTAACTGACATCTAAACCTTTGAAATCACTTGGTTGGAAAAAAGTTCTATTTTAACATCTTCAATATAATGCTTTACAATCATTATCACAGTTTTATAATCGACAATGATTTATAAAACAGTATAGGAGTGTTGTTTTTTTAAATCAGCTTTTAATTTATTGTATTACCACCTCAGGACTAAACAGATTGTTACATACACAAAGATATAACTGCTGTATCCCCTAAGACAATTTTATCAAATCTGCTGTATAACTTATGTAAAATGCAAAGTGGTCCAAGGTACACTGGTATCAAGAACACTTTGGAATCTCACTGTCAACATTAATTATCAGGATATTTTTTTTAAAGGAAAAAAGTAACACAGATAGCAAATGTATTAGAAACGTATACACAAGGGTGCATACATAAATACATAAAAACATACAATACAATAAACATAAAGTACATATAATCAACAAGAGACCTGCCTGCACCTTTGCAAAACTGATACAGTTGGGGGCCCACTGTACATTTAAGTTTTATTATTCCATTGGCCAAGAAGTTGTCTTGGAATGCACTAACGCAAAAGCCTATGAATATTTAATGGAGAATTTAGGTTGTGACTCACTTTGTGATGAGCTGGCAGGTGACAGTGCAGCTGGAGAAAGCATGCTAACTTGACTAAGATCCATGGAAGGTTTCCGAGAAAGACCAGGTGGCTTAGAAGTGGGGGGAGGAGTTGGGGATTTAAGATGGCTGCCTGATTGCTGTGGACTAAAAATATTACCTGAAAAAGAATAAATTTATATTATTATTTTGAACTATTTCACAGGAGAGGTTTTTAATTATGTAAAGCTACAAATGCAAGTCAAAAAAGTTTTAACAGATTAATCTTTATCACACTGTTTTTACAATTAATCAGTTGTTATCCAAGGCCATCCTCCACAGAAAAATAAAAACATGGGCAAAATAAAGAGGAAATGGAAGGACTGAATTACCTGAAGAGCTACTTCCTGAACTCGAAGGGAGTTTAATGGGTGGAGGCCGATGTTTTACTCCCTTTCCCAACACTGATGGCTGAATCAATAAGCTCTCGGGCTATTCAGAAGAAACAATGATTAATATATACTTATGAAGGCTAAGATTGTTACCAAAAACATAGGAACTGTCAAACACAATAAAATCACATAACTCAAGTGAAAAAAAATTTACTCACTACAAAACAGATTTAGTGGTACAGAGATCAATTTCAAGGATGGTGATCTAATAAGTACTACAATGTCAGTTTAAATTGATTTGTGAGAGGTTACTTGTTTTGTGAGATTTATGGGCTACCAATAATGGGCAGAGGAAATGAGAGGAAGGCTTAGGATATTCACTTGAATGTAATCTTAGTCCTACCCAGGGTTGCAATTATATCTTCAGAATGTGAGCTTTCCTTTTGCTTTGAAAATACTTTTAAAAAGCTAATCTGATAGCGGTGGAAGAGACTTCCAGGCCAACAAGAGCCAAAAGCAAGTATTTTTTTTGTCCATCCTCAAGAGGACATGCTCTCTTTATTACCCTCCTAGCAAAACAGAGAATGAGATCCTGATATCTAAAATCAATTACCATTTGCAATTCTATTCATCTGAATGTCAACACTACCATACAGAAGAGATAACCAAGAAACCAGCCAAAAGGCAGAAATAAAAGCCATTATTATTCATGTCCTTTATACCAAGAAGGACTGGAAATACCATAGAATATGATAGGAAAAGACTTTTTTTCAGGAGTTTTTAACTGATGTGGTGGTGGTGGGGTGTGTGTGTAAATATTCTGATTACTTCATTTTAAAAATTAAGTCTTTTTCAAATAATGAATATCAACTTTCTCCCCCCTCCACTGAAAAAAAAGAAAGAGAAAACCCTTATAACAAATATGAATAGTCCAGCAAAACAATATTATTACAAGTGTCCAAAATAACCTCTAAATCTATCAGAAGTGGGTAACATTTTATCAAAAACCATCTGAAATTGTAGTTTGCTTCTGTTCTCTTGCCTCCCTTCTCCCAGAGCCCAATCTTGGGTTTGTACATTTTCTTACTTTCCTTTTCAACTCTTCTTTGTGACCTATCTACTCTTTCATTAAGTTTGTCTGGATTAGGACTAATTCCTCCTTCTGATACCTCCTTTCCTTCTATTTCTCTACTGAGTAAACATATTTCTGTACCCAATTGTATGTGCATTTTTCCTCTTTTGATCAGTTTAGATGAAAGAAAGGTTCAAGAATAGTCCACTCCTCCCCATCTCCTTGTTTGTAAACCCTGGTTACTCCTCCTCTCTCTTTCCATTTTTCTTTTAAGATCAGAAAAAACATAACAAAATCACTCCCAAGCCCTCTGTTTTATTAGGCTTCCTCTATGGCCTCCAATGATGATAGAGTTGAGAGTACAGTCCCTTAGAGTTGCTCATTCTTATCTAATTGTCGTTTTTCTTGACTATAGTGCTTGTATTTCAACTCAAGCTCTGATTTTTCCCTCAGGAATGCTTATAAGTCCTCTATTTCACAAAAATCCATTTTTTCCCCCTATAGGATTATACTGTTTTGCTGGGTACATTATTCTTGGTTATAAATCTCTAGCTCTTGCTTTCCGGAATATTTCAAATGTAGATCTTTTCAATTGGTGGCTGCTATATTGTGTGTGATTCTGATAGTGGTTCTTTATTTAAACATTTTTATTTCTGGCTACTTGTGAGGGTTTTTTGTTTTGTTTTGACCTGTAAGCTCTAGATTTTGACTGTAATGTTCCTGAGAATTTCTGTTTTGAGTTTTTTTCAGGAAGTGACTGATGGATATTTTTCTATTTTTACTTGGCCCTCAAATTCTAAGAGGTCAGGGAAGTTTTCTCTTTCAATTTTCTGAACTGTGATATCAAAGCTACTTTTTGGTCTTTCAAAGGCTTTATGGTGATTCTGAAATTCTCTCACCTTGATCTGTTTTCCAGGTCAGTTGCTTTTTTAAATGTGAAGCATCTTTTCTTTTTTAAACCTTTATTTTCCACCTTAGAATCAATACTATGTATTGGTTTCAAAGCAGAAGAGCTGTAAGGGCTAGGCAAGGGGGGTTAAATGACTTGTCCAGGGTCACACAGCTAGGAAGTACCTGAGGCCAAATTTGAACCTAGGACCTGCCATCACTGGGCCAGGCTTTCAGCCCACTGAATCACCCAGCTGCCCCCCAATTTGAGATATCTTATATTTCCTTCTATTTTTTTTTCAGTTTTTTTGCTTTGTTTTAATATTTCTTTTTCTCACAAAGTCATTGTCTTCTATTCAATTTATTCTAATTTTCAAGGAGCCTGCTAGCTCTTTGTGCTCTTATTTCTCCACTCAAATGCTTTTTATAATGCCTTCATTTCATTTATAAAGTCATTTTAGCTCTTTTAAAACTCTTTGTTCATCTCATCTAGGTGTTCTATTTGAACTTGCACCCAAACTGTGTTTTCTAGCTTTTAATTATTAGATGTTTTAGGAATCATTCTCTTCTGGGATTGTGTCTTGACAGCCACTACCACATAATATCTCTTTATGGTACTTTTTTTTTTGGTTACATTAAGGTAAAGCTATTATAGAGAGAGTGGTCATGATTCTTCTGCTTCTTTCATGGAGTTATGTTATTCCAGATCTCAGGGACAGTCAGCATGGAAAACTGCAAATATGCTGTTATCTAAAACTATCTGATCCATATTGGAAATTGGGTCCTGCCCTTTTGTTGTGAACTAAAAATTCATGAGAATTTGGAGGAAAGCAATATAACTATTAATGTACCCTGATTGGGGCTGGATTGTACAGCTTTTGGAGTTGGCCACCATCAACCAGATGGAAAGCTCTGCAGGTTCAAACTGACAGGAACGCTGGCTCCCTTTTGAATTTGTGCTTTCTGCCAACTAGTTATTCTGCTGCAAAATTTAAAATTTATTCTGCTGGATTTGAGACTAGAGTAAGTTCTCCAAGTGAGAGCCACATAGCTACTACTTGCTTCTATATTTTAGTTCTCAGTCTAGGGCTCTTAACTGCTCTTTGCCTTGGACCTAGCCCCTACCCAGTCTAAACTGGATCTGTGACCCAACAATGGATATTAATAGAGCTACCTATTGGTACTCATGTTCCCTGTTCCTTACACAAAGTTAGGCCTTTCTGTACCAAATCTGGGACTTCGTCTATCTCTTGTCTAGCTACATGTAGGTCCCTTACCTATGTTCCTGGCTAGAACTGTTTCCTTCTCTTTTCCCCCTCACCAGCAATCCTATCTTCTATTTTTTTCCAGAACCTCCCATCCTTCTTTTCCACAAACCTCTCTACTAGCTTTCCTATGTCAATATGGACTAGAAAAATGACTCACTGTGATTTTTTCTTGGATTTCCCGATCAGGACTTGGTCTGATGCGTTTTCTAGATCTTTGTGGAGTAGTTGTGGGAGACAGCTCGGCTGTACTACTTCCTTCTACTCCGCCATCTTGGCTGGTCGATAACTGTATTTCAATATAATTGGTTTCCTTTGTAATACTAGGTATTTTATGCATTAAGAACATTATTTTGAAAAATGGCATTAGGCTTCACCAGATTTTCAAAGGAGCTCATGCAATGAAAAAAAGGCTAGTAACCCCTATTCTTAACTCCAAATCCCTCATTTTAAGGAGGGAAATCCTACTTAGAGAGGTGAAGTGACTTGACAAAATCACATATCCTGCTGTTAATAGTTCAAAAATTCAACATTCTTTCTGTTACACCATGCTTAACAAATAGCCTTTTAATAATCACATGACCTAAGGAATAAGTTTCAGAATGAGAAAATCTGGGGAATATTATGGAAAGGATACATTTTTTTTTTGCTTAAGTTGACGTAATAGAATGAATATGAATGAAAAGACATATTTATAATGGTTAATCAAATAAGATTTTGTGAAAAATTACTGTTCTAATATAAACCTTACTATTTTAGCACAGAGGTAGAGTTCTCTAGGAATATTTGCTTCTAAATGCAAAAGTTACCAAATATAGCAAACAATGAATGGCCAAAAAATTCTCAATATTTCTTTTTTTAAAACTCTTGCTTTCCATCTTAGAATCAATACTGTGTATTGGTTCCAAGGCAGATGAGCAATAAGGTTCAGACAATGGGGGTTAAATAACTTGCCCAGAGTCACAAAGATAAGAAGTATCTGAGGTCATATTTGAACCCAGGACCTCTGGTCTCTGGGCCTGGCTGACCCTAAAAATTTCCCAATATTATAGATGGTCCTTAAGGTCAAAAAGTGAAAAATGTAATGTAATGGAAAAATATAGTATATACTAAGAACTTTATGCCATGAAAAATTTAATCATTTATAAAGCACTTAGATAGGGGTTATAGGCACTAAAGAATTTATGTGGGACATTAAAGCAATCTTTTAAAAGTAGATAACAGGTTAGGTTCTTCTTTTAACTCCTTTTTGATACTATCAAGTTGTACATAGACAAGAACTCATAAGCAGTTTTAACTCTATTAAATAGGGAACTAAAAATTAAAGGATAATAAGAATTTGTAGCATGGTTGAGATCAAGATCTATGAAGTATTATGTACATGAGGTGGCAAAAAAAAAAATCCAACTTTAAAAACCCCAATCTTTCTATTCTGGTTGGAAAATTAATCAAGAAAATAATACTGATTGATCTTACTTCCATTTCTTTCCCAGGAGAAAGTTGACTAAGATTGCCTGATCCACTTGAGTTATGAGACATCTTCACTGGACATTTGGCTTCATTCTGAATCAACTCTTGGTATTGACTAATTATTCTGAAAAAAACATATATGTATATTATATATATGAAAAAAAGATTCTATTGCTATTGCTTCAAATTAATTTATTACAGATGTACTGAATAGATGACAAAGATCTTATGAAATGTTTCTATATGCACAAGCTTAACCTTGACAGAATTACTCCATTTTTCAGTTTTTGGTATATAACCAAGTACCTACATTCATCAAAAATGACCAAAGGCCCTACTCAATGATTGGATCATATCAATTAAATTTCCCATCTGACAATGTTAGTATCTGTGCTTTATGTCCTACAAATGGTATTACAATCTATTTTTTAGTTTAACCAAAACCATCAAGATGGATGTATGCTTTTTGTGACTTGTAGCTTTTTTAAAAAATCCAACTTTTATCCAGCTAAAATACTTTTGTTAGCTAAAATGACTGAAAACCACCTTTCTATCGCAGCCTCACTTAGCACTGTCCATTCACTAGCTTAAAAAAAATTACATTTTAGGTATTTGTCAAATTATAATTTTAGAGCAAAAAACCAGATTTCATCTAATTCAACACTTTCATTTTATAAATGAAAGAACTGAGGGCCAGAGATATGACATGACTGCCCAAATCATACGAACTATATTATAAAAGAATAGGGGCCAAAGAAACTCTCTTGGGTTTTCTCATTCCTGACTAATTATACTTTGTTCTGTACCATGCAAATTTATTCCCTTTTGGATTGATTCTGTGCTTTTTCCGCAATACAAAACAAGTAGAAAATAAGACTTGATTGTTTTACCTTTCAGCATCAGTTTTTGATCCAATAAGGAACCTGAAGTATTAGAGAAAAATTAAGATACGAGTCATTTCTTGTAGCAGTGGGATGGTTAGCTGCAGAAAACTCGATTCAGAGCCAAATTTCAATGAAAGTTATAGTAGTAAAGTATAATTCTATGAATATCATAATTTTAAAAAAATTACCAGTATAACATAAAACAAAGTTTTTACATTCGATTTCTTATCTAATGTACTACTTGTCTGAAGTCAAGGAAATGAAAATAATGTTCAAGGAATTCAGCCTTTCAAAATATATATATATAGTGAAATTTCCTAAACTGAGGTAAACAGGTAAACCTCTTTACATGATTGGTAAACTCTTTGGGGTTGATTTCTAGTGTCAGAACATGTAGTAGATAACTTTCAGAAGCAAATTTGCAATGTTTTGATAATCATAAGAGCCCTTTGATCTGTTGCTTTCCCCATTTTTTTTGTCCAATACCACCATTTCCCCCCCCCCCCCCAAGTCTATCTTTTTAACTCATTTCATTTGCTGTTATAAACATCTAGGTTTTAATGTTTCAACTAGTTATTTCTTTGGTATCTGTGTCTCCATGACTTCCTGGGGTTCCCACTCTTTTAAAACAAATTTTTGGGTAAGCCTCACCATTTGATTTTATTGCCCAGGGAATATGTTGTAGGTGAAAAATTTAAGGTGTATTATTTCTTTTGGGTCCTTATTTCTGCCTAACAAGTAAAAATACAGCAGTGGTGATAAGGTGGAAGAAAGAACTCAGAGTAAAAAACAGGTTAAAGAAGAGACCAGTTATAGTACACATTCAAAAATAAGATTGACATCAGAGAGAAAGTGTTTTTTAGAGTTAAGCCTTAAGTGAGAGACTTCAGGTGATGCAAGGCAGTATAATTCACTTCCTTTCAATTAACAATTCCCCACACATGAACTGTGACCTCTTGAGGAAAGGTAGTTTTTGTATGTGCTGCCATTACTTAGCACAGTACTTTGAATAGAGGAGGCTATGTTGAATTGAATCTTATTTTGATACATTTTCTACCTCAGGGCTTAATTACTGAGATCACTTTATAAACATCCTGCCCTGACAGAGTTCATAGTCTAATGCTGATATGGAGGAAAAAATGCACATAAACACTATAGACAATGTCATGACTCTGCTTCCTCAACTGTAAAGTGGTGGTGGATCATTAGATCCAATGGTCTTCAATATCCCTTTTCAAATTAATCAATTTAAGAAATAAATATCAGAGATCACAAAAAATCTTTGACTAGGAAATCTTTTTGATTCAAACCCTTTCTTCATGTATATTATATATAGGCAAAGACAGGCAGGTATAGCTGTTTCCAAAACTGCTACTTCTAGCCCCTGTTTGATATTTAAGCCAAGATTTCATGAAATTTAGCCTATGACATCTTGATTCTTAGGAATTAGGGATTTGGGGAAAACTTTTGATTTTGGAAAGACACTATGAAGGTGGAGTGCATCCTGAAGGAGGCAACCAAGAAAGCAAAGTAATTAGAATGTCTTCTATACAGAAATTAGCTGAGAAAATTAGGATTATCCTAGAGAAAAGACTTAGAAGAGGCATATTAGCTAGATACCTGAAATACCTGAAAAGCTGTCAGGAGGCAGAAGGAATAAACTTGTTTTGCTTGGCCCCAGGGATAAAACTAGGAATGCCACCTTTAGAAGTTGGAGAGGTAGCTTAAGGCTGGCTATATGAAGAAATTACTTAATACTTGTTAGCCATAAATGGAAAAGTCTACTCTAGGAAATGATAATTGGTAATGTTGTAGAGACAATTTATGCTTCATCTACAGAAATGGGTTAGATCTGTGATGGTGAACCTATGGCACGTGTGACCTCTCTGTGAGCAGGCACAGGCCCCTGCCTTGGGCCTGCTGGGAACCTGGCCCCCAAATACAAGGGGGCATTGGAGTCTCCCCAAAGAGCTAGGTTTGGCCTGCATCCCAGCCCCACCCCCTGACTGCAGGGGTAGGTGGGGCACTGCATGCAGTTAGAGGGCAGGGCATGCAGTTGGGGGCGGGAATGGGCACACAGTCTGGGGGGGGCTTGGTGAAGCATTGCACAGGGTCCCTAAAAAGTTCCAAAAGGTTCATAATCCCTGGGTTAGGTCATCTTTGGAGTCTCTTCCAGCTCTGAGATTCTACTCTATTGTTATCAATGCCCCATCTCATTCCCTTTTAGTACATAATATAAAATGTTGCTCTAAGGATCAAATGAGATAATGTAGGGTAAAAGACTTTGTTAAATTTAAAGCTTTTTATAAATGTGCATTATTATATTGCCTTCAGTGACTGTTTCAAAGCTTTTCCTATCCCCTTTTCTAAAGTTCTTAAATGCAATCCAAATCCCAATTCTTTTTATCAAATGACTTCCTATTTCAAAAGACTGAGATACAAACAGGTTTCTCTCCTGACTGCTTTCAATAGCCTGCAAAAGTAGTTATCCCCTTTACTTCCTACATATATTTCAATCTTTCCTCCTTTCCAGTCTCACTTCCCATGTACCTATAAATGTACTACAACTTTCTGACCCTGCCAGATTGCCCATTCCATCCATCCTTCTCATAACTTCTAAATTTCTTTATAAGTTCCCTAAACACAGAGTTCCTTATACCACATGCCAGGAGCTCTATACTCTCCTTAATCCTTTGTAATACAGTCTGCCCAGGAAAAATAGGTTTTACTGAATTTTGCTTTTTCCAAGAGTGGCCTCCCAAATTCATGAATCCAATCTTTTTCTCAGTTCTTCTCTTAGCATTCTCAGTATCATTCTTGACACCGAAACTTTTTCTCTTACTGGAAATTCTTTCTTCCATTGGATTTAGAGATATTGGACACAAATTATTCTCCTTCTTCCTGGTAATTCTCAATATTCTTTAAGTTCCTTCTCTTTACCTGGTGGATAATTCCTAAAGTTCTGTCTCCTGTAACTTTTCTTGTTCTCTCTTTTGACCAACTCATTGTTTCAATTATTACCTCTATAAAGATAACTCACATATCTATAACCAAACCTTAATTCTGAACTCCAGACTCATATCTATACTTGGATGTCCCATCACTTCTCTTGGTGAGAACTTTCTAAAATGGGGTTTATTTCATCTCCCCTAAACTTCCTTCTACTTCTATCAGTGCTACCATTATTCATTTCGTATATTTTCAAAATCTTGGTGTTATCACCGTATCTTCTTAACCCTTACCTCAAACATCCAGGTAACAAAGCCTATCGACTTTATCCTGTAATATCTCCTGTTTTTGTTTCTTCTTTTTTCTTATTGGCCTACATCCTCACTAGACATTTTTCTAAATGACTGCAATGGCTTCCTTGCAAGTCATCCCAGTGCCTTTCTCTCCAATATCAAAGATTCTTCATATCACTACCATAATAATTTTCTTTATGCAATTTACTCCTACGCCTTATTGAGTAATGGTCAAACTGCTGACTGGCATTCAAAACCTTTATAATTTGGTTCTACTCTACCTTTCCAGCTCTCAATCAATTCTTTCTCTATAGTTCTTCTATACTCCACTTAGATTGGATTATTCTGTCCCCAAATTTGCTTTGTATTCCTTTGAACACACACATCTAGAATGCTATCTTTCCTCTCCTTTTGAATTTCCACTCAACTTTAGCAATCAATTCACATTCCAAACCCTATGAGAAATCTTTGTTTCTCATTCTCTCTTCAGGAAACAACCTTCACTCTTACATTTAACACTATAGCATCTCATTTGGCACCTCTTTATCTGAGAGGTCTCATTGTGTACTACTTATTTCTATGTCATATCTTTTTTTTTTTTTAAACCCTTACCTTCCGTCTTGGAGTCAATACTGTGTATTGGCTCCAAGGCAGAAGAGTGGTAAGGGTAGGCAATGGGGGTCAAGTGATTTGCCCAGGGTCACACAGCCAGGAAGAGTGAGGATAGATTTGAACCCAGGACCTCCCGTTTCTAGGCCTGGTTCTCAATCCACTAAGCTACCCAGCTGCCCCCCATATATCATATCTTCTTAACTGAATGTAAACTACAATTTTACCTCCTTCTGTATCTCTCTAAGTTTTGCATACAATTTATGTTTAATAAATATTTGTTAAATTTAACTTAACATGAGGATAGGAAATAAATAACATCTTTGGGCTTTAACCAACTCTTAGTTTTAGGATATAACTAAATTTTCATCTTATTTCAAAATAAAAATTATTATCTGTCAAAATTCAATCAGTAAGTTTACAAATATTAGGAACACAAGAAATTTTCACTACATCATTACCTGACTTACATGCATGTGTATTTAAACAGTACTTACTGGGTTGGTGTCATTGGGCTCTCAGTTTCTTCATCACTTCTATAAGTCTGTATTTTACCATAGTAAAGTGGATTACCAAGTGACTGAAAAATGGTTAGCTTTGTTTTCTGAAACTGATTACCAACTTCACATTCAAATACATAATCTTCTTTTATCTCCTAAAAAAAAGACAAAATATCACAAATAATGTTCCTCCAAAACAAGTTAACAAACCAAACTAACTAAAACAAGAGAAAAGGTGAGGAGTG
This sequence comes from Gracilinanus agilis, assembly GCF_016433145.1. NCBI lineage: Eukaryota > Metazoa > Chordata > Mammalia > Didelphimorphia > Didelphidae > Gracilinanus > Gracilinanus agilis. The sequence goes on along the minus strand of NC_058132.1, from coordinate 128,660,793 downwards.
TGGGCAGAGCTGCTCTAACACAGTCTATATATGTCTAAAATAATTCCTCTACATCATTCTAATACCTTCCATTCCCTAACCACATGTCTGGTGGGCAAAAAGAAAAATGGCTCCTACGATACTTGGTCTTTTATTCTTTGCCTAATAAAAGAAATAAGCTAAAAGTATTTTTATATTATTTATCACTGGGGAAATATAATAGAATTTTAAGTTCCATGAACCTTGTTGACAGAAATATTATATTTGCACATAACAGACATATCAAATGCTAATGTTAAATAATATCAGAAGGATATGTCCTCTGGAGACCACTCTAATTTTTATTATTTGTAGTTTTTTTTTTCCACTATGAGAAAGGATATTTCACCATTTCAATTTCTTAGGATGACCTAATTAATCTGAATACTTTCCACTAAAAAGAGTCAGGAGCTCCAACCTTCAAGGAACCAAACTCAAATAATGGAGAACTTATTTTCTTCATGGTTCAATTCTAGAAGACATGTACATTACTAATATAAAACAGAAAGTGAACAGTAGTAATTATCTATACAATTTTAAAGAAAACCAAAGATCAACATTTAACATCTGGTTTCTAATAAAGCTATCTAAAGGTTATGAAGAAGAATATAATTTTTCTTTCTAAGATTTCATAATACCTTAGAAAACCAAATGTTCTCAATTATTTTTAAAAAGATAGCTCTTAATATTTCATAAATTCTGTTCCAGAACATCTTCACTAAACATTAGAAACAGATATTGGTTGGGGTTTCAATTACTCACATGTGCTGGCCAGACTGTTGGCTGTGAGTCATCAGGTTTGATAGACTTTTCCACTTTAGCATACTTTTCCACCTAGAAAGTCAAACCAACAAAACACTGGATTTTAGAGTAATGAATAAAAAAGTTTGGAAGATGGAAAAGAGTTTAAGGAGTAGCAATCCTTTGGCTATAATTCTACATAAGAACTTTTAAAATAAATACATCAGTTCAAGAAGCTATTAAAGATGAGTGAAATAACACATTCAACTCTACAAACACAGTTTAACAGTGTTTAGAACTTCTTTACATATTCTGGAAAAGTGATTTGCTTTTAAAACTAATACCTACCCCAAATTAGTTTCCATTCAATCTCAATCTCAATATCTCTATCTCTCTCTCTCTCTCTGCCACTGTATTCCATCATTTGAAAATTTACAATTTGTATAACATTAAACTCAGACTTCATATTTATATAACTTTTGTTTTAGACCTAAGTAATTTTCAAGCTTAATTCTGTCCCCAGAATTTATACCAAAAAATACTTTTTGCAGAATTAGTTCCTAGAAAAATACAAATTACTAAAAGGTAAAATTCACTATCTTAAACCTATTTCTTATGACAGTTTTATAAATGAGTATATAAAGAAGAGACCAGACAATAATGGAAAGAAGACTAGATCTGGAGTCTTAGATCTTATTTCCTATTAGAAATGTGACCATAGAGAATTCACTGAACTCTAAGTTTCAGTTTTTATCTGTAAAACAAGCTCCTTCCAACTCTAATCTTATCATTTTAGAAGAAGGGAAAAACAGATGCAGTGGTGGGAAGATTTGATACTGTTACTTCATTAAGGTAATGGTTCACATACAACAAAGTTCTTAACTTTGATCACTCTTGATTTTAGACTATAATCAATTTGAGCAAAAAAGGACACTTAATGTTATGATCACAGAACACTAAAGCAATTACAGAGTAGAGGCTCTGAGACTCCACTTGTATTCAGCCTACTTTAGGATTTATTTTTTAATCTTACCCTACAAAAAGTTTATAGTCTTTTCATATCTTGAGCTGTTTTCATTCACTACCTCACACTGTAACAGGAAGACAGCATATAAAGAATAATATTTTAAATAATCAGTTACTTTCTAAAAGACTATTACTATAAATGTTCAAAATCCTTCACCTTCAAATCCAAATTAACACCAGCTATACTTAGGTACTTAAAAATAAGTTAATTAACTTACATCTACTTCTGAAGGTGTAGTCAAATAACAAGGATTCTGCTTCCACATATCCACACACTAAAAATTAAATAACACTGTAAGTATCCTGGAAATTATAACAATGTTTTTATTTCATCAATAAGTACGCATCTTTTTTTCAAATTTATTTATTAAAAATTACATGTAATAAATTCACACATAAGTTTTCCAAAGTTATATGATCCAAATTGTCTCCCCTGCCTTTTATTCCTTCCCCACTCCCAGAGCTGGCAAACAATTCAATTTGGGCTATACATGAATTTTTTTTACGTGTTCATTTTTACAATAAAATATACTCACATTTCCTGCTTTAGAAATTTTGAGGTCATACTGCTGGGCTGTTTTTCTCTCTTTTCTTTTCTGCAAGTAATCAAGTAACCTTAGCTGTGGAGGAGCTGTGGAGTGGGACATATCCTGCTGTCGATTCAGGGAAGATCTGGAGTATCTCTTGAAACATCTAAAACATTTTGAGATTCAAAATAAAAAATGATAGAGAAAGAAATATTTAATGTAATGTAGAATGTAGGAAACATTAAAAATTTGACTGAATAAAAAAGCACCTATGAATATTTCTGGGAAAGCTGCTTTGTATGCTATCTATTAAAAATGAAAAGAAACACTGTGATGGTAGGCTTGTACAGTTTTGCAAGCAGAAAAAAATATTATTTAGTATTATTTAGAAGTAGGTTCTCATTTTCTCCAAAAGCATTTGTAGTTGATGTTTAAAAAGTCTGTAGAAGATGTATTCAAAAAGAACAATTGACATATTTCTGGTAAGCAATTAATGTTGGTACCTGGGTGCTTAGGCCTAAAATCTTCTGTCAGTACTAACATTTATATTGACTTTAAGGTTTTCTAAAGCACTTTCTGTTTTGATCTTCGCAACTGTAAGGGTTAAAAAGGGGTTTTTGGTCGAATATATTAAAAGATGGTCGCCAGAGGATTGAACAATTTTCAATCCTCAATTAAGAATAATCTCAAGTTAAAATTGACTTTTATGAAAGTTTATTTACAATTGAGGAGAGAGGAAATACATAGTAGGTAAATTACTATGATCCTCTAATTAATCCAGGTAGATCTAATTAACTCTCAGCCAACAGTCAGAGGGCCAGAGGCCCAGAGGTGAATAAAGCAAAGCTTCATTCACAGAGTCTATTAAAGGGAAGTTCCTTAAGAGAAATTCAGGAAGATTGCTATATCTATAGAACTTGTGACAAGTATTCATGAGTTCATAGATTTTTTTCATATGTCACATGCATTGGAGATAATAGTCCATAAAAAAATGGACACCAATTTTGGGAACACATTGAATTCCTGAAATTTTATTTTGCTATTATCTTTTACTTTTTTAGAACATTTGATTTTTACCCATTTTTTTAAAATTCCTTGTACTTAAAGTACATATAATCAATATTAATTTTTGATTCTGCAGTAATATAAGTTTAAAACATATTTGTTCTAATATTAATGCATACCCACAAAGCCTTAGACTATGATAACCTGTCATTTATTGTTAAATATTATGACTGTGATTAATGATTATTAATCATTCCAGAAGAAGGGAACAACAGAGCCACTATACAGTGCAAGAAGCACAAGGTCATGGAGACCAACCAGTCCCACTGGGATTTATGAAAAACTGCACAGTGCCATGGAGTACAAGGTCAAAAAAAGACCATACCAATCCAAGTAGGACTGCTGAACTTTTATGCCAATACTAAAGGACTTGAACCTAGTGTGAGACTTGAAGTTGTGACTCTTGACATATATTAAGACATAGGACTCTTCGTACTACACTACCAGTTGAGTATTGAAGGTTGGCCATCATTGAGGCTCCCCTATCCCTGAGAATGAAGGTAAATCAGATCAGGGAATGACATTTCCCTTTTACATAAAAATCTAGTTCTCTTTTCTCTTATGATATGCCAACTTGTTCTAGTCTTGGCTGCCAATGGGTAAGTGCAATATTACTGCATTTTGTCTTACAGATTAATGGTACAGAATTTACTTTAATTGAACCCTAATACAAGGCCTGTTATGAATTTATTCTTGTTTACTTAAAAATTTAACATATAGAATTTTGATATTTTGATTCTTATTTTGAATCTTTATTTCTCCCAAAATTTAACTTTTTTGTTTTTGGTTTTTCTTTTGATAATTGACTCATACACCCATATTTCAACAATATATTCTGAGTTGATCCAGGTGTTGGTCAAATACCCTCTTCAGGGGGGATTGTATTTTTATAAAAATCCAAGTTTTAAAATTTTGTCCGAGAAAATTTTTTCAGAAAAAGAAGTCTGCTAATGCTTTGAAGACAGAAAATGGACTATTTGCCTGCAGAAACCTACACTGAATCAAGATGATCCAGAAAAGATGCTTGCAGAAATCTACATTGAATCAAGACTATCCAAAATGAACTTTGGGGTGCATCTAATTGAACTTGAGGGTATTGAACACAATTATTTTGAATTGTAAACTTTTATGCCAAAGAGGATTGCCCCCTAATTTCAACCCTGGCTGAGATATTTTTAACAAAGTCTATTACTACCATTGTTCCAAAATGTGGCAGAGGAGCCCAGGAAAAAAAAAAACCAAAAACACAAACCTCTGTACCACAACTTTGGTACCAGATTGGATGTAGTACAAGTATTATTATTATTATCTATTACTATTCTACTATTATATTGTTAAAAAGTTTGGTTGTGGTACACATGCTATTATTCTCAATTTACATATAAGACAAAGAGATTTGTCCTAGAGTATGAGACTAGTAAATGGCAGTGCTGGGACTCAAACTCCTTCCAGTAGATCACCAGAAAGCTGTTGTCTCAACAAAACTAGTCAGAACAGAAGTTGCCTTTGGTTGTGCAGTTATTTGAAAAGTCAGCTACTCTTTGGGAAACCAACAGAAGAAAACCAGTGAGCCATTCTGGCCTTTTGCTTTTGCAACTATATCATAGTTTCTTTGAAGGATTCCAGGCTGATGTCTCATGAAAGGGTCTTTGCACATTTGCTAAGGCTGCCCATATACCAAAAGTGCTTATTCATCCTTTAAGGACTTGCTGTGGACAGAAAAGTGGCTCACTCAATGCATATCTTAACTAGGATGCTTTTAAAATACCAGTTTAAAACAAACATAATAAATACTTCTTCATTAGATACTAATATGGCAATGATCTTAAAAGTTAAAGACAATATGCTAAACAAGCAACTGGTTTAACTGTTGAGTTAAATTTAAGGAAGCAAAAGAAAAAACATCTCATGTTTCATTATTTCCAATGGAAGGCACATCTCTATCATTATGTCCAAGGATATCATTGATAATAATCTTCATTAATGACACATTAAGTTTTACTTGAACTTTCATAATTCAGTATTATAAATTAGAAAGTACTATTTTAGATGTTATAGTTATTAAAGGAAAATTATCTTTCTCATATTCTACCAGGCAGACATCTTTAAAAGCTGTGTTCTGCTGGAGGAATTCCATGTGAATTGGAATGACCCCCAGGAATTGATGCAGAGCAAAAGGAGAAGATCCAGGAGAACATTGTACAGAGAGACTGATACACTGTGGTAAAATAGAATGTAATGGACTTTTGTATTAGCTGCAATGCAATGATCCAGAGCAAGGCTGAGGGACTTATGAGAAAGAAAACTAGCCACATTCAGAGGAAGAACTGTGGGAGGAGAAACACAGAAGGAAAACAACTGCTTAAACACATGGGCTGATGGGGATATTATTGGGGATGTAGACATTAAATGATAACTCTAGTCCAACTATCAATAATACGGAATTAGGTCTTGATCAATGATACATGTAAAACCCAGTGGAATTGTGCGTCGGCTAAGGGGGGTTGGAAGGGTGGGGTTTGGGGGAAGAGAGAAAGAACATGAAATATGTAACTATGGGAAAATATTCAAAATAAAAATTTTAAAAATTAAAAAATAAAATAAAATGAAATGAAAGCTATGTTCTGCTTTTGCCTCAGGTTTTTAAAACCATACCCTATCTGAATCAGTGCAAAAGAAGCCAACAAAGACAACTATTTCAATGTGAGAAAATGTATTATGCATAGTAAATAATACTACCAGTCTCATGGCATGCATAAAATATTTAACTGAAATATTAATGACAATATTGCAAAATTTAGTAAACTATTTAGCTTACCAAAAGTAGCTGTTTTTTCTATATATTTGAAGAAAATTTATTTGAGTTTATGAAATATAATTTTTAAAGCAGTGACAACTTTAAAGATTTAATTGAACATTGGTTTATACAGGAAGTAAAAAACTAGTATTCTGGTTTATATATGGACTTTCAAATTACTAGAACTCTGGAAACTTGTTCTACGAAGTCTAAAAGAAATTTTTCACTAAACACTGGGAATACAAAACAGTTAAAACCAAAGCCCATGAGCTCCCTAGGACATAGGAGTAAAAGCATTATCTACATAGCAGGAGCATCTAGCAAAAGTTAGACACACTCTTTATGGCAGAATGTCCTTAAGTCTAAATATAACAAGGATAATTACCGTTTCATTGGTCGAGTATTCATCTTCTGTTTGTTATAAAGCAATCTGTTTGCAGTACAAGTCACAGCTATAGATGGATCAAGACACAATGGCTCTGCTGTGGCTAAGATAAGCTGGCTCTCAAGGAGAAGTTTGTCTTCCTGAAATGTAGACATGCACATTGATAGCACATTTAAGACATTTCAAAACTTCAAAATTATGAACACAGATTTTAAATATTCCTTGTACCTTCAAACATACTGAGAGTGAAATGCAATACTTAATTTTAGAATTTTAATATATAAGACTTTTAAGAAGCACAAAAGACTTCTAGTGATAATCATTTTTACACTTTTAAAAAATAACTGTATTAATTAGAAGTGTTTGTCCAAAATGCACAGCTAAGAGATAGATTCTGGGAATAAATTGTTTCAGAATAATTCAGAACAAACTGCAATTTTGGCAATTTGGCCAATGCCTAAAGATTTTCTCAGAATAAAGTTGACTAAGACTTGCCTTGCCTAAACTGAAATACTCTGTTAAATAAATGTTTTCATTGCCTTTAAGTAAACTAAACATGAATGTTTTAGTAAAATTGAATCCTAGGTGCAGCTGGGTGGCTCAGGGGATTGAGAGCCAGGCGGTCCTAAGTTCAAATCTGGCCTCAAGACACTTCCTAGCTGTGTGACCCTGGGCAAGTCACTTAATCATCATTGCCTAGCCCTTACCATTCTTTTGCCTTAGAGCCAATACAGTATTGGCTCCAAGAAAGAAGGTAAGGGTTAAAAAAAAAATTTGAATCCTACATTTTTTAAAAAAAGCACCATGATTCAAAAAATTTAAATCTAGAATTGACATATTAATGCTAATTAATAATATAGTTAAAGAAGTACTTTTGCAAGAAATAAACATAGCTTGCTTATGCAGTTATCATTTTGTTGTAAATTGTGAAATGAATAGAAAAATTACTGTTTTCTCCAGGGAAGAAATGTCCAAATGTCTATTAATGTAATGGCTATTGATTCTTTCATAAGCACATTTCACAGAATCATTTAAATTATTCAGATTTTTTCCTTCATTTGAGTATTCTGGTCAAAGAGGTGTAGCTCATTGAGGAATTTCTTGAATGGGATAGAGGATGTGGTCAAAGAAGGAAATGGACTAACTGAGCTGTAAGATTTGAGAAATAAGTGATTTCCGATGTTTTGGACTCTACTCAAAATACCACAAGACCAGTCTATGAGATTAACTGATCAGACAGAGAATTTAGATTTTTATAACTAAGTCTCTAATTTAGAGATCATTCGAGAGAGGGAAGATAAATTCGATGTGTCCGGAGTAATTAAACGCAAAGGCTAGTCTTTGAGTGTTTAAGGACATGAAATGTGGGGAACAAGGTACTTTAGGTGGATGTCATAACACCGTTTGGAAAGCACTCTCTCTGATGGGGATAAGAAATATAAGTCTAGCAAAGGGTGGGTTAGAATTAGAATGATGTAGACCCACTGGTGTCAAAATAAGAGTTGGCTGAATTCAATATTTGGTTTTCATTATGATGAGTAAGACTCTACTTTTCCAATGATCATAAAGCATTTTAAGCACAATGGAGAGTTTGTGTGGATTTTGTTTCATAATCTTCAAATATGACTATCAATAGCATTTAGTTCATACTTTTGATAATAATTTTTACTTTATGCCTTAATTATGTGGTTTATTGGGGAAAAAAAGAATTACTGAAATTACCTGTGTCCATTTATGGTTGTCACTTGTTATAGAATGAACATCACAGATTAGAGTCTGGAAAATAAATATAACAACCATCTAAAAACACATGAACATAATAGTAAATCATGCAATTAAAACAATAACCTACAATTTAAGAATTGAACTGAAAAAATGCTCACCTGCATTGTTGGACGTAAGAGAATATGCCTACTTTGATAACCTGGAGATTTCATATTTCCAGATTGCCTATAGTCACGTATTTCTGCTATGACACACCCACAATGAAAAATATTAACCTGTTTAAGAAGAAAAAAATTTTTTTGGTAAATACTACATTCTTAAAAACCGAATCAAGATTCTGAGGCTCTGATGGAAGATTTAATTGCTCAAAATATATGAATTAGGCCAATTTTTTGCCTTATTTTAGGAAATTAAAAATCTGACTTAAGTTTATTTGGCTAAAGATTCAGAGCTTAATAAAAGAGGCAAACTGATTATCATTAGAATTTAAAAGATAGGTACGAGACTAAGCTTGAGTATCAAAATAGTGTGAAAAATATCAAAAGCTTTGCTTGAAGCAAGAATATTTAAGCTTATGCAAATGTATGTCCCTGAACAATAAATCATGCTCATTCAAAGAATATCAGTAATTTTTTGACATGTGACTGATAATTGGTAAGGTAAATGTGAAAGTGATTTTAATACAAAGCACATAACTCGGCCTTTTTTAATGTCAGATTCAGCAAACAGCAACCAGGGGTCAATACTACTAAGCCTTTTTTTACTTGAAGGTAAAAATATTCCAGATACTACAACAAATCAACCTTCCATTGGTTAGATTTGATGACTCCTACTTTCTAAAGGCAGTTAGCCATTAGACATTAAATCTCACATCAAAGGACATAATAAAAATCCAATTCAAAGTGGAAATCTTTTCACCTGAGATTTTTCCAGAAGATCAACCAAAATAGGTGGTAATTCTTCAGCATCCAAGTATTCAAGAAGCTCTCCTTCTTCATAAGGCAGGCGAATGGTTTCAGAATCTGAATTTTAAATGATAAAGTAAAACTTATAGATAAGAAAAATGGAAAGTACATTTTCATAATTTAAATGCTCCTTCTCCAAAGGGAACATAGCAGACATGTAGAAGATCAATGAATATAACTATTCATTTAAAAGGATTCTAAAGCTTCTCCTTGCTTAAGCTATCTGGATGAATAATTTAGCACAATATCAAAAGGCTTCATTCAGCTAACACTAGGCTAAGTTATGAAGAATATGATGTTTATATAATATAAATAATGATCAAATACAATGCAGGACAAAGTGCCATGGAAGGTGGAACGCTGTCAATAACTAAAGTGACTGGCATTTGGGTTAAGCTTAAAAGATAGGAAGAAATTCAAGAGAACAAGGGGAAAACTTAACAAAAGCACAGAAAACCATACAAAGAAAGAAACAACAATTCTGCCTGTCATGTTGTTTTTTGAGGGGGAGTGGGGTGGGAATGAGGACACGGAATGTGAATACCAAAAGATAATACGGTTTCAGTAGAACATCCTAGGTATTAGAGAATATCAGCATAAAACATAAAGCTTGAAAGGTTGAGTGGCAACAGGTTGTAGAAAGCCTTAGAAGCCTGACAGAAGAATTTATTTAGCCTGCTATCAGAAGTTACTGAGGAATGACATAACCAGATATATACATAAGAAAAATTAACCTGGCATAAGGGACGAATTAGAGGAGGTAGGAGAACAGAGTGTAATGAGTGCTTCTACTAGTATGGTAGCAAAGGGAATAAAAAGGGATGGATGATAAACTACACAAAACTATACAAAAGTATGAGACAAGGAAAAAAAGGTAAGGGTAAAATCTCTTAGGAAATATCTGACCAACAGGTGTCAGATCAATTCTATCATAATCATACTAGTTCAAGAAATTATTACTATAAAAACACAATACAAATTCTAGGCAACTGTCTCCTGGTAAAAAAGAATAGTCAACAACCCCAATAGCTTTTATGTTCCCTGAAGTTCATCATAATAAAACTTGAACTATGCTAATGCCTTCATATTTCACCTACAAAATGCTCACTCTTAACAAAATTCTCCTGATATCACACTACAAAAGGAAATGAAAACCAATACAAAATGGAAACTCCTGTTGGCAGAAATCCTACATATGTTCTAAAAATAACCCAAAACCATAATATTTACCATACTAAAATTTATTATGTAACCTATGATCTACATTTTAAAAAATGTCCTAATTCTTGTCATTTCCTCTAGTAGTCTTAGAGACATGGAACTGATCCTGGTTTTCAAAAGCTATACCAGTAGAGCATAAGTTCTAACAGGTTATACTGAACTAGAGGACTCCAATTATGGGTCTAGTGACAAAAGTTAAAAACCAAGAGGGGCAGCTGGGTAGCTCAGTGGATTGAGAGCCAGGCCTAGAGACGGTTCAAATCCCGCCTCAGACACTTCCCAGCTGTGTGACCCTAGGCAAGTCACTTGACCCCCCATTGCCTACCCTTACCACTCTTCCACCTATAAGTCAATACACAGAAGTTAAGGGTTTAAAATTAAAACAAAACAAAACAAAACAAAACAAAAAAACCAAGTGATGCATGCAAACAATATTTACCTGATCCATTCTTTCCCCTGAGCATCAAAGAATAGCCTTCATTTCCTGGATACAGGTTGACTACCAAACAGGAGAGTGTTTCTTGCATAACGAGCTTCTCTAGCAAGTTCACATTTCGTCTCAGCTTCTGCTTTAAAAGGAGACAGAGTTCATGAAAATAATCATTAAAATTATTTGGCACATAAGCCACTCTTTAGAAAACAAATACAAGGTTGTTTACTAGAATACTCAACAGTGAATTAAATAAATATAATTCCTAGAGTTACTAACTCTATAATATACAATATAAGTAAAAAGGCATTCACTTTCCATGCCAATAAACTCAATATAGTCTTCAAGGAGAACATGGGTCACAGTAGAAATCTGAATGATTTTTATGGAAATCAGTACTACTTGAGGAGACTTTTTTTTAACAAATCATTACATGAAAAATGGGTTTTAGTTCAGTGTTATTTTTTTTCTTTGCTCAAACTTCAAAAGATTACAAAATAATTTCTTTGAATTAGTTAGAAGTAGCTAGTTGTGATGATTTTATATATACATATATATGTTATTTTCTTATCATTCAGTCAATGAGAAGCAAATTACTTTTCATTCCCATTTTAAAAAAATATTGCTGGAGGAAATAGAATTTTAAACTGTCATTAGTATCTTATTTCAGAGATGAATGTATTCAAAAACAAAATCAACATATTTTTTTAGGCTTTGGAAAGGTATTAATATAGGACAAAAAAGTATTAAGATAACGAGAAACATTATTTTCAACTACAGAATAATCATTGATCAAATTTCAGGGAGAATTTTAGCTAAATACCCTGGAGAATTATCATTTTTGTATACTGTTATTCTTGAATAAAGATCTTTCTTAACACATTGAAAATTTTTAAAGAACAAAACAAGAAAGCCTTTTTAAAAAAGCAACAGGGAGCAGCTGGGTGGTTCAATGGATTGAGAGTCAGGCCCAGAGATGGGGGGTTCTGGGTTCAAATCTGACCTCAAGACACTTCCCAGCTGTATGACCCTGGGCATGTCACTTGACTCCCAATGCCTTGCCCTTACCACTCTTCTGCCTTGGAACCATTACATAGTATTGACTCCAAGATGGAAGGTAAGGGTTTAAAAAAAAAAAAAAAAAGGAACAAATTATTCTTGGTTTTAACTATCTCGAGTTTTTATTAGAACCTCTAAGAAATAAAACTACCCAAATATTAACCCAAAAAAAGCCACTGTAATACAGAAGGAATTCTTGGTAGATTAGTACAGATCACAGTTTAACAAAATATCTTCTTAAGAAGACAAGTTGATTCCTGTATAGTCTCTAGATACAATTTTAGACAAGCACAGGCCTAGGGAAGCTGACTCCAAACAGACCTAGATAGACTGTCTGCTGTTTGTAGAGCCTAATTTTAAATTCTCTAAAGCTTAAAAAAAAAAAAAGTTCAGGCTAATCTTCCTTTGTGCTCACTTTTAAAATGACCAATTGCTAATTAACTTTTGGATTCATACTATGGCATTTTCCAAATGCAAAGGAATCACTTTAGGAGTCACCTACTTTCCAGTGAAAAAAGCTAAGGAAATGATTTGTTAACTTTATCTTATACAGATTCTTAATTTTCAATATGCTTCCATATTCCTAAAAATACCACCTTTTTTCATGTTTGTTATTAGCCCTAAGTGGGGCCAAGAAGATAATGTCTTTAAAACAGCCTACACAACTGAGTTGAAATTTACCTTGAAAATACCATTACATTCAAAGGGAAGAGTACTTCCTTAGAAATTAAAAATTAAAAGGTCATTACTTATATCCAATTATACTCTTTCTTACTTCTTTTGCACTTCAGTAAGTATGATAACAAATGAAGAAAAATTCTACTTACCTTTATCTCAGGCTCTTTCTCACATTCTTCTATATATAAATCATAGAGCTTCTGAAATACAGATTTCCTAAAAAATTAAAAATACATAAGGTTAATGTAAATATGACAATGATTATAAAATATCTGATGCTAAAAAATGTATTATAAAAATTCTTAAGTGTACACACCTTCCACTAGATAAATATTTCCGTTTAGGAGGTCTCTGACGGGCACTTTCAATGACATACTGAAAAAAAGAAGTTTATGAAAACACTGATTTCTTTTGTTTTATGACTGAAACAAATATGTAAGATTACAAATGCATGTCAATGACATCATAAAAGAATGGGCAAATTTCTGATGTATGTTAAAATTATAGGTGATAAAAACCCCTACTACTTGTTAAAATACAATAAATCAGTGGGAAGCTACTATGTGAAAGGCACATGATTAGAAAACCCAAGTAAGAAATACAAGATTCTACATTCTAACTATATCTTAAGTTTTTCCCCCAAAAAACATACCTACTTGAAAATGACCCCAACACAGATCATATATACACCTCTCACAGCTATGGGCAGGAGATGCATTCTTAGCCAAACAAGGGAGAGAAGCAAAATTAAGTGTTGACTGAATGAAAGTTTCTGCACAAGCAAAATTAATGCACCCATTACATCAAATTTCTCTGAAAAGGGTTTGGTATCTAGTGAACAGATATCTATTAATTGTTTTATGTACAATCACTCTATAAAAACCAAAAGCTATTACCCAGTAGTTAAGTAGAAAATGGATATGAATAAATGGTTCTCCAAAGATGAATCACAAATTATTAATAAACATAAGAATAAGCCAACACACTAAGAAAAAATACAAACCAAATTAACCCAGAGGCTTACTTCACATCCTGCAAATGGGCAAGGATGACAAGATGAGAATAGTAAACATTGGAGAGGTTGTGGGAGGACAGTGAATTGTCAGTGAAGATGCCAATCAGTACAACCATTTTTGAAGGCAATTTAGAATTAAAGTGTCTAAAATGTCCCTACCCTGTGACGGAGATATTACATTAGTAGGTTTATACTTCAAAAAGGCCATGGATAATTAGAAAGTCCCCAAATACACTAAAATATTTATAGCAGCACTTTTAATAATGGCAAGGATTTGGAAACAAAGTAGATGCCCACTGATAGGGAAATGGCTAAACTAATTATGGTACATGAATGGAATGGGATATTGCTGTGCTATAATGATGTATGTGATGAATACAAAGAAGCATGAACTGATGCAGAGGTAAGTTAGCAGAGCCAAAAAAAAGTTTACTATAATACTATAAATAGTGCAATCATTAATTCAAAAGGGAATGTTGCAAAATTAAAAATAAAGATGACTTGAAAGAAGCGTTATGAGAAGACATCAACCACTCCACCTTTTTGGAGAAGTGTAAAGTCCACAAATGTTGAACAATGTACATGTTTTCAAACTTTTTTTTTTTATGAATTGATCAGTTGTGCTTATCATCCCCACCCCCACGCCCACCTTTTTGTGTCTTTAAAAATATTTGTTATATGGGATGGCTCTCTGAGATGGAAAAAGAAAGGGATACTGGAGGAAATTATAGTGATGTTAAAACACACACACACACACACACACACACACCCCAAATACATCCATAAATTTTTTTTAAAACATGAAAATAGATCAAACATAATTCATCTGGAGCTAAATTATTCAATTAACAAAATTTCAAGTTATTTCTTACCTCTGCACGATCCAAAGCTAATTCTAAAGCTTGTTGCTGTAAAAATGATTTAAAAATGTTTTCTTGTGAATGTTATTTTAATAATAAACAATGTTATAAGCATTTGAGTGAAAGACTGCTTAATCTAACATTCATTTCCCATTTTTTTGTGATCCAAGGATTTTAAGTTCACCACTAAGCCTTACCCAGCTCAAATACTTGTCCTAGTATAGTCAAAAGGGCACAAACATACATTGAATGGAAAAAAATCTATTCAGTTTTATAAAACTTAAAGTATACTTAATTTGTTCTAGGAATGCACAAAAACAAGGCAGTTACTGCTAACAAGATGAAAGGAACTACCCACATTACATATTTGCTGGTCACCATCATGAACACCTCAGGCTATTATTACAGAATACAATTTCATGGCCTTTCTCCAAATTTTTTCAAAGGAATTACCTTTCATTTGAATAAAAGAAAGGAGGGAGAAGACAAACATCTTCATAACTGGCTTAACAAAGCTTCATAAATGTTTTCTCTTTCTAGCCCCATAGCAATGGATGAAGTTAAAATAGTTTAATACTAGATTCATCTTTAACTCATATACAAACAAAACAAGTTACAGATTTAGGTATGCAGACCTTATTTCCAGACATTAAGATATATGCCAATTCCATTAAAAATTTTTTTAGAACCAGATTACTTTTCTTCAACTTTGTAGGCTAGTTAGATAGAGAAAAAACGTTAACTATCTGCTGACTCTCCCTCTAGAATAGAATCAAGTTCTCCCATTCTAAGGAAACCCATAGAACGTTTCAGAATCCTTGAGATTCTCTGTATGAAAAACAAAATATCTGTAATTTAGACAATAACCAAAAGGTAACATTCACAGGTGTACACATTGTCAAACTAAGTGTAGAAAAACTCAAATACTTTGAAAACCAATGTGACTTTGAATTTTAAGGTTTTTATACTTCTAAAAAATGGTTACAAAAAATAAAACTCCTGTTGAAACTTAGTTTTATTCAGAATATGAATTGAGGTCCTTATGTACAGAAAACTTTACAAAAATCACATATTTCAAATAGTTTTCCCCCCAAGTAGTTATTGTTCAGTCCTGTCCAACTCTTTGTGAACTCATGGACCATAGCACACCAATGCTGACCAAAGGGTTTTCTTGCCAAAAATTATATTTGCCATTTCTTTCTCCAGTGGATTAAGACAAACAGAAGTTAAGAGAGACTTGTCCAGGGCCACACATCTATTAAATGTTTTGTCTGAGGCCAAATTTGAACTCAGGTCTTCCTAATTCTAGGTCCAGTGCTTTATCCACTAGCCTCAATAACATACAATTGCTTAATAAGTAAGCATGCTGAAACGAGGGGAAACTTGAATTTTAATCTCCACACCAGTACTAAATAGCTGCGTGACCAATGGCAAATCACTTTACTTCTAAGCCTCAGTTTCCTCATCTATAAAAATGGAGATAGTGATGCTACACAGAATGATGCTACCTCATATTTTATGTTCCTAAAAGAATTATGTGAAGATTGTTTATTATTATTATTATTATTATTATTATTATTATTATTATTATTATGCTTTGGTCGAATCTTTTGGCCATAAGATTTAAATACAACTTGATATATAAAAATTTATGTACCTAGGTTCCAGTATTTTAAACAAAAACTTTAGGCTATATATGATCCTTTGAAGCAAAAATTCTCTCTCTCTCTCTCTCTCTCTCTCTCTCTCTCTCTCTCTCTCTCTCTCTCTCTCTATATATATATATATATATATATATATATATATATATATATATATACACACACACACACATATATGACATCAGCTAGATGAGCAAAAACTTCAATCTATTCAGTAAAATGTAAGCATGTATATTTGTCACCTTTTTCATGTATCCACTTAACTGAAGAAAAATTATTATTGTTACATTCTTGAAGTTATATTTTTTTTTTCACTTTTTCAACAGCCTTTAGAAAGTTTTAAATTAGGAAATGTGAATGCATACCTTTGAAGTGGATCCACATCCAGCCACTGAGGCAGTTAATTAATCAAGATTACTTTTTACTGTTTCCTGTGTTTGGGTTTTTGCCCTTGAAAAGTCTACAATGGGAACTTACTTTCAAAAATATGCCAATTACTGTCTGAGTATGAATGCTAAGAGGAGCTACTTTGGCAGAAGAAATGCATCATGTTAAACATTCGGCTTAAGTTAATAGGAATGAAAGAATACACGTTGCTCTATTATCTCTAACATTGTATTTAGATCTCTTTCTCTCTTTCCTGTTCCTGTTATGTATAAAAAGGAAATGCTTCAATTTTTTAGGATAGGCCATAGAACCTAGAAAAGGAAAAAAAAAAAGATGTATCTATAATGTAGATATGTTAATCATGAGGTAAAGAAGAATTTGCATGACAGTACTAAAGTACTTTCTGGCTAGATTAGGCTACTTTCAAAAATGCTTCTGACAATATACTTTGATATAACTTCTTTTACGGTGTCACAAAAAACTTGCTGCCATGCTCATAGAGAACCTACATTTTAAGATACCTTAAGATAACAGTGGCATTTCTAGATGGTTCTTTAAGGCTTACAAAGCACTTGATAAATATTTTATCAAATATTTAAAAATATTCACACTTCCTCAAGCTTCCCATGGCTTCTCACCTCCTGCCTTCCCCCTCACCTAAGGACCTTCCTTGCCTTATACTTTTCAAAAATAATTAAAAAAAAATTTGAAGTCATTCTTCAAAAATTCCCTCCTTCATCTCATATCATTAAGTCTTCTGCTACTATCTCTTTACCCGTCTCACATGATGAAGTGGCCTTACTCTTTACCAAAGCCCACCTCTCCATCTGTACAAGTGATCCCTTTGCACCCTGTTTTCTCCAAAAGATTGCCCCCTGAATCATCCATATTCTATCACTTATCTTCGGTCTCTCTCAGACTCATTCACTATAAATATGCCTAAGCCTCCCACCCCGAATTTCAAAAATCCTTCACTTTATCTTTCAACCTCAGCTATCATCCTATATCTCTTCTGCCTTTTGTGGGTAACCTCCTTGAAAAGGCCTGTGGACAAAAGGTGTTTCCACTTTGTCTTCTTGAATTTTTCTTAAAACTCTGGTTTCTAAGCTCACCATTCCACCAAAATGGCTCTCCAAAATTATCGATGATCTTAGTTGTCAAATCCATTGGCCTATTCTCAATCTTCATTCTTTCTTGGCACCTTATAAACTTTGAAACTGTTGATCACTCTCTTCTCCTTGACACTCATTTCTGTCTTGGGTTTTTAGGACATTATTCTCTCCTGGTTCTCCTCCTACCTATGTAACCACTTCTTCTCAGCCTCCTCTGCTAGACCCTCTTCCAGATCAGGCCCTTTGGTCTTGGGTATTCCTAGGGTTTTGGTCCTGGGCTCTCGTCTCTTCTCTCTTTACTCCTTTGGTACATTAGCTCCCATGAATTTAATTACTATCTCTATGCTGATGATTTCAAATCTGCCTATCCTGTCCCAAACTCTGAATGCCTTTCAGACATCTTGACTTGGATGTTTAATAGACATCTTAAGTTCAATATGTCCCAAACAGAACTCACTATCTTTCTAAACTCTACCCTATCCCCCAGCTTCCCTCTAAGTGCAGAAGGCAAGACCATCTTCTCAGTCCTTCAGGCTCACAACCAAAGTCATTCTGAATTCTTTACTATCTCTCACCCTCACCCCCTATATCTAATTTGTTGCCAATGCCTGTTGATCTTTTATCTTTGTAACACCTCCCCAATATGCCCCCTTCTCTCCTCTTGAGACCCCACCTTACACCTCCATTACTGCAATAGTCTATTGTGTGGGTTCACCTGCCTCCATTCCATCCTCCATTCAACCATGAAAGTGATTGATCCCATTACACCTTTGGTGTTCAAAGTCCTTCACAACCTGGCCTCTCTTACCATTTCAATCTTCTTACATCTTGCTCCCTGCAAGGTACTCTTTGACTCGTTGACCCTGGCCTCCTAGTTCTTCCATGAACAAGACAACCCATCTCTTGCCTCTGGACATTTTCTCTGACTGTCCTCTCCATGCCTAGATGCTTTTTCCTTATCTCTGCCTTCTAGTTTCCTGCCTTCCCTCAAGTTCCAACTAAATCTACTTTCTACAGGAAGCCTTTCCCCAACTTCTCTTAATTTTAGTGTCTTCCCTCTTTTAATTATTTCTTATTTATCTGGTATATATAGCATGTTTGTACATATTTGTTTGCTTGTTTTCTTGTTTCTTGTGAGCTGAAGGGCAGAGATTATATATAGTCTATCGATTTTTGTACCCCCACTGATTAGCACAGTGACAGGCAACATAGTAGTCACTGAATAAATGTTTACTGACCAAATTTATCTTCACAAAGTAAATGCTTTTATTATCTCCATTTTACAGTTGAAGAAAGTGAGGCAGACAGGTTAAGTGACTTGCCTAGATAGTATTCTAAGGCAGATAGTATTCTAAGGCAGGATTTGAACTTGGGTCTTCCTGACCCCATCCAGTGCTCAGATTTCTTAAGATTCACTTTGAAAAGCATTTACTTGCCTGGTCTCTGTATCTGAACTCTTGGGTTTAGATCTTCAACTATGACAGAGTGGCTGTATGACTCTAGATAAGTCATTTAACCTCTTGGTGCCCCAGGCAACTCTCTAAGATTCTAAGTTGCAAAGCAGCTGCTCATCTGCTTAGCAGAGGGAATTCCCTAAAACAACAAAATCACAGGTCTGGATCCCTTACCTCAAAAGATGCAACTTACCATTGTAGTATAAAAAATTATTCAAAAAAGAGAAGAAAATAATTTATGTGCGTTGATGAAGTATGGTGACAATCATATCCAAGATCAATTTCAAAGTACTGTAGAAGTAAAAAACAAAACAAAATAAACTTTATTAACATGAAATAATCAAGAAAGTAAAATAGTATATAGTGGATAACTTGGCAAATTACTTGTGACACATTCAATTTAATATTTTTATGAATATTGAAAAAGTACTTTCTAGAACTTCTCTATAAAAATCTTTAAATCATTTCTGAAAACCGAAATTAACACTGGGTAGACACTTTTAGTTTGCATATTGTATCATCAAACACTCATACTTTCCAAAAATATTTCAATCTCTGGGAGAATACAAATATTATAAATAGCACCTTCCTCTAATCTCAAAGTAAGCCTATTTTATTATCTCTTATTGGCTAGGCATTGTTAAGTTATCTCTTTCAAAGTTCACTAAGAGTTATCACAGTAGGATGAAAAGTTTTATCAATTTCATGTGAGCTTTTTTTGGATAGTCTTTTCTTCCTATCCTGCTATATTGTACTACTCCCTTGTGGCAGCTAGGTTTCATCAGTTTAAATTTTGCTTACTAACTAGCTGCGTGACCCTAAAAAAGATAACTTTCCCCAGCTCATTTTCTCATCTATAGAATGGGGATACTAAGAGCACCTACTTCACAGGATTCTTACATACAATAAGAGGAAACTTTAAAGAGCTATATAAATGCTAGCTACTACTGATCCATAGTTTTTTTCTTGATTCCATGTGACCACCAATATGCATTTAACTTATTGAGCTATGGGTACAATTTGTGGCTCCTGGAACCTCAAAAAGAAGAAACCTCCTCATTCCCAATGGGATATAAGATCCTTGAGAATTTTCTTTTTAACTCTGTATTGCCAGCACAGTGTATGGCACAAGGAGATGGGGAGGATATGCATTTATTATGTGTCTACCATGTGCCAGGCACAGTGCTAAGCAATTTAGGAGGTTAGTATCTCAGATGATCCTCACAACAACCCTGGGAGATAGGCTTCAGGCACTCAGTAGTATGTGCTTAATAAATATGTTCATTGATTTTTAGGGCAGTTGACAGAGCTTTGGGCTTGGAGACAGGAAGACTCATTTGCAAATCTGTTCTCAAACACTTTACTACCTATGTGAACCTAGGCAAGTCTTTTGCAAAATGAGCTAGACGAGGAAATGGCAAGCTACTCCAGTTCCTTTGCCAAGAAAACCCAAAATGGAGTCACAAAGAGTCCAAAAAGATGTAATACCTACTGATTTTAGAATGAAGAAAATAAGGCTCAGACTTGCCTATGTCACACAAAATAAAGGATGTGGCCAAAATTCAAATACAGGTCTTCTGATTCCAAATCAAGTGTCATAATTTTCTGCCATATAATTAATTAGTACTCCTGGAAACACCTGAAAAACAAACTCTTTAATCCTGTGATTTAATCTATTTATAAATTAAATAAGGGTATGATGAGAGGCTGACCACAAAGTTCAGTTTGGGATTGACTGAATTTTATTTTAAATATGGACAAGATACGATAATTTAAAAACTCAACTTTAAATAATTACATTAGGTGAATTTCAGCAGCTTTTAAAATCACTTTGAGGTAAATATGAAGGCTAATATCACTTTAACAATATATTAATGTTTATCAGAACCACCTAACCTACATCTGTTCCTATTCATTTAAGCTACAGAATACTACAAACCAATTAGGTGGATGAGCACTGAATTTAATTATCCATCACTTCTGCAATACTTTTTTTGATTCCTATGTTCTCATGTCACCCGACTCCCTAGGATTTTTTTCCCTGCTTACTCAGAGTAGTACTTTGTTACTGGCCCTAATTTGGAAAACTTGGCAAGAGAATCTCACCTAGCAGTTCTATTAAGATGTAAAAACAAGAAAAATAACAGAAAAGGGTCTCTTGGGTAATCGACACGAGTCGAGCTGATAACTAGCAGTTATTATTTGACCACTCTGTGCCAGTTCCTACTATTTGGGCTGTTTACTGAAACTATAACAATTCGACAAAAAGTAACCTTCTAGGACAAAGTAGTTCCAAGAGATAGAATGGGAGAAAGGGGACCGGTTCTGGAGTCAGAGGATATGGGTATACATCCTAACTTTATACCAGTGTGCTTATAAGGCAAGTCCCATCCTCCAAGGGCCTAAGATTCCTAATTTGTAAAATGAGAGATTTGGCCTAAATAGGGACCTCAGAGGTCCTTTCCAGTATTAGGATCCATGATCTTAAGTGTCTTGGGATTTTCCCCTGCCCCTTTATACACTTGAGGACGGAACCCCTACGTGGTGCAAATCACTCCACACTCAAGTGCAAAAGAAGTGACCATCTTAAAAACAAACTCTCCCATTAGGCCTAAGGGCTGGCGGACGTGAAGGAGTCGGAGCCACCGCCAGGTACAAAATCCGTGCCAGAACTCCGGAAATACCTGTAACAAGGAAGCTGAGTCCCGGCAGGAGCCAAGGGGAAAGGGGCCCTGCGTTCCAGAGGGCGAAGTATGGGCCCTGCGACCCCAGCCAGCCCCCGCCTCCGCACCCCCCACGGGGGAGGGGGGTCAGGGCAAGAGTGGGGCGGGGTGAGTAGAGGCGATGCCCCCCACCCCCAGTTCCCCCCTCCCCCGCCTAGAATTGAGATGATGGCGGCCATAAACGCCAGCGAGTCGCCGCACAGACGCAGGGGGGTCCAGCCGAGCACAGAGACAGGGCCGGACCCTCGCCGCCCGCCACACCCTCCGCCTCCTGCCCGCCCGCTCCCTACCTGCCCCAGCGGCGGCGGCGGCGGCTGGGGCGCTCAGCCTCATGACGGCGCCGCCAACTCCGGCCCTGGCAGGATGATCCACGCGAGTGAGCCGGTGGCTCCCCCCGGCCTGGCCCGGCCCGGCCCGGCCCAGCCCAGCCCAGCCCAGCCCTGCCTGGCCCCGCCGAACGCACTCAGCTCCCTCCCTCCCTGCCGCCCGCCTGGCCGGCGGCCTGTTCCGGTCTCGGCGCTTCCGATTCGGCCGGCCCGCTCAGCTCGGATCCTTCTCGGCGGCCGCGGCGGCGGAAGGGGAGGGACCTGGGGCGGGCAAATGCCGGAGTGCGGGAGAGGAGCGCGCGGGAGAGGGCGGGAAGCCCGAGGCTCGCGGAGCTCCAACTGAGTGTTCTCAAGTTTCCCTTATCAACCCTGGGCTCTTAGGGGCCCGCGGCCGGCCTCCCAGGTCCCTTGCCCACGCCTAGTTCTCTAAGTCGCTTCAATTTGTATTCCCTTTTCTCACCCCACCCGAGTCAAAAAATTAAAGGCCACCCAGTCACACCTTTGCTTCCCGAGTTCCATCAAATTTAACCAAAACCCCTTCCAAGGACTACCTCCAGGCACTTTAGTTCCAAGCTTGTATTTCTGAGGAGCTTAGTATAGTTTTCAGGACTTGTCCCATTCTGGCAATTGAATCAATCAATTAATAAGTCAAGCATTTCTGAAACTCCTATATATTCCTTACACTGAGCATAGCTAAGCACTAGGAATACCAAGAAAGACAAAACATAGACCCTTTCCTCCATAGAGCTCACATTTTAATAGGGGACCATTGTAAATTAGTTACAAGAAAAAATAATAGTGGATATTCACATAGTACTTCAGTATTTGTAGAGTGTTCTTACATACATGAACTAGTTTGAACCTCACAATAAACCTGAGATAGATGCCCATTTTACAGAGAATGATAGGTGAAGGGGAAACTGAGGCTGGCAGGTTAAAGTGACTTCCCCTTGGTCACAGAGCTACTAAGGCAGAATTCATATTCAGATTTTTCTGACTCCAAGTCAACTCTAATCACTGTACTACCCTAGTTGACTTAGAAAAGTCACCAAATCCTGCTGATAATTGAAGGAATGAAGCATTTAAGTGTTCACCATATGCAACACAGTGTGCTAAGTGCTGAGAATACAAATAGAAAAGACAATCTCCTAACTCAAGAAACTCACATTCTAAGGAAGAGAAGGGAGACACCACATTTGGAAAGTTTTCCTTAGGGTTCATCAGCAAAGCAGATGATAAGATTCATCTTGCCATTTCCACTGATAAAATCATATTTTCCAGGGAGCTCTCTATACTTGATTATCCCAAGCAGAAAACTAAACGGATGTACTTATTTTGACTATTCTTAACCTATATATCTTGAATTTTCAAAGTTTCCTAGAATGTTAGAGCTGTAAGGAAAATTACTAGTTGATCTTAGGGCTCCTCCTCCCTTTTTAAAAGCAGGTGATCTAAGTTTTGAACAATGATACCTGTATAACCCAGTGGAACTGCTTATTGACTTTAGGAGGGGGAGAAGAAAGGGAGAATCTCAAACCATGGAACAATGGAAAAATATTCTAAACAAACAAACAAACAAACAAACAAATGAAACTTCGATCAAGGGGGAAAAAAAGCAGATGATCATCTTGATGGTTCAAGAGAAGGCTAGACCAGTGATGGGCAAACTACAGCCTGGGTCCAGATCCAGATGGGGTGGGACCCTGAAATGTTCTATCCAGCCTCAGGACATTATTCCTAATCTGATGAATACAATGAGTAGGATACAATACAATGAAACTTGGAAAGAGTTGCCTTAGAAACAGACTGACAGATAAGCATTTCCTTTCCTTTGGCCCCCTCTTTAAAAAGTTTGCCCATCACTGGGCTAGACCATATTATACCTCTACTCAAAGATCTTAGATGTAATAGGGACCTCAGTGTCAACTTGAAATCTGGAGATCCCAATTCTGCCCCTGTCCCCTGAAAATTCACCCAGAGAGAAGTCCCAGACTCAGCCTTTCAGACTGAACAATGGACTTTAAGGTACTTAAGGATCCCAGTCCATATGCTAATTATATGTTAAGTGCCCTTTTAGTCTTAAAAGTTTACCCCATTGTAACAGAAATCCATTCCCAAGAAGACCAACACCTGTGCAGGAACCATCCTTTTAGTATTTACTCTAAATAGACCACTCCTAGATGCTCCAACCTCTGGCTACTGCCTCTTTCCCAAGCCTGCTTGCAACCTGTCAGTGTAGATTTGATGTCCTGAGTTCCCCCAAAGGGAGAATCTCCTAGCATTGATCCTCCCAAGAGATACTGTCCTTAGAGCTGCAGGGTGTTGACTCTAGTTTTTGGTGCTTGGCTCTGGGATAGCTGCTGATTATTGGACCTATCTCTTTCCTGATTAAAGACTTGGGTTTTTTTTCTGACTACTTTAATAGTTCTGTGTTTTAACATGCTAACATCAGACGTCATCAAGTCCAGATCTCTCCTACAGATGAGGAAATTGATAAGTGGCAAGTCATACAGATAGTAAGAGTCAGAGGGAGAATCTTGAATCCAGTTTCTCTAGCCCTAGGACAAATGCTATTTCCATTTTACCATGCTGCCTGTTGCCTTTGGGATAGTAATGATGATGATAATGATAGCAATTTACATAGGACTTACTATGTGCCAGCAGGCACTGGTATCCTATTTGATACAACAATTGTAGGTAGGTGATTGCATTATTCCCATTTTACAGATGAGGAAACAGGTTGACAAATTAATTAACTTTGCCTAAAATTACATAGTAACAACTAATATAGCTAGGAAGCACAGTAAATAGTGTCAGCGTGGAATCTAGAAACCCCAAACTTGTAGCCTAGTAAGAACCAATGAACCCCAAGTTTTAGGACTAGCTGGTAAGCTGGAGACCCCAAAGCTTGTACTTGTTCCCTGTTCCCTTGAGAATCCACCCTGAATCTCAGATTAGTAGTTTCAGACTGAATAATAAACCTAAGGTAAATGACAATCCCAATTAGTGAGGTTAAACAAAAGCTGAGTAGGAGAGCAATTCATGGCCAACCCAAGATTGTAGATAAAACCCCAACAATGAAGAAAATTAGACAAAACTATGCCAGGCCAGAAAAGCATTATTAACAGTGATGAGAGCTTGCTCTGGCCTAATACATGCTCAAAATTCAAAAGTGTTAAAAAAAAAAAAAGTAAGAGGGGAGACTAGATATAAGTTTGGAGAGATAGGAGGCAAGTTTATGAAAAGCCAGGGGCTAAGCCAGCTCTACCATAACCAAAGTCAGGGACTCTTATCCTAACTGCAAAGACAGTCAAAGGATATGCCACCTCGGTTTTCTAAGAAAGGACATCTTAATGCAGATGAGATTAGTCTGAGGCCTGCTCAATCTTTCCTAATGAATAAAAATCAAGTGCCAAAACCTTCAGCCCCAGATAACTATGATTCCTCCCAGTGCACAACCACCACTCACTCAAACACTACCTCTGGGTCAGACTCCTCAGCTTGGCCTCAAAACGAATCCACCACTTATTCAAGAAAAGCCTGCCAAGATCAGAAAAAAGCCTCCACCATCAAAAGAAGAACTGCTCAAATTAACTGAAGCTGTGGTAACAGAGTATTTGAATAGTGGGAATGCAAATGATGCTGTCAATGGTGTATGGGAATGAGGCCCCCCCCTCCCCCCAACACTTTCTTCTAGAGATGTTAAGCAAAGTAATCATTCAATCACTTGATAGGACTGTTCAGGAGCACAAGCACCACCATGTCTTAGAGGTGTACCTGCCACAGCTTTATTAGAAACTAAAGCTGCTGATTTAGTATTGGGATGCCCATTAACAATAATGTGACCACATGAAGTCAAAGCATTGTTGCTAAGGCATAGAACATAGGCATTTTCTGATCAGAGACTTGCGTACGAAGATACGAGGTAACCTTGTTGGGCAATGAAAATATTACTTTAAAACACTGTATAACTCTTAACCCTGCCACCTTGATTCCAGATTTACCAGTCTCAGGAGAACCATTACACAGTTGTGAATCTTTAGTGTCCATGGCTGAAAAGCTTCAAGATAATCTCCTAGACACTCCTTTAGACAACCCAGATCTAGTTTTATTCAATGACGGTTCTTCTTTTATGAGGGATGGCATATGTTACATTGGAGCTGCTGTGATCACAGAATTTGCCACTGTGTGATCAGCTTCATTGCCCTCAAATATAAGTGCTCAAGGTGCGGAACTTATAGCCCTAAAACATGCCTGTATAATTGCCAAAGACAAAAAGGCAACAATTTCTACGGATTCTAGGTACAAATTTTGAATTTGTCATGCAGTGGGTATATTATGGCTTCAGAGAGGATTTTTAACATCAGCTGGAAAATCTATAAGAAATGCAGAAATTATTAATGAAGTTCTTTCTGCTCTACAGCTACCCAAAACCCTAGTCATAGTTCATT
Source organism: Gracilinanus agilis (assembly GCF_016433145.1). Lineage (NCBI taxonomy): Eukaryota > Metazoa > Chordata > Mammalia > Didelphimorphia > Didelphidae > Gracilinanus > Gracilinanus agilis. The sequence goes on along the minus strand of NC_058132.1, from coordinate 128,634,167 downwards.
GCTCTGCCCATACAGACTGACTCCATCTCTAGAGGGAATGACCAGGTAGATACTGCTGAAAAGCTAGTGACCTTAGAAGGACCTGAATTAATTCTAATGTTGACAATGAATAATTAATCAGAATTATCACTTTCCTATAATGAAAAAGAAGTGGAAAAATTGAAGCAAAAGTTTAAGGCTAAACAGATAAATGGAGTATGGGTGTCATCTGAAGGAAAACCCCTGCTCCCTAGAAGTTTTTATCACCAAATGTACCAATCTGTGCATAAAAACAGTCACTTTGGCACCTAGGGCATTGTATACTCTGTTAAAAGAGTATGGATAACCACTGGTATAAGTACTATAACTTCTAAAGTGTGTACAACTTGCCCTACCTGCCAAGTTTTCAACCAGCACTCCTTTCATGGCAAAGCATTTGGTGGGCACCCTCTGGCTTACACACCTTTTGAACATCTGCAAATTGATTTCATTACAATGCTAAAGGATGGACATTATACATTTTGTCTAGTCAAAGTACATTAGCTGACCAGATGGCCAGAAGCGTTTCCTACTGTCAGAGCCACAATGGCTTCTGTTGCCAAGGTACTCTTAAAAAAGAGATTATTCCTCACTTTGGCCTGCCAGCACAAAATGATTCAGATAGGGAAACTCATTTTACTGATTTGGTCCTGTCCCAAATTTATTCCTGTTTGGGGATAACTCCTAAATTCCATATACTATATCATCCCCAGAGTTCAGGCCAAGTTGAATGAACACAGAGCTTAAAATTATGATTGGCAAATTATGCACTGAGACACATTTAAAATGGCCTGAATCTCTCCCTCTAGGTTTATTTTATCTCTGAAGCAGGCCCAGGGGAGATCTACATATCTCACCATTTGAGATGCTTTTTGGACATCCTCCTATATAGGCTAAGCCTTTTTCTCCTGCATATACATCACTATTATGGGGAGACACTTCTATTGCTTCCTATATACAGGAATTGCAGAATAAATTGCAAGAACACCATGAATCCGGAGCTGCAGCACAAGTAGGACCTATAGACTTTTCACTTCATGACCTGAACTGAGGAGACAAGGTGTACATAAAGACTTTCCAGTGTACTGGAGTAACTCAGCCTGCCTAGGAAGATCCATTTCAAGTACTTCTAATCACTCAACAGCTATAAAAATTGGAGCAAAAGACTCTTGGATTCATTGCTCACCTGTAAAGAGAATACCTTCTATTGAAACTGATTGTATCCTGTCACAGACATTGGAGATAAAAAGTCCATAGACAAGTGGACACTGTTTCTGGGAACACATTGAATTCCTGAATTTTCATTTTATTATTGCTTTTCTTTTTATTTTCAATACAATATTTGAATTTTTCTTCCTCCTCCTTATTTCTTATATTTAAAGTACATATAATCAATATTAATCTTTTTCTGGTTTTGCAGTAATATAAATTTAAAGTACATATTTGCTCTAATATTAATGCATACCCAAAAGCTTTAGAATATAGCAACCTGCATTTATTGATAAATGTTATGGGACTGAGATTAATGATTATATCTGATTCCAGGAGAAGGGGTCATAAAAGAGCCACTGCAATGCCAAGGAGAGCACAAAGAGCAATCTGCACAGTCCCTATGAGCACAAGATCAAGGAGACCAACCAGTCCCTGTGGGATTGATGAGGTTGTGTTTGTTTGACATATGTCAGACGCAGGTCTTCCCCGTACCAAAGTTTGGCTACCATCTTGGCTCCCCTATCCCTGAGTGTGAAGGTAAAATTAGATGAGGGAAACACACTTCTTTTTTACACAAAAATCTAGTCCTTTCCCCCACCCATTATAGTATGGCAACTTCCTGTACTCCTGGCTGCCAATGGGTAAATGCATATTACTGCATTTGTCCTATAGATTTGTGGGTCAGAAATTACTTTAATTGAATCCTGATTTAAGAAGCTGTTATGGATTTATTCTTGTTTACTCAGAAATTTTATATACATAAATTTTGATTTTTTTCCCAAAATTTAATTTTTCATCTTTTCATTTTTTTTCTTTTGATAATTGACTCATACACCCTTTAACTCAACCATGTATCCTGAGCTGATCTAGGTGTTGGTTAACACCCTCCTTAAGGGGCATTGTATATTTTTCATAAAATCCACAATTTAAAATTTTGTTTGAGAAAAATTTCGGGAAAAGAAGCTTCCTAAATCCTTGAATCCAGAAAATGAACTGTTTGGAGAAAGATGCCTGCAGAAACATACATTGCACCAGAAGATCCAGAATAAACTTTGGGGTGTAATTGATTGAACTGAAGGGGATTGAACACATTTATTTTGAATGTAAATTTTTATGCCAAAGGGGACTCCCAAATTGGTTTTTTGTCAGTGTGCCTAGCAAACATTGCTTTTTGCTCTCCTATTTCCCTCTTATCTCTAACTATTGTAGTTTCCTCTTAGAAGGTGCAATATTGTATGCACCTGTAGTTAGAAGATTTTTAGGGGTATAAGATGATTACATGAAATGATTCATTGGGGAGACTAGTATCCTAAAGGATCACAGCAGGGATTGTGAAGATGGAATTAACTCTCCCCTTGCCTACTTTAAATTGAATGACTGGAAGCTGTAAAGATGGGATTTGTGCAAGGAGGTTGGGACAAAAGGAGCCAGAGAATGCAGTTGCTGACAGATGCTGACAGGTCAGACCAGGGAGGATTCTAGGAATTTTCCTGGAGGAGGAGAAATAGAAGTCTTCAGGTGGAGGACTGGGAAGAGGGAAGAGGAGGATCCAACCCAGCTTTGATCCAGTCCTGAGGGCTTCCTGAGGATCTTTCTTTTGGAAATTGAAACCCTGATTCCCTGATCAAAGCCATTCCATCACATCTCACCCATCGAGACTTCAACAATAGAGTTAGCTAAGTTTGGACTCCATTTTGGGAGCAATCTCTTAGTCTCCTTCACCCATTACCCAACCTTGCTGAGGGACCTTTTCAGTCAAAACTTATAATTATAGAAAGGGATAGAAACAGAAAAATAGAAATAGAAGGAGGAGGTGGGGAGAAGCTTAGGAGTGGGAACCATTAAGATTCCCTCCTAAGTGACAGACCCCATAGAAATAGAGAAGAGGGCACCCCCAAATCCCTCTTCCCTTTGCCCCTTTCCCCAATCCCTGATTTGCGAAAAATAAAAAGCCATTCAACAGACAGAGAGCATTCCTGACTGCCTCCATCTTGAAGCCAGACCCCCCTGCTTTGAAACTGATTGACCTCAGGGGAGGTTTGAGTGAACCCTGTCCTTATACAGGTTCGGATTTATGTAATGAGTCTCTCTCCTAGCACTCCCCTGGGGCCAAATATACACCGGGAGACTTTAAGTGGGTGTCACTCCAAAACTGGGTGACCTGGATGGTCGTGCTGCCCCACAGGATTCAGGGGTGAGGCTCCCCTATAAGAGGAGGTATGTGGCATTTAGCCTCAATATTCCTCTAACTCCGTATTTCATTTCTTTTCTACTCATCTTTGCATAGGCCAGCCAAATCTTCATCTCTGCCTCTTAGAATCCATAGCTTTCTTCAAACCTCTGCTCAGTTACTATCTATGTGAATCCCATCCTGATCTCCCAATCCTTAGTGTTCTTACCTTCCTCAAATTATATTATATTCACTTATCTGTTTATGTTATACCCTTCCTAGTGTGTGCTGGGTGATGGGGAAGCAAGATGCCATCAACCTTGCTCATTACCAGAATTTATGACCTAATCTTTTGAGCCAGTATCTCATGCTAAAGTATGCTATTGTTAAACTGGAAAAAACACAGAACTATTAAATATTCAGGAAAACAACTCTTTTATTATGAAGAATTCAGCACTAAGTTAGGCCTCTTCCCAGAACCAGGATACAAATCCAGCTCTGGTCACTGAACATCTGGGAGGGCCACCATGTGAAATGACAACTCTGAGTAACAAAAGAATCTGGGGGACTTATATACCATTTGAGAAATCCAGGGGCAGGGAAAGATCATTGATTGACATTACCATGGCTACAAGGAAATGGAAATGTTCAACTTATAATGACATGATACAATCAAGCTTGGTAAAGGAACCATAGCCAGAGACTAGCGTGTAAGGGAATGGACTATTTTCAATGGATACTAGAAAAAGAATGGTCCCTGCCCAGGTGTTGGTATTTTTGGGAACTGGGCCTGATACAATGGGGAAAACTTCTTAAGACAAAAAAGTACTTAGCATTTGCTTAGCTTCATCTAACTGGGATTATCATTTACTTTAAGGTCTGTTATTCAGTCTGAAACTGCTAGTCTGAGATTCCCTTCAGGATGGATTCTCACAGGAACAAGGACATACTTGGGGTCTCCAGTTTACAAGCTAACCCTAAACTTGGTGTTCTCTTAGATCCCACATCTACACAAAATAGTTAAATGATTAGAAAAGCATGCTATAAATATAGTTAAAAGTTTACTCAGGAAGGGAAGGGTTTAAAAAAAAAGTTTACTCAAAGACTTTTGTTTAGGCTTTCGGTAATATCTTCTTTTTTTGTGTATTCATTTTTTATTTTCAGCTAGCCAATCCCCAAATCCCCTTCCAATTCAATTGGAGAATTTTTTTAATACTTTATAATTAAACAAAGGGTATAAGCAAATTTTTTTTAAACCCTTACCTTCCATCTTAGAATCAATATCTATTGGTTCTAAGGCAGAAGAGTGGTAAGATAAGAGTGACTTGTCTAGGGTCACATAGCCAGGAAGTGTCTAAGGTCAGATTTGAACCCAGGACCTTCCATCTCTGGGCCTGAGCCATCCACTGAGCCACCCAGATGCCCTATAAGCAAGTTTTAATGTTAGTTTAACACTTCATTATTACATAATACCTCATTATTCCTGTTAAAAGCACTTACTTTCTGTGATATTGACTGGATGATAAGGCCAAAATGAATTAGTCAAGGGCCATCTACTTATAGGTCTAAATGAAAATTATTGAAGGATATTTTTTATACCTGACTGAATCCTCAGGTTAATAATTCCCAGCTTTCTCTTTTTTTGGAAAAGTTCCATCTCAGAATGTGACAGATTTTCTCACTCTCCAAGAGTTTTTTGGCAGTGATTAGAGGGGAGAAGAGAGAGGGAAGACAAAAGGAGGTGGAGGATGGGAGGATGTGCTAGGGCAGTGAAGGACAAACTTTTTAAAGAGGGGGCCAAAGGAAAGGAAATGCTCATCTGTCAGTCTATTTCTAAGGCAGTTCTTTTGAAGTTTCATTGTATTGTATCCTACTCATTGTATTCGTCAAATTAGGAATACTGGATCACACTAGATAGAACATTTCAGAGGGCCACTTCTGGCCCACAGGCCATAGTTTGCCCATCACTGTACTATGGCACTGGGAAACTAGGTGTCATCAACTTTGATCATTACTAGAATATCACCTAACTTTTAACTATTGAAAGCCAGTATCTAGGTGCTAAAGCATGCCATAAGTAAAGTTAAAAGGTTAGTATTTGACTTTTGTTCACTACTTTGGTAATTTCTTCTATCTATGAGATGGATCAGATAACAATTGTTAGAGTTGGAATAGGTCTTCAATACTAAACTTGAAAAAAATTGTCTATATTAATTATCTTTTTTATTACCCAATATTTTGTTTGCCCCTCCATTGCTCTATTGAAATGGCTTTCTTAAAGGTCACTTTTGAATTCCTAGTGGCTAAGCCTAATGTCCTCTTTTAGTTTTTACTCTCTTCACACTTTCTGAAGCTTTGGATAAAATTAACTGATATCTCCTATTGAATAACTTATCTTCCCTAGGATTCTTTCTAATAACGACTTTCCTTCTTACTTCATTAGATTTTCATATTCTTACTCATCCTTTAATGATTATGTTTCTCAGCAGTCTACCCTTTTCCTTGTCTTTGTATTATCTCTACTGGCCATTTATTTTTGTTCTACAACTTTAGCCATAGAGAAGCATGACAAGAAGTGTTGACATTGGAGTCAGAAAGGCCTAAATAAAAGTCCTGCCCCTGACATCTTTCCTCTTCCCTTGATTATTGTCCTTTGTACTCAAAGAGGATCAAAATAACATCACTGAGTAATGTCTTTTGACATATAAATTGGATTTAAGTGAGATAGAATCATCAACCTCATTCCCTCTTGCAGTCATCCAAATCCAGTGGCAAGAAAACAGTCAAGATGACCATTGATAGCTTGGGACACCTTGGCTTCTTGGTCAGTCTAACCAAGCTCTAAGTACTCAATAGCTTCCATTGTTTCAGATTCCTTCATGGCCATTGAACAAATCAATGAGAACAAATTGTTTTCATCAGCTCCTTCCATGGGAGTGGGAAGGGTGGGAATAATTTTTACATGTCTGTAGTAGACACCTTCCTAGTTCAGGTTTGAAGCCCTCTGCCCGATTTAGCCAGTCATTTAGTTGTGATGATGTGAGGGCTTACCAAGCCCATTACAAGGCTCTTTTCCTTCTTTAGTGTCCACTTGTCATACAGATCTCACCTGTATTTGTGATTTCAAGAAGCTATAGAATGTGCAGTGGGCAACAACACCCTGGTAAAACCATTTCTGCTAAACAACTGAAGACATCAAAGAAGCCATTAGTCTTTCCTGACCACCCCTTATACCTCTAGTACCTGATGGATTTGGCACTGACCTCCTAAGCCAAAGATTTCGTAGGTTCAAGTCTTACCTGGGGTAATAAATTTTGAGAGTGCAGTAACCACTAAACTAGAATTGATAATACATTCTGAAATTGACCAAATCACTAGTAACTCCATTACTCAGTTTACTTGTTTGTAAAATAAAGTAGGAACTTGCTCAAGTCCATCCTCAAATATGATTTCTTTGTCCAGTGCTTTACAAATGGAAGTAAATAGACAAGAGAAACTAGAAATCTTCCCCTTGATACTGAAATTCTAGAAAGAATAGTCTCATATTCCCTGCTTCCACTTCTTCACCACTCATTCGTTCCTTTCTTTGGCTTACATCTCAATCACTCTACTTAAATTGATCTTTCTCAGTGAAATCAGTGGTATCTAACTTATCTAAAATGATGATCATTTCCTAGTTCTCATCTGCCTGCATAATAGTTGTTTGTAAAGTCCATCATATGGAGAAGGGGAGAAGGAATTACATTTTTTTTTTCCTGTTTGGGCCCAGAAGGCAAAAGCAAACAGGACTGAGTAGAACTTATAGAGACAAATTTAAGTTTGATATCTAATCTAATAATTAGAGCTATCCCAAAGAGGAATGGATTGTCTAGAGAGGTGGTCAGTTCCCTACATTTGGAGTTCTTCAAGCAAAATCTGGATGAATATGTGTTGAGTAGTCATAGTGGTAGTCCCTTTATGTCTGGGTTGGACTAGATGGCTGTGAAGAGCCTTCCAGTTCTTCAGTGTGATGATTCTGTATAGCAGCAATTCTCAAAGTGATATCTGGGATTCTTGTGGGTCCCTGAGGTCCTTTTAGGTAGTCTATGGCATCAAAATTCTTTTCATAATAATTCTAAGATTTTAACTTCTGATTAAACATAGATATAGTTGACATATGCAAAATTCTTTGAGGGCCTCAGTAATTTCTAAGTGCGAAGATGTGTTTTGTATGATTCCACAAATAAAATGGGTATAATATTGCTTGCCTTCTCAGTGGCTGGGGGAGAGGTAAGAGGAAAAGAATTAGGTACTCAAAATGTTAATAAATATTTTTGAATCATGGATAAAATGTAATTGGTAATATTTAACAAAAATAATAAAAACATAATTTTAAAAAAGGCAGTAAAAGGGTCTTGAGACTACAAAATCTAAGAACAACTATTATATGGGGAACGGCAAGTACCATTTGGACAGAATGTGGGGCATATGAGAGATGTGTAATCATGTGTAATTAGCCAGGAAATATATGATAGAGACAGACTATGATGGACTTCAATTACCAAGTATAACTTTGGAAAAAATAATATAAAGATAGGTCTTTGAGACTTGCTATGTGTAATTGAAAAATACTTTGATAGCTAGGAATAATGTTATTTAAAATGTACTTTGAGCTTTTCCTATGTGTTCTGTTACTCTAATAATTTAACAATCTAGAAGCCCTTGAACTTAAAACTGGAAAAAATAGACATATGTAGTTGCTTTTCAGAGTAAACATCACTACCCTTTTTATAAAGTTTTGAACATTTGCCATTGTCTTTATGGGAAAATAATATATTTTCTAGACTAGGCTTATTCTCTTTGGCTTCCTTTGTTAGACTTGGCACATTGTTTCACTGTGTAGTATTTAGATTTTGTCTCATCTCTTGGGGTAAATTTTGCCAACCAAAGTATGTATACCTCTTTTTGGTCTTTAAGGATAAAACTTACAAAACATGCCTGTACAGATGATATTAAGAAAGTTAATTAAAATTTTAGTACTTTTAGAGTTAATGGAGTTTTATTTTTTTAAGAAGTAAATGTACTATATGAAGATTGAATGATTTTCTAAGGAACAAATACTTCTTATAATATGTTGGGACAGTTCCTTAGGTGACACTATAGCAAAATTGCTCTTATGACTTTGTTATGGTTCAGTCAGTCAGTTGTGTCCAACTCTGTATGACTCAATGGACTTTGTCTATGGAGTTTTCTTGGCAAAAATACTGGAGTGGCTTACCATTTCCTTCTCTAGTGCGTCTCCATTTTAGAGGTGAAGAATTGAGGCTAATAGCAGGTAAGTGATTTGCATTGGATCACACAGCTAGTCTTTACCATCTCATAAATCAAATAGGATCAAAGTGTCCATAAACTGCTTTGCAAACCTTAAGCTTTAATAGTTTAAAATTGTACTAAGATTTTTGGGATGCCCTGTATACATGCCAGTTGTTGTTATTATTATTGTTAGCTAACATTTATATAGAGCTTACTATATTCTGGGCGAACCTTTTAGAATTTGGGCCCCACCTCCCCAGATGGAGTACCCATGCCCATTCCCCCCCCCCCACACACACACCTTTACACCAGACAGGGGAGGGAAGAAGCCCTCCTATTGACTGCTGCACAGAGGGGCCAGGGAATCGAAGAATGTCCTCAGGCTTATATGGACCCCCCACCCCCATCCCTCAGGTTCCTCTGGCTTTCTAGTAAGGAACTCTGGCAGGCGACTGCAGGTTACCCATAGAGAGGGCTCTGTGTGCCCTTTTGGCACGCCGTGGTTCTAGACCCTGGGATAAGTGTTTTACAATTATCTTATTTGATCTTCACAACAATCCTGGGAAGTAGGTGCTTTTATTATCCCCATTTTAATAGATGAGGAAATTTACCTCTAGGAAGCAATCTACCCACTAGAAAAGCTTTAATATATTGCTAAACCTAATACAGAAAAGTTTGCAAAACTGAAAAAGATATTTCACTGGTCTCTTGGACCTTTGTCTGCTCTTTGTACTTCAGATGTCATCACATAGTTGTGATTTTTCTGGTCTCTCTCTTTCAGAGCAAGCCTGGCTACCTTTCCCCCTTGGAGTTCTACAGATATCACTGAAGGATTAGAGTGTATCCTTCTCTAATGCTTCTGACTTTAGTGCCCATTCTGGTGTATTGCCCTATTGTATGCTCAGTGACTAGTACCACAGTTACACTCCAGTTATTTTCATCCATTAACTTTTTTTTTTTAACATTTATTAATATTCATTTTTAACATGGTTACATGATTCATGCTCCACCTTTCCCCTTCAACCCCCGCCCCCGCACCCCCCCCACCCTTGGCCGATGCGCGTTTCCACTAGTTTTGTCATGTGTCCTTGAACAAGACCAATTTCCAAGTTGTTGGTAGTTGCATTGGTGTGGTAATTTCGAGTCTACACCCTCAGTCATGTCCACCCCGACCCATGCGTTCAAGCAGTTGTTTTTCTTATATGTTTCCTCTCCTGCAGTCCTTCCTCTCAATGTGGGTAGCTTTCTTTACCATAAATCCCTCAGAATTGTCCTGGGTCATTGTATTGCTGCTGGAACAGAGGTCCATTACATTCAATTTTACCACAGTATATCAGTCTCTGTGTATAGAGTTCTTCTGGCTCTGCTCCTTTCGCTCTGCATCAGTTCCCGGAGGTCTCTCCAGTTCGCCTGGAACTTCTCCAGTTTATTATTCCTTTTAGCACAATAGTATTCCATCACCCGCATATACCACAGTTTGTTCAGCCATTCCCCAATTGAAGGACATACCCTCCTTTTCCAATTTGTTGCCACCACAAAAAGCGCAGCTATGAATATTTTCCTACAAGTCTGTTTATCTATTATCTCTTTGGGGTACAAACCCAGCAATGGTATGACTGGATCAAAGGGCA